>NC_073384.1:15633826-15951683 GCF_028641065.1 Leucoraja erinaceus | reverse complement strand
CATGGAAGCATGAAAGAGTGTGCTGTGGCGTCAGCCTAAACACGGGCCACTCATGCTCGAACCCTCGTCAGGAGATACTATCAGGTTCCCGGAAGTTGCAGGTGGTTGCCGGAGGTTGCAGGTAGTGGAAGCAGGTAGGGAGACTGACAAAAACCTCCGGGAACCTCCGGGAGCCGCACGGAAACCTTAGGTGGGGCGCAAAGTCTCCAGAGGTTTCCGTTCAGGTTTCCTAAGTGGGACAGGGGCATAAGGGCGTCTTGATTTAGGTTAGGTTGGAGAATGTAGATTTGCAGCAATAAGTGGTTGAAAAGCAAGAAAGCATTTTTCGTGCAGAGAGGATTATTACGTTGAATCTCCTTTTACTCTTTGGTATTTTAAATATGTTCATTTTAAGATTAAAATAAAAATAACAAAAGACGAACAAAAACATAGTAATAAAAATAAAAGGATTTGTTCTACAAAATTTGGATTCATTCAAAAGGCCGCACTTAATGGCCTAGAAAGTCGCACGCGGCCTTAAGGCCTTAAGGCCGCAGGCACCCAACCCCTGTACTAGATGCAGGAAAAATGTTCCTGATGTTGGGGGAGCACAGAACCAGGGGTCACAGTTTACGAATAAGGGGTGGGTCATTTAGGACTAAGATGAGGAAAAACTTTATCATCCAGAGAGTCTATGGAATTCTCTGCCACCGAAGGCAGTGGAGGCCAATTCACTGGATGTTTTCAAGAGAGAGTTAGATTTAGCTCTTAGGGCTAAAGGAATCAAGGGATATGGGGAGAAAGCAGGAATGAGGTACTGATATTAGATGATCAGCCATGGTCATATTGAATGGCAGTGCTGGCTTGAATGGCCTACTTCTGCACCTATTTTTCTATGTTTCAATGTCTAGGTGGAATAAATAAAGAGAAGAATGGGCGACTGGATCATTGATTGACTGGCTAGTCTTACGAATGGGCATATTTCACATTTGTAGGATGGAAATATGAAAGGCTCAATGGGTTAATGGAGAGATGAAGTGTATAAAATGCATTGATAAATGGATGAACAGACTATTGGGATATGGTTAGAAGGACGACAACAAGCTAACACCACATATGGCCACAAAAAGCTGGAGTAACTCAGCAGGACAGGTAGCATCTCTGGAGAGAAGGAATGGGTGACCATCTGTGGCAAATTGACTAAATCCACAGAAAGATACTCACTAGTTCCAATAACTGGATGGACAGTTGTGTGTTTGGAAATAATGAATAAGCCAATGTGCTGAAGGACAAAAAAGCTAGATAAACAAACAGGTGGCTGGCTCAGTATTTCGCTTTACACCTAATTTGCTGGCAGGCTGAGGGGATTGTTGCCAAGTGGACAGACACATAGATGGATGGTAAATAGATTGGCCTGTCAGGTGTATGCACTGGATATTTCAGACAGATGGGGAAGGACTCAATAGATACAGATTAGATAAACTAGGTTTACCAGTAGTTCAGCTAATTAGTCAAGGTGTAACTGAATGACCCAAATATAGCTGACAGCTTAATTGGACGTGCATAAATTGATTTATGACCAGCTAAGTGGATGAATAGATTGTTTGTGGACTAATTGGTTGAATGATTTACTTGACAGTTGGTGGGATAAATGAATTCCCAGCTGAATGGGAGCATTGTTCACTGGATTAATCAGTGTCTAGATTGTTGAACAGAAATATGGCTCACTATCCATCTTGATGAATAACCTTGGATACCCTTGAAGATATCTGGTTGGATAGCTAGTTGGCTATCTATTTGGATATTAGACTGGATTGTTGGATGCTTGGTTGAATGGGTGGATTGTCTGAAGTAATGTTCGAACAAATGTATACTCAATGGCCTAGATGATTTGATATCTAGAGGTATATATTAGCACGCAACAAAAGCTTTTCACAGTACCTCGGTACACTCGCGATAATAAACTAAACTGAAACATATTCACGATAAACTAGCATAATTGCGTTTCTAGCTGGTTGTATATCCTAATTGCTGACTGCCTGCCTAAACAACCAATGGGAGAATAAATATAAAGGAGCCAAGGAAATAAAATTGTTGAATGGACAGGATGTGTAGGAAGGAACTGCAGATGCTAGTTTACCCCGAAGATGGACACAAAGAGCTGGAGTAACTCAGTGGGTCAGCCAGCATCTCTGGAGAAAAGGAATAAGTGACGTTTCAGGTGGAGACCCTTCTTCAGTCTTATGAAGGGTCTCGACCTGAAATGTTACCTATTCCTCAGTCTGAAAACAGGTCTTGACCTGAAATGTCACCAATTCCTTTTCTCCAGAGATGCTGCCTGACCGCATAAGTTTACCTTGTGTCTACCTTTGTTGAACGGATAGCTGTACGAACCAAGATTTGACTGTGGAGAGATGATAATAAATAAGTAGATGGAGGATGAATGGTGAGCATGATCGATAGCTGGGAAAACAAGTGGACACATAACTTCCTATTTGACTGGTTGGGTGCAAAGTAGAAATAGATGGAATTGAAAGGGGCAAAGACAAACAAGGTGAAAGGCAAACAAGGATTGGCTTTCCTTGATACAGTCTTCCAGTGCTCTGTAGAAACTGTGTTGCATGAATGAGAGATAAAATTGAATGAAACAGGACATTTTCACTTGTAAAGAGAAGAATTTAAGAAAATTGTTAACGTTTATTCCAAAGACCACTGTGAGTGTAAATTGTTCATTGTGCCCAATGATAAAATTCCCAGCTGCAGTAGAAAATCCATTATCCAACGATGGTTTGCCATCTAGCTCACCGGGTAATATATGCCACACTCATATTCTGTTGTGCTGCTGCAAG
Organism: Leucoraja erinaceus; assembly: GCF_028641065.1. Taxonomy (NCBI): domain Eukaryota; kingdom Metazoa; phylum Chordata; class Chondrichthyes; order Rajiformes; family Rajidae; genus Leucoraja; species Leucoraja erinaceus. Next base: position 15,948,855 of record NC_073384.1, on the reverse strand, counting down.
TAAGAATTTCTGATATGCTTTCTCTGACATATGACAATACATATATGACATATGACAATCAAGACACTCTTGAATCTCTTCCCCCTTCTGACTAACCCAGTGCCCAGTTCCTGTGCTTCACTCTCACTCACCAGGCCCATTTCTCTTGAAACTAACCAGGACACAGTTATAACTTGCCCTTTCAATGTCTTATGATGTTGTTTAAAATGTGAATTAAAACACATTGAGGTTTTAAGGTATCCAATTGTCTGGAAATTCTGCTCATCTGGTAGCATGAAAGCCTCCAGTGTGCATACTTAATGGTCAAACAGTGGCAAAGGGAGACTGCACTCACCTGACTTGTCAAAAAAAGGTTTTACAGGGTCTGTAATGGCCCTAACTTTGGCAACAGTTGTGCCATCAAACAACTGAACTTGGGCAGTTTACAACCCAGTGGTAAGAACATTGATTTCTCTATCTTCAAGTAACGGTTGCATCACCTCTTTCTCTGCCCCTCCCCCACCCTAGTCATCATACAAGTTTTATTATCATTCTGTTGAGTTCCACTGTCAGTATTAATTCGTTATCACCTATCCCACAGCCAATAATGGACCAATGTGGGCTCCACGTTTCTTTGATTATCGTTGCTTTCTGCATAACTTCTATTCATTTGCCTCAAGTACCATCTATATCTCTCATTCCCCTTTCCCCTGACTCTCAGTCTGAAGAAGGGTCTCGATCCAAAACGTTACTTATTCCTTTTCTCCAGCAATGCTGCCTAACCCGCTGAGTTACTCCAGCTTTTTGTGACCGTCTTTGATTTAAACAAATATCTGCAGTTCCTCCCTAGAATGTCTGGTAAGATTAGAGAGTTTTTATCGGCCACAAAGAGCCTGTAAAAGAGCACTCATTTAATTTAATCTTTTCGGACATTTTACAAAAACAATAGGGAACATAGAAACATAGAAATTAGGTGCAGGAGTAGGCCATTCGGCCCTTCGAGCCTGCACCGCCATTCAATATGATCATGGCTGATCATCCAACTCAGTATCCCGTACCTGCCTTCTCTCCATACCCTCTGATCACCTTAGCCACAAGGGCCACATCTAACTCCCTCTTAAATATAGCCAATCAACTGGCCTCAACTACCCTCTGTGGCGGAGAGTTCCAGAGATTCAACACTCTCTGTGTGAAAAAAGTTTTTCTCATCTCGGTTTTAAAGGATTCCCCCTTATCCTTAAGCTGTGACCCCTTGTCCTGGACTTCCTCAACATTGGGAACAATCTTCCTGCATCTAGCCTGTCCAACCCCTTAAGAATTTTGTAAGTTTCTATAGGATCCCCTCTCAATCTCCTAAATTCTAGAGAGTATAAACCAAGTCTATCCAGTCTTTCTTCATAAGACAGTCCTGACATCCCAGGAATCAGTCTGGAGAACCTTCTCTGCACTCCCTCTATGGCAATAATGTCCTTCCTCAGATTTGGAGACCAAAACTGTACGCAATACTCCAAGTGTGGTCTCACCAAGACCCTGTACAACTGCAGTAGAACCTCCCTGCTCCTATACTCAAATCCTTTTGATATGAAAGCTAACATACCATTCGCTTTCTTCACTGCCTGCTGCACCTGCATGCCTACTTTCAATGACTGGTGTACCATGACACCCAGGTCTCGCTGCATCTCCCCTTTTCCTTATCGGCCACCATTTAGATAATAGTCTGCTTTCCTGTTTTTGCCACCAAAATGGATAACCTCACATTTATCCACATTATACTGCATCTGCCAAACATTTGCCCACTCACCCAGCCTATCCAAGTCACCTTGCAGTCTCCTAGCATCCTACTCACAGCTAACACTGCCCCCCAGCTTCGTGTCATCCGCAAACTTGGAGATATTGCCTTCAATTCCCTCATCCAGATCATTAATATATATTGTAAATAGCAGGGGTCCCAGCACTGAGCCTTGCGGTACCCCACTAGTCACTGCCCGCCATTGTGAAAAGGACCCGTTTACTCCTACTCTTTGCTTCCTGTTTGCCAGCCAGTTCTCTATCCACATCAATACTGAACCCCCAATGCTGTGTGCTTTAAGTTTGTATACTAATCTCTTATGTGGGACCTTGTCGAAAGCCTTCTGGAAGTCCAGATACACCACATCCACTGGTTCTCTCCTATCCACGCTACTAGTTACATCCTCGAAAAATTCTATAAGATTTGTCAGACATGATTTACCTTTCGTAAGTCCATGCTGACTTTATCCAATGATTTCACCACTTTCCAAATGTGCTGCTATCCCATCTTTAATAACTGACTCTAGCAGTTTCCCCACTACCGATGTTAGACTAACTGGTCTGTAATTCCCTGTTTTCTCTCTCCCTCCCTTCTTAAAAAGTGGGGTTATGTTTGCTACCCGCCAATCCTCAGGAACTACTCCAGAATCTAAAGAGTTTTGAAAGATTATTACTAATGCATCCACTATTTCTGGAGCTACTTCCTTAAGTACTCTGGGATGCAGCCTATCTGGCCCTGGGGATTTATCGGCCTTTAATCCATTCAATTTACCCAACACCACTTCCCGACTAACCTGGATTTCACTCAATTCCTCCAACTCCTTTGACCCGCGGTCCCCTGCTATTTCCGGCAGATTATTTATGTCTTCCTTAGTGAAGACGGAACCAAAGTAGTTATTCAATTGGTCCGCCATATCCTTGTTCCCCATGATCAACTCACCTGTTTCTGACTGCAAGGGACCTACATTTGTTTTAACTAATCTCTTTCTTTTCACATATCTATAAAAACTTTTGCAGTCAGTTTTTATGTTCCCTGCCAGTTTTCTTTCATAATCTATTTTTCCTTTCCTAATTAAGCCCTTTGTCCTCCTCTGCTGGTCTCTGAATTTCTCCCAGTCCTCTGGTATGCTGCTTTTTCTGGCTAATTTGTACGCATCATCCTTCGCTTTGATACTATCCCTGATTTCCCTTGTTATCCACGGATGCACTACCTTCCCTGATTTATTCTTTTGCCAAACTGGGATGAACAATTTTTGTAGTTCATCCATGCAGTCTTTAAATGTCTTTCATTGCATATCCACCGTCAACCCTTTTAGAATTAATTGCCAGTCAATCTTGGCCCATTCACATCTCATACCCTCAAAGTTACCTTTCTTTAAGTTCAGAACCATTGTTTCTGAATTAACAATGTCACTCTCCATCCTAATGAAGAACTCAACCATATTATGGTCACTCTTGCCCAAGGGGGCACGTACAACAAGACTGCTAACTAATCCTTCCTCGTTACTCAATACCCAGTCTAAAATAGCCTGCTCTCTCGTTGGTTCCTCTACATGTTGATTTAGAAAAATATCCCGCATACATTCCAAGATATCCTCTTCCTCAGCACCCTTGCCAATTTGATTCACCCAATCTATATGTAGATTGAAGTCACCCATTATAACTGTTTTGCCTTTGTCGCACGCATTTCTAATTTCCTGTTTGATACCATGTCCAACTTCACTACTACTGTTAGGTGGCCTGTACACAACACCCACCAGTGTTTTCTGCCCCTTAGTGTTTCGCAGCTCTACCCATACCGATTCCACATCCTCCAAACTAATGTCCTTCCTTTCCATTGCATTAATCTCCTCTCTAACCAGCAACGCTACCCCACCTCCTTTTCCTTTCTCTCTATCCCTCCTGAATATTGAATATCCCTGGATGTTCAGCTCCCAGCCCTGGTCACCCTGGAGCCATGTCTCCGTGATCCCAACTATATCATAATCATTAATGGCTATCTGCACGTTCAACTCATCCACCTTATTACGAATACTCCTTGCATTGAGACACAAAGCCTTCAGGCTTGTTTTTACAATGCTCTTATCCCTTATACAATTATGTTGAAAAGTGGCCCTTTTTGATTTTTGCCATGGTTTTGTCTGCCTGCCACTTTTACTTTTCACCTTGCTACCTATTGCTTCTTCCCTCATTTTACACCCCCCTGCCTCTCTGCTCTTGTACCCATCCCCCTGCCACATTAGTTTAAATCCTCCCCGACAGCACTAGCAAACACTCCCCCAAGGACATTGGTTCCATTCCAGCCCAGGTCCTGTTTGTACCGGTCCCACCTCCCCCAGAACTGGTTCCAATGCCCTAAAAATTTGAATCCCTCCCCCTTGCACCATTTTTCAAGCCACGTATTCATCTGCAATATCCTCTTATTTCTACTCTGACTGGCCCGTGGTACTGGTAGTAATACAGAGATTATTACCTTTGAGGTCCTACTTTTAAGTTTATCTCCTAGCTCCCTAAATTCATCTTGTAGGACCTCATCCCTTTTTTTTACCTATATCGTTGGTGCCAATATGCACCACGACGACTGCCTGTTCACCCTCCCCCTCCAGAATGTTCTGCAGCCGTTCAGTGACATCCCTGACCCTTGCACCAGGGAGGCAACATATCATCCTGGAGTCTTGTTTGCGGCCGCAGAAACACCTATCTATTCCCCTGACAATTGAATCCCCTATTGTTATTGCCCTTCCACTCCCCCCCCCCCCCCCCCCCCCCCCCCCCCCCCCCCCCCCCCCCCCCCCCCCCCCCCCCCCCCCCCCCCACCCCCCCCCCCCCCCCCCCCCCCCCCCCCCCCCCCCCCCCCCCCCCCCCCCCCCCCCCCCCCCCCCCCCCCCCCCCCCCCCCCCCCCCCCCCCCCCCCCCGTGCCGCAGAGCCACCCATGGTGCCATGAACTTGGCTGCTGCTGCATTCCCCTGGTGAGCCATCTCCCTCAACAGTATCCAAAATGGTATTGGCCACCCGTTCCCTTTCTGTCCTCTTACCTTTTACCTGCGGTGTGACCAACTCGCTGTACGTGCTATCCACGACTTTCTCAGCATCGTGGATGCTCCAGTATGAATCCAGCCGCAGTTCCAATCGTTCAATGCGGTCTGCCAGGAGCTGCAGCTGTACACACTTCCTGCAAACGTAGTCACCAGGGACACCGACCATATCCCAGATCTTCCACATGTTGCAGGCTGAGCAAACCACGGGGCCAATCTCCGCTGACATATCTTACTCCCAAATTAACTCTATATTAAATATTAAAAACGCAAAACTTTATCCTTTAAACTTTACTAATAAATACTGTACACTCAACTCCCAGAATCCTTAACTCCCAGAATCCTTAACCTGAAGGCATAAATGTAAAAATGTAAACCCGGTCCTCTTCTACCAATCAGAGGCGTCCACCAGACTCCTTCTCTGGAACGTTGCCAATTTTGGTGTCAGGTCCCTGGGCCTCTGTGAACATGCACATGAAAATGGGGTAGAAGCTGAAAGATTAAAAATTGTTGACAGCATATTTTTCATTAATTTTAAACAATAGAATAGTGTGCAAGACAAGATAAATGTGGAGAGGATGTGTTCTCTGTTGGAGAATCTAGAACGAAGGGTTCACTGTTTAAAATAGTTCACATTTAACCTGGAGGCGAGATTAATGTTTTCTCTTGGAGATCAGAAGTTTTCAGAAATCTCTTTCTGAAAAGGTGGTGGAAGCAGAGTCTTTTAATATTTTTCAGGCAGATGTAAATATATACCGTACTTGATATACAAGTGGTGAAAAATTATCACATTATATTCGGCATTGTGGAGTTGAAGTTAAATTCAGATCAGTTGTGATCTTATTGAATGATGGAGCAGTCAGCAGCCTATTCCTGCTCCTAATTCATATGCTCAGATGACAATCCATACATAACATCAGTCTCTCTGTGCCAGGACGCTCAGCAATAAATATGTCTTGGTATGCCTGTTTAAAATTCTATTCATAGAAACATAAAAAATAGGTCCAGGAGGAGGATATTTGGCCTTTCGAGCCATTCATTGTGATCATGGCTAATCATCCACAATCAGTAACCTGCCTTCTCCCCATATCCCTTGATTCCGCTAGCCCCTAGAGCTCTATCTAATTCTTTTAAATGTGTCCAGTGAATTGGCCTCCACTGCCTTCTGTGGCAGATAATTCCACAAATTCACCACTCCATGGGTGAAAACGTTTTTTTTCTCACCTCAGTTTTAAATGGCCTCCCCTTTATTCTTAGACTGTGGCCCCTGGCTCTGGACTCCCCAACATTGGGAACATTTGTTTGCATCTAGCTTGACCAGTCCTTTTATAATTTTACACATTTCTATAAGATCCTATACGATTGAATCTATACGATTCAACAAGTCTTAGCGCGTACAGCAACATTCACATCGATAAAATTCATTTACTTTCCAATAATGTCTGCAGAGGTTGCACCAGGGCTGCTTGTGCAGGAGCACAGTATCATTGACAATAATACCTGAATTTCTACACTTAATTGTATATGTTGAATCAAATTCACAGAATACTTACAGCTAATAATGTCACCGTCATTATAATTATAAATTTCAAGTCAATAAGATTAATGAAAATTAATTAAGGAAGAGCTTGGTCAACTTCTACTATGCTATCTATTAAGATTAATTTATAATATCTTACTCCAGTCGTAATAAACCGACAGAGATAGGGAGCCAAATTCCATTGGGTTTTGGCTTTACTGGTGGCATCAGGACATTGTTTCTGTGAAGTTATTGGGCCTCTTGCCTAATAACAGCAGACAATGAAATAATACTATTTGCACAATGTGTTTTGCATGCGTCACAATCTGACTTTCAATGCAAGATCATCATGGACCTGGTTCTGGGACTCTCTGTACTCTATTGTTCTTCCACATAATATGTTTTTTTTTCCCCCTTCTAAAGCAATATCAATCCATTTTGAAAATTTATGAGGATGGTAATTGAAATATCAAGCTGAAATCAGCAGAGGTTTCACCACAAAAAAAGTTTTAACTGGGTATTTACATTTTTCCTTAGTTCCAATGGAAAGTCTGTGTCGTGGTCTGAACCAGGGGCAGGACGGCCAGCGAAGGGACAGCACATGTGGCATAGACTCTCTGTCCACGTGAAGAGCAATGATGGTGCCTCTAATCAGACCGCTGTTATCAAACCCCTGACCAAACCATATCAGAATCAGATCAAAACCCTCAACTTCTCTGACGTCGGCACAAAAGGCCTTTATAATGTCGAGGAAGAGGATGAAAATGATCCTTTGAGGCCTGACATTCCTAATAGTCCAGACATGATGTTAGAGAGACGAGCAATGTCTATCACACAGCTTAAAGAATTGGAAGACTCTGATTATTTCATTTCTGATCAAATGCAAAAAGGTATTTCCTCTCAGCGGTCGGTCATGGATCAATTTCACGGAGTGGGCAATACATTTAAACCCAACATGATTGACCTTAATTCAATGCATGCTGTGCCAGTGTCAGGTAACGGGATGAATCTGCTGTACCAGCTCAATCAGGATGTGCTCCCACTGCAGATGACAACCTTCAGCCCTCAACCCATCTCACCCGTGGAAGAGGAATGTGAAACATTCGACCTCATAGGTGACTTCATGTACGACAGCACCGAGATCCAGGATGCGCCGCCCACCCCTAACAGACTTACCCTGGAGGACTCTCCGGCACTCACACCACCCTCTCCCTTCAGAGATTCGGTGGCATCCGGCAGCTCGGTTCCCAGCTCGCCCATCTCCGAATCAGTGCTGTGCTCCCCGCCGAATGTAACCTACGCTTCAGTCATTCTGAGGGACTACAAACAAACTTCCTCCACCCTGTGAAGGCTTAACTCCTGTGGCCCAGAGTCAAAGTTGCCAAGAATTTCAATGTAACATAGCCAGGGGTTGAGGCATAAGGAAGGGGTTACCTTGTGCCACAGTGCAATTCATAAAGAGATTGAAAATTGAGAAGAAAGCCAGCATGTGTCATTCCATTGGTTACCTGTAATTCTGTGGGTAAGGCTCCCCTGCAGGGTATGGGAAATGTCTACATTCTGCACAACTCTGAACAATAATTTCCAAAGTATTATTGTGTAGATGATGGGGAAAAAAAAGCCTATTTTATTGCATATCTTTTTCTCATGCAGCTTGGTTGTTAGATTATAATTGCTGGACATAGTGATCTTTTCACTGTTGCAACCCGTTAAACCACCCGTCAGTTAAATGCCACTGTTTTTTTGCTTCTTGTTTGTTAATTGGGTAGCAAGGACTGGAACATATTTATAAAGCAAAACTGAAGATCAACTCTTCGGTAATAATTCAATTAAAACCTTCGGGTTTTATTTTGTTTTTTAACCCACTGAGGTCCCAATGCAAAGGCAATGTCAGCTATCTTACTTTCTCCAGAGGATGGTGATGTTACTGGTTATGATTGAAGATAGGCTACATCTAATGGCAATGGAGCGAAAGTAATTGGGCGCTTTCCCTGTTACTCAGGCTTTGTGACCTATTTTGCAAGTGGCGGAGCACATAATGTACATGAAGCAATCCCTCACTACTATTGTCCTGGGGAAATTATTCCACCTTTATTTTGAGAAGTTGCTGTCATTTGTGTCTTCTGCTCTTTAAACTAATTTTATTTTATGAGCAAACAACTTTGTTTGTTGTATAATGGACACTTCGCTATGAGCCATACTCCACCTTAAACACTCCGTTACAAAAGGATGTGTTTTCACCAGATATTGGGTCTCTGAGCTCTTCGTCTATCACAAGATTAAGGGGAATTTTATTTATTCCAATCATGAGAAATGCCACAAGAAGTTGACATGGGTTGAAATACTCAGTAGGCAAGGAACTTCCAGCCCTGACCTGTATGGTCCATACATGACTCCAAAGCCAGGTCAATGTGAATGACAATAAACCACTCTCTAAAATGGAAGACTGTTGGTTCAAGGACAATTCAAAATGGCTGAGGAAAGTAGGCCTACCCAATGATGCCACACCTGGTGGTTAATGTATTTTTTAACATTGTCAACTCAGCTGGAAAACTGTGTGTGTGTGTGTGTGTGTGTGGGGGGGGGGGGGTCTATCAATCCATTGTCAAATTGGTATGGATGACCCGAAATAGTGGTAAAACTAACGCATCTACAGCACTGTTTTCCTAAGTATATTTGTTCTGCAAATCCTACAGGACTGTAGCAAGCTTGGACTACAGTTGGTTGTCCTTTTTGCCTATTCTCTAGATTTTGACATAGTTGGCCACACCATCCTCCACTCATGCCTTCCAGCTGAATGAATCTCTCCTGATTCTATTGCAGAAGCCAGATAATCATCTGCAATGGCCTCACATCTATCACCTCTGCTCTCCGCCAAGGTCTCTACTTTACCCCTTCCTAATTCTCACCCACTTGTCACTTCTTGGCAACAACACCAAATCAATTTCCATGCAGATGCCAATGACTCAACTCATCATTGTCCCTCCTTTCTCTAAGTCCTAACACTCTTCTCAGATATCCAGGACATGATGAGCATAAATTTATTTCAATTGAACATGAGGAAGTTGGGGACCATTTTCTTTGGTCTCCGTTGCAAACTATATTCCTTAGTCATTGACCAGACATCAACGCCATCCATCTGACAATCACCTGAGAGTGAATGCATTTGGTCTGTCATATTTAATTTTATATTGTGCTTTTAACTAAATATCCACACCAGAAGGCTACTTATTTCCATCTTCTTAGCTCTCCTGCCTGGGCTCTCTGGCTGCTTATACATCTCCCATTTTGTTACAACACAAAACCAATATCCCAGCATCTTGCTGATCACCTCCCCCATTTCTACCTTCTGTAAAAGTAAAGGTCATCCAGAACTGCTCATGCCCCAACCTGCACTATTGGATTCACCAATCACCACTATGCTTACTGACCTGCATTGTCCTTCAATGCAGTTGGCTATCAACAACTTTATTTTAACATTTTCTCCCTTTATCAAATCTGGCCCTGGTCTCATCCTGATCTCTACAGTAGCCTCAGACTGTTCCAACTCTGGGTGATTTTAGTTTGCTTCACCACTATTATTTGGTCAACTATCAGAACACTCAATTCTGTAATTCCTTCCTTGAGCCCCTTCTCTTTATCTCTCCAAGTCACTCCTATCTCTTTGACCAATGTCTGCACTGATATCTTATGTGGCTTCATGTCAAATTTTGTTTCATAATGCTTCCTTGAAGCACCTTAGAACATTATACTATTTCACATATATCATGTAAATATAAGTGATTGTTATAATTGTTGATAATATTTTGTGGTGATGTATAATGGGCATGTATAGAATGTAGAAAATGCACAATAGTTGCATAAATTTACAGTAAAATTGAACAAGTCAGCACTGATTCACTAAGTAAATAGGTAAATTATTACCTTGTGAAAGACCTGATCCAGAGAGTCTTGACTTTGATATCCTACCAAGGCTACCGTTATCTCTAAATGGCACTCTGACAAATCAAAATGGAAAATGTGGACACATAATAACAAATGGAAATTAAGAGCTTTTCCATGTGTGACTGCAGCAATTAGGAACAGACTTCCAAACAATCCAATCCAAAAACATGAAGGGACTATCAAAGTAGGACTTTATCTTGCACTAAACATATTCCCTTTATCATGTATTAATACACAGTGGACGGACTGATTGTAATCACGTATTGTCTTTCCACTGACGGGTTAGCATGCAACGAAAGCTTTTCACACGACACTAAACTAAACAGCAGTACAATCCACCGCCTCATTTCCAATTATCTGGTTTCAGTACAAGTGCTAAATTTTTATTGTACAGTTTCCATACAAAAGAGAGTCTAAGTAAATGAGCTTGTGGGTAAACAAAGAAGATCTTTGCATTCCGAGCCGTGCTTTTTTAGTGATTTCCCCAGAATCTTGAACAAAGTTGTTAAATGGCAACGATCTTCCATGTACAGTAGTTATTAAAGTGATCAAAGGTATCATGCTTCTGCTGTAACTTGCTCAATGGCACATAGAACACTTGTCACATAGACAGACGTTCAATGCATTTTGGAGGAAAATGCAGTTCAACATATTATTTCTTATTTCATTTGTCATTAGGATTTCTAATAGTCTGAATTGTTTCTGTGTAAAACTTTCTACAAGGACCTTTTGTGAAAATGAAAACACATTAGTAAGAATATTCCACAGCTTGAGAGTACAAATTTGAGTAATTTTGCCCAGAAATAGATGGGGTTTTTTTAATTTATGCTGTGTGTGCTTTGAAATGCTGACCATAGCATTTGCAATGTTCCCCAATGTAAGGTGATATTCCTCAATTCAAAAATCTCACACCTGACATTTTTTCCTCAGAAAAACATTGTGCTACTGGGGCGATTTCACAATTTTCCAATATAAATGTGGTACATTGTTATCTTCTATATAAAGGAATATTTACATCCAACAGAATATGGCTTTGATTCAGTTAGAAGCAATGTTGCTTTGGACTGAATGTTGTGGAATTTCTCAGGTGCATCCACAGATCTCAGGGCCCTGTTCATATTGGGACCCCCCTGGGGTCCTGGCCAATATTTGTCTGTCAACATTTCTGAGACTAGTTGAACCTCACATTAATACTTGTTCGAGCTTGATGACCATTGCAATTCCTAAGCTACCTTACTTTAGTAGAAGAAAATGCTTTGGGATGTCATGAAAGTGGGTATGTAAGTCCTCGTTTTACCTGTGATTACTCCGAAGCTTCTTTCAAACAGAAAAAAAAACACAGCACAGAGCCATATAACATGGAATCAGGCCCTTCCATGTCGACCAGTATACCCCACCTACACTAGTTCTATCGGCCAGTGTTTGCCCCATATCCTCGTAGACCCATCCTATCCATGTACCTGTCCAAATGCTTCATAAAACATTGTGATAGTACCTGCCTCAACTACCTCCTCTAGCACCTCGTTCCATATACCACCCTATGTGTGAAAAGGTTGCCCGTCAGACAGCTAAATATAAATCAGAATCATACTTTATTCGCCAAGTATGTTTTGTAGGAATTTCATTGGCCAGGTCAGTCATACAATTAAAAGCAACAAATCACACAAAAACACATTTTAACATGAACATCCACCACAGTGACTCCTACACATTCCTCACTGTGATGGAATGCGAAATAAAGTTCAAGTCCTTCCTTTTGTTCTTCCTCAGTCGGGGGCCTCGAGCCCTCCATTGATGGGATGGTCCTCACTCCCGCAGCCGGCGGCGTTTGGGCCCTCCGCATCGAGGTGATCTGCCCCCACATCGGGGGAATGTCAGCTCCCCCGCACCGGGCGATCGAACCTCGCATCAGGGCTGGTCGAGTCTTCCACAGTGTTGGAGCTCCCGACTAGCCTCTCCCGAGACTGCGAGCCCTAGATGGTTAGTCCACGGTGGTCGCGGTGGGCACGATCCCAGGCAAGGGATCCGCTCCGATGTTAAGTTCGCGCCCCGCAGTGGGACTCACAACAGTCCGAGGAGGCCTCCAGCTCCAGCGATGGTAGGCCGCAGAGCCTGGATAATGTGATCTGAAAATTGATCACATCTCCGGGAAAGTAAGGATTTGAAAAAAAGTTTCCCCCAATCACCTCCCCCCTCCCCCCATATAAAACATACCGAAGAACATTAAAACAAACTTTTAACGCACTAAAAAATAACAAAAAGAAAGAAAAAACGAACAGACTGCCAGCAGAGCTGCCATCTCCCCGGCGCCCCTGGTGGTCAATTATGTCGAAAGTGGTCCATTATGTCTATAACAAGTCTGTGTAAGAGTTATCCAAAGAATCACAGCCCCCCACATCTTCTCAACAGCCTGTTTTCTCTCAATTACCTATTAATTTCTCTTTACAATGTCACAATTAAATATCCCTCCAAAATGCACTCAATACATTTCAGACCTGAAACCTTTGCTGCTCAAAAATGTTACTTCTTTTGTCTTACTTGCCAATTATATTTCTTTGGACTCTTTTTACCAATGGGAACTTTTCCTCTCCATCTCTTCTGATTATGATTTTAGATACCTCCCTAAGAACCCTTCTCAACCTTCTGGGAGAACAAGTGCAGTTTCTCTAGTCATTCTTAATTATGGGCCTACCATGCTGCATTTTAGTAAATCCCATTTGTAAGTCCATATATATTAAACCAACCATAATGTTACCTCACCAAAACATACCTTCATAATTTGCCTTATCAATCAACAATTGTCCAAGTAACTGCTAATTCTGTTCCTGATCATCTTTTCCAGAAAGTTCCCACATCTCAGAGGTCAAACCGATAATCCCGCGACAGTTTATGAAGAAATCCTACCATGGTCACAGAATTGCAATAAACCCACGGTCCCATATATATAAGGCTGCTCAAAATCAATGTAGAACTCAGGGGAGTCCACACTGAAAGCAAAATGCCCCAACATATTATCCAGAAGCTATAACATGGAATTATGGTATTCTCTACAATAGTTCATTTTAGTGCTTGGTAGCTATGTCAAGTTAGGTCGTGAATCAGCCATGATCTCAAGGAATGGCAAAAAATACTCAAGGACAAAAGAAAACAATTGGAGGAACTCAGTGGGTCAGACATCATCGGCTTTCCATTTCCATCCACAGATGCTATCAAGCCCATTGACTTTCTCCAGCAGTTTGTTTTTTTATGCTCCAGATTCCAGCATCTGCAGGCTCTCGTGTCTCAAGAACTAAATAGCCCTCTTCAACCACAGTGCTGTAAATCTTTGTAACTCTGTTCCAGGGAGCTTGGAAAAACAGTGGCACAGCTAGTGAAACTGCAATTTCACAGTGCCAGAGACTAAGGTTCAGACCTAATACAGCTGAGGACAGGCCATTCGGCGCTGTCCTTTAGTGATGTCTCAGTATAGCTTCCATGTTCTTCCTCTGATTATGCGTTTCATCCTGGCACTCTGGTTTCCTCCCACATCCCAAAGATGTGCAGTTTGCTAGGTTAACTGGCAATTGCAAATGGACCCTGGTGTTCAGGTGACTGGTAAAATCTGGAGAGGTTTGATGAGATGTGGGAAGAATAAATTAAATGGACTATGTATGATGAGTACAGAGATATGTACAAAGTGGGTTGAAGGTCCTGTTTTCAATGTCCATCTCTCTATAACTATAGCTGTGAATACTCAGTCACTCAATACATTAAAGATAAAGATGGCTAGAATTTGGAGGACAAAAAAAGAATCATGTTATACTATATTGGTGGGTGTACAGAGAATCTTAAACTTCCAGCCATGGTTTCACCAAATGATTCATTGGCTTCTATTTCTAAGGTGATTTCATTGACCTGTGTAGATTTGCTTCCTTCCCTCACATTTCCAACATTAAGGTTCTCCATTCGTATCTCTGAATCTGCTTCGGTCTCCACAACCATGCCCCGTTCACCCCCAACAACATCTTCTGCAAGCTCGTCTTTTCCAAGAGATTCAGCTGCTCTCTCCACACTTGATTTTGTTAGATAGCAAATTGTTCCATCGCATCTGTTATTATTGACTAACCACACCTCAACTTCACTGCCTACCACCTTCATATTTCTACATCACCTCATCTTAAAAAGGTCACTTTATGACCTTCAACACCATCCTCAATGTCTCTGAACTCAATGATTACTGAGAATACCTAAGCCTCAACATTCACAAATGACCTACATTAACTTATTATGAACTAGATTCCTTATGAACTACATTGATGGCCAGGGGACAAATATTACAGGTTGAAAAATTGTCCCTTCAATATTTAATGATTTCTTCACATTATTCAATGATCCTCTTTGGATCAGCTTCACAGAGTTAGCCAGATGCTGCACTGTGCTGATCAACAGCTTTGACAATGATAAACTCATGACCTCAACCAGCTAGGAGATCAAAGGCAGATATGCAGTAGCACCTTCATCTCCAGGTTTCTCTCCAAGATCTGGATGTGTTTTTTTTCCTTTTGTCAACATTGAATCAAAACCCTGGAATTCTCCATTCATCACCATTGCTGAAAGGTCTACATCACAAGCATGACGATCATTCAAAAGAGCACCTTTCACCACTTTCTCAAGGATAATTAATGCCAGTGGTGCCCCGATCTCTGAAATCAGCACTGGATCAACTCTCGGTTATCGAGGGTTTGGGAACAGTAGTAAAATAGTCAAGATGCTTGATCCAAGCAGAGCGATGCATCAAATTTGTGTTCTGGTTTATCTCTGCCCAAATTCATAAAACCTTAATGATCAGTAATTTGTGCCAGCTTCAAGTAATATTTTGTTAACTGTCTCATTAAAATTAAAGTCATATGTCTGAAATACAAGGACAAATCAAGGAACAAAGCAACATGAATTTTGCTGATGATAAAGCAATCAATCTGGTAGTGAGATATGCAAGACCGTTTCAGTTCTGTTTTGACTGCATTATTTGCTATACTGCCTGCACACAGGATGATCGGTTTTGCGAGTAACCTGACAAATCAATACAGCACTCCTTTGCCTGTGCTTTCCACATGGGGTCCTCGGCACAAAGCAAGGAAGCATTAGAAATTGAGGCCAACTAATTCCAATGGATTTAAATGTATAAATGGCTGTCATCTCCTGATAGATGAACCAACTGTATAGATATCTATGTATATGAATAATTAATACGTTTAGTCAAGTCAAGAGAGTTTATTGTCATGTGTTCCAGATAGGACAATGAAATTCTTGCTTTGCTTCAGCACAACAGAATATAGTAGGCATGAATACAGAACATATCAGTGAGTCCATATACCATTGTATAAATATATACACACATCAATAAATAAGCAGATAAAGTGCAAATAAACAGATAATGGTCTATTAATGTTCAGAGATTTGTTTCAGCTGAGTTTAATAGCCTGATGGCTGTGGAGAAGAGGCTGTTTCTGAACCTGGATGAGTCTTCAGGCTCCTGTACCTTCTACATGAATGTAGCGGGGAGATGAGTGTGTGGCCAGGATGGTGTGGGTCCTTGATGATGTTGCCAGCCTTTTTGAGGCTGCGACTGTGATAGATCCCCTCGGTGGTAGGGAGGTCAGAGCCGATGATGGACTGGGCAGTGATTACTACTTTTTGTAATCTTTTCCACTCCTGGGCGCTCAAGTTGCCGAACCAAGCCACGATGCAAACGGTCGACATGCTCTCTACTGTGCACCTGTAGAAGTTAGAGAGAGTCCTCCTTGACATACCGACTCTCCGTAATCTTCTCAGGAAGTAGATGATGTCGCTGATGTGCTTTCTTAATAATTGCATCAGTGTTCTCGGACCAGGAGAGATCTTCAGAAATATGCACGCCCAAGAATTTGAAGCTCTTGACCCTCCACCATCGACCCGTTGATATAAACGGGACTGTGGGTCCCCATCCTACCCCTTCCAAAGTCCACAATCAGTTCCTTGGTTTTGCTGGTGTTGAGAGCCAGGTTATTGTGCTGGCACAATTTGGTCAGTCGGTCAATCTCACTTCTATACTCTGACTCGTCCCCATCAGTGAAACTTCCCTCAACAGTGGTGTCGTCAGCGAACTTGATGATGGAGTTTGCACTATGACCGGCTACGCAGTCATGAGTATAGATTGAGTACAGCAGGGGGCTGAGCACGCAGCCTTGAGGTGCTCCTGTGCTGATTGTTATTGAGGCTGACACATTTCCACCAATAGGAACAGTCTGTGCCAACAGTTGGCCAAATATTCACATACAGGTACAAGGAATTTGCCTTGGTGCTCCGCCCGCAAGTGACAACATGACATACAGTGACAGTTAGAAATGATACATTAAACATTACTAATAAAACCTTATTGATTAAACATGTGAATTAAATAAAATACCAGAGCAAAAGGAGGCTACAGATTTTTGGTTATCGAGTAGAGCTACTACTCGTGGAAAAAAAGCTGTTTTTATATCTGGCTGTGGCAGCTTTGACTTTGGAAGTGGTGGAGGCAGGTTCGTTGGTATCATTTAAAAATAAATTGGATAGGCATATGGATGAGAAGGGAATGGAGGGTTATGATATGAGTGCAGGCAGATGGGACTAAGGGAAAAAAAGTTGTTCGGCATGGGTCGAGATGGAGATGATCTTGCCCGCTTGCGGAGTCGCCTTGCAGTGGGAAGTTTATCAAGAGTTTGTGTTGCAGCAATAATCTTCTCAGCTGATCTTGCCCGCTTCGCTGCAGCCGGCCCGGATGTCGTTTGCATGGTGGCTGAGCCAAAATCTTCCAGCTGGCGATTCAATGCAGAGAAGGTGAGGACAGACTCAAACGAGGCCATACTGGATAGAAGGTTGGACAGACTCATTGCCTGTATAGAATTGGACTATCAAAAACTAGAACATTCCCAGTCCCATGGATCCAATTCACTTTATTCTTCAGTATGATCGCCACATGAAAATGAGAAACCTTGAACTTTTGAAACAACTCCATGACAATGGCCTCACATCCTAACCTGGACAATAATTATTTTTAAAATATTACAGCAAGTGTTGCTTTCAATGTTAAGTAGTACCCAAATCCTTAGAATAACAATTATGTAATTTAGCTAAGTTAGAAGTTGAATTGATAATAATTATTGGTTGTGCACTGTTAACTATATATGAATTTAAAAATCTAATTGCAAATTTACTATTCAACTTTTATGATCTTGTAAACTGCAAATGTAAGGAAAAAATGCTTAGTCAAGATAACATAATTCAAACGCAAATGATAATAAAAGAAGTTCCATTCACTGTGGTAAGATATTTTCTATTGCACAAAATCCTCTCTCCAACATTTTTGTTTGAAATATGCTATTTCATAATAAATTACTTTTTCGTTATTTAATTTTAAATCAAATTTCTTATATTCCACTGTACCCTGTGCTTATAGACTAACATTAGGTCTAACAATGCCTCAACTTTAAAAACTCTCAGCCTTATATCCAAATCACAGCATGACACTCCACAACCATGCCATATTTTGAGAGGTTGGTGTTCCTGCCTTTCTGCTCCCTTGTAAGCAACATTTATGTTATTCTTCCTCCACTGACAAATATCCAAACTTTATCCTTTAGAAATTTTACTTTGTTTTAGACTTTAGAGATATAGCGCAGACACACGCCTTTCGGCCCAACAAGTCTGCGCCTACCAGCGATCACCCCGTACATTAGAACTATCCTACACACTAGGGACAATTTACAATTTTACCAAAGCCAATTAACCCACAAACCTGTACGTCTTAGGAATGTGGGATTAAACCGTGAAAAAACCCATGCGTTCACAGGGAGAACGTACAAAACTCCGTACAGACGGTCAGGATGGAATCAGTCTCTGGCGCTGTAAAGCCGCTGCGCCAATGTTCCGCCCTGAAAGTTACCTCCCTGCTGTAATTTGAGGTGCTCCTTAACATCTACCCTATTCGCCAAGTTTTTAGTTACCTGCCCTGGTAATTGCAAATGTCTTATTAAATGTTTTTTTAATAATACTCCTGAGAAATATTGAGGGACATGTTACCTCATTAAAGGTGCTATACACTGCAAGATG
Organism: Leucoraja erinaceus; assembly: GCF_028641065.1. Lineage (NCBI taxonomy): Eukaryota > Metazoa > Chordata > Chondrichthyes > Rajiformes > Rajidae > Leucoraja > Leucoraja erinaceus. The sequence goes on along the minus strand of NC_073384.1, from coordinate 15,930,479 downwards.
TTTACTAGGTTTCTGGTCAAAACACCGGTTTTGATTCTAGTTGTTGGCATCTGGTTTGGATTAGTCACAGCTTCATCTGAGACTACGAACTTCAGGAAAAAAATATCTTTTGACTGTAATTAAATAAAGAGGTATGAAATATTTGTCTCGTACCTTTCAATATATTATTGTTCAGATAAGAATATTGTTTGAAGGTTAAAAGTGCTCTTACCAAAATAGCAATGGGGGTGGGGATATGGGTAGCAGAGGTTTGCTTTACCCAGACAGCAGCCATTAAACCTGTGGAGTCTGTGCCAGACCTCAACAAAATCCATATTTCCTCTACGCATTTCCCTGTAACCCTGCAACTTTGTTTCTCTTACACGTATCCGTCAACTGCCATGCGAATCTTTTGCCACATACTTATAGTAGGAGTAATTTACTGTACCAATAGTGCAACAATGGCATGTGGGTGGAAACTGTCACACCCAACAGAAAATCACGCTGTCACAGGGAGAACGTGCAATCACCAAACATATAGCATTTAAGATCAGAATCAAATCCAGATCCCGAAAACTGAGGGAGCAGCCAAAACTGCTCAACCCCTATACCACCACTAGATACAGGATCAATGCTGTAATTATTCAGCACTTACTAATTTTCATAAACCTAAACCTAATTGCTGCCAACTTTGGATAAAGCACTGTGCAATGTCTGTCCTTACCAGAAGGACCACACGATTCAGGCCAAATTGGAAACAATGTGGTTTCCCTGCCACATCACCAACTTGTCTGTTCTTAACCTACTTCCTTGTTCCCTTTCCTGTTAAGTTTAAATACTTCCCCTCACTTTCTTGGATATCAGTTGTGGCGAGGTGCTAGCATTCTTGTATGCAGATTCTGTTCAGTGACTTGAGCACAGAATCTAGCCTAATGTACTAATTCTGCTGCAGGTCGAGGGAGTGAGGTTAGGTATTGCCTGCAGGTAAGCCACGTAACTCTTCCCTTGGTTCAATGTAAATAACCACAATACTGTTTCAGAAAACAAGGAAGAACCAGTCATAGATCTTTGGTCATAACCCCTCCCTCAATTATTCACTGATAGAGATGTGTAGGAAGGAACTGCAGTTGCTGGTTTACACTGAAGATAGACACAAAATGCTCGAGTAACTCAGCAGGTCAGGCAGGAGCCGCCCGAGGAAAGGAAAAGGTGGCGTTTCAGATCAAGTCTCTTCAGAATGAGCACTCGGATTTCAGACTCAGTCCCAAAAAGAGTCACTCTACCATCTCTCCCCCCTCCCCTCCATAAATCTCTCCCATAACTGCCCCATAATGTCTATCTACCCTCACATCCCCCCCATGTCTATCTCACCCTACAATGCCCATCTCACCCCAAAGCCCCCAGGTCTTTTACACCCCCCCCCCCCCCTCATGTCTCTCACCCAAGCCCCTCCCCCGTTGTTTATCTCAAACCCAACCCCCACCCCCATGTCCATCTCACCCTAAACCCCAAAGGTACACAAAAATGCTGGAGAAATTCAGCGGGTGCAGCAGCATCTATGGAGCGAAGGAGATAGGTAACGTTTCGGGCCGAAACCCTTCTTCAGACTGATAGGGAGTGGCGGGGAGAAGCCTTCTTGCAATTCCTTCTTGATCACCCTAAACCCCAATGTCTATCTCAACCCAACTCCCGTCTATCTCGGCTCACTCCCTCAGCCTAACCTCACTTCCTCGTTCCTGTTCACTCCCTCAACCTTCCAGTTTACTCAACACAAGCTCACTCCCTCGATCCTCCATTCGTCACCCCTGCACCCCCATTCCGCCAACCACCTCCTCTGCCTTTAAACGTCCCCGTCCGATCTCATTCGCTCCTCCCAGCTCCCAGTGCGTGCCTGTGGAGGGAGGCGGCCGCTGCTGCCCGGGGCGGAGCCTTGAGGCCGGACGGAAGCGGCGGGTCTCCCCGGCGGTCGGTCGGTCGGTCGGATGGCGAGCGGTGAGAGCAGCGGCATGGCCGGTACCGAGCACCTGTTTAAGGTGCTGGTGATCGGGGATTTGGGCGTGGGCAAGACCAGCCTCATCAAGCGCTACGTCCACCAGCTCTTCTCCCAGAACTACCGGGCCACGATCGGCGTCGACTTCGCCCTGAAGGTCCTACACTGGGATTCGAGCATTCTGATCCGACTCCAGCTCTGGGACATTGCGGGTAGGGGATATGGAGGAGAGGGAGTGGGAGGTGAGGGTGGGAGTTGGAGAAGGTGGAGTGGTAGGAATGGGAGGGGGAGTGGGAGGTGAGGTGGGGATGGAGGTACATTAAGCAGAGGTGTGTTTAGGGGAGTTATGAAGGTGGTAGGGAGGGGAAGGTTTGTAGGAGGGGAGAGTTTGTTGATGGGGAGGTTTGTTGATGGGAGAGGGGTGACAGAGAAAGGAAGGGGGGTAATGGAGGGAGGGGGTTGATGGGGGAAGGGAGGAGAGTTGAGGGAAGGGGAGAGGGGTGACAGAGAAAGGTGGAAGAGGCAGGAGACGGGAGTGTGGGGAGGCAGATGGAGGAGGGAATAATAAAGGGTGGGGGAAGGAGAGAGAGGATGAAAGAGTAATGGAGTGGGTGGACGGAGGATAGGAGAGCTTGAGGGGTGAGTGAATAAAGGAGTGCAGGCGCCGCTTGGGGAAGGGGGGTGAGGGTAGAGTATTACTGTGAATGGAGGGCAGGGACAGAGTGTGAAGTGGGAGGGGGTGAGGGACTGGGAAGAGGAAGGAAGAAGGATGGGGTGGATTGGGGAAAATGGGAGGGGGGGATGCACAGAGAGAATGAGAGGGAGGGCTATAGGAGGTGGAGGCAGTTACCACAGATGGGGAATGAGCAGAAGGAAGGATGGAGGTGAGCCCAGACATAGGGACAAGCATAGCAGCAGAAGCGGAGAGGGCTAGGCAAGTTAGTGAAGAGAGGGGACATGAGTTGGCATGGGATGGTGAAGAGGATGGAGGGAAGGGGCCAGAGAGAGAGAAATGGGGAAGGCAAATGAGAAGCAGGGAGGTGGAGTGCAGGGAATGAGGCAGGAAATGAGACAGACGTGGTGAAAGAAGAATGTGGTACAGGCAGGAGAAGTTTCATTAGTTGTGGAGGAATGGAGAGGGGTGTGGTGAGGGAAAGAACAGGCCAAATGTATGGATAAAGGCAATGGGAGAGAGGTGGTGCTGGAGAGAGGGAGAGAGGTGGGGAGGGAAGCGAAGGAAGGGTGAGAGCAAGGAGGTGAGGGAGTCAGGGTTGTAAAGGAGTTTAGTGAGTGGAGGGAAATGAAGTGAGGGGATGGACAATGTGAGTAAGGGGGGGGGGGGGGCCGGGGGGTTGTGGGATGGATGGGAAAGGAGGGGAGAGTGGAGGGAAATATAAGGTTGGAAATGAAAGGCGTGGAGGGATGGAGGAGTACTCTTGTGTTCTTGGTACATCAAGTTTTGTGCCTGTAAAGGAGTCCTTGTAACCCGCAGGGAAATGGTTAATCTTGAAGATGTTAGGATTGTGTCGAGCCGTTGGCGTAATGCATGAACTGTGCCCTCCCCTTTCCCACTGAGACGTGAACAGCCTGAGACAAGGCCTGTGAGCACCCACTGTTCCTGTTTTATCACTGCAGCCAGCTGAAAGTATAGGGTTCTACTTTCCCTATATTTTCCAAGCAGTTTTGCCACATCCTAACTATTAGATTTGGCTCTGCTCTGAGTGTTGGCATGGTGCACTTTTCCAAAGCCCAACCCAAACAACCTTAAAATCTTCTTCTCACCCTGCTTCATGTAAGGACTCCATCCCCTACTCCCAATTCCTCCGTCTTCAATACAATACAATACAATACAATACAATACAATTTATTTGTCACTTGAACCTCATAGAGGCTCAAATGAAATGTTGTTTCTGCAGTCATACATACAAGAAAAAGAAGACCCAAGACACAACACAATTTACACAGACATCCATCACAGCACATCTCCTCCTCGCTGTGATGGAAGGCAAAACAACTTATCTCTCCCCTGCACTTCCCTCTCCCCCCGATGTCAGAGTCAAAGTCAGAGCCCCCGGCGGGCGACAACAATTGTCCCGCGGCCATTAACGCCGCGCCGGGTGGTGCAAGGCCACGCTCCGGGTCTTCGCCGCATCTGCTCCCAGGATGAGGTGTTCCACACCAGGGCATCGGAAATGTCCTCATTCTTTAGGGAACGGGGGATCCCCTCCCCTATTATAGATGAGGCTCGCACCAGGGTCTCTTCCATACCCCCGTAACCAGGTGCGACAGAGGTTCACTGCTCTCTCTCCCCATCATCCCCCCCCACCTCTAGCAGATGTCAGCACAATTAACAAGGGCAGAGTCCCCCCTAGGTTCCGATCCTTCGCCGACCCCCCACTAGCCCCACATACAACCAATAGTCCCCTCCCATTTTTCGCCAGCCTCCCAACGTCCCCCCCCCCTCGCCCCACATCCCCCCTCTCTCTCCCCCCCCCCCCCCCCCCCCCCCCCCCCCCTGCTGCTTTCCACAAAGACCACTCCCTCCGTAACTCCCTTGTCAATTCTTCCCTTCCCTCCCGTATCACCCCCTCCCCGGGCACATTCCCTTGCAAGTGCAAGAGATGCTACACTTGTCGCTTTACATCCCTCCTTGACTCCATTCAAGGACCCAAGTAGTCATTCCAGGTGCGACAGAGGTTCACCTGCATCTCCTCCAACCTCATCTATTGCATCCACTGCTCTAGATGTCAGCTGATCTACATCGGTGAGACCAAGCGTAGGTTGGGCTAGCGTTTTGCCGAACACCTCCGCTTGGTCCACATTAACCAACCTGACCTACCGGTGGCGCAGCACTTCAACTCCCCATTCCGAATCCGACCTCTCTGTCCTGGGCCTCCTCCATGGCCAGAGTGAGCACCACTGGAAATTGAGCACCTCGTATTCCGTTTGGGCAGTCTGCACCCTAGTGGCATAAACATTGAATTCTCCAATTTCCGGTAGCCCTTGCTGTCTCCTCCCCTTCTTAGCTCTCCCTCAGGCTCCTCCTCTTTCCCTTCTTCTCCCTCCCCCACCATCCATCAGTCTGAAGAAGGGCTTCAGCCCGAAACGTTGCCTATTTCCTTCGCTCCATAGATGCTGCTGCACCCGCTGAGTTTCACCAGCACTTTTGTCTACCTTCGATTTTCCAGCATCTGCAGTTCCTTCTTAAACAGCCGTAAAATCAACCAGTTCCTTCTTCAGTAGATTTAATGTGAGCATGTTCAGACTAAGTCAGTTCCCATCTGCAGCTGTGTGAATAGCTGATGAAAATATTTTGGTGAGGTACTTAAGAAATGAAATTTTATTCTTTTCCCATGTCCTTGCCAAACCATTTCTTAATCCAAGTCACGGTTAGGAAATCACTGTGGTTTTAAAGGATAAGCAATAGCAGATTTACTTCCATAAGAAATAGCATTATGTATGTATGTAACTTCTGACCTGAGGCATTGCAGCTGACATTTAAGTATTCTCTGAAGTACCAAAAAACACTGAGTTTTCAATTGCCGTGTAACATCCATAAAACCGGCCGGAACCAGTCTGCACTGCACAACACAGGAATAGTCTGAAGAAGGGTCTCAACCCGAAACATCACCAATTCCTTTTGTCTTGAGATGCTGCCTGACCCACTGAGTTACTCCAGCTTTTTATGTCTATCACTGCCATAGAATAGGTGGGCTCCCATCTCCACAAATGCTCCTGGAACAGTTAAACATTTCTTGCAGTTTCAGATTTTTATTCTATCATTGTTACACAATTGGTGTTTGGTTATTGAGGATCTGTCATAATGTCCATCCTAATAGTGGTTACTAGCCTGCCACCGTATAAAACTTTGATACACACAAGGGGTTATGCATGGGCAAAAAGCACAAGGTGCTGGAGTAAGTCACTGGGTCAGGCGACATCTCGGGAGAACATAGAGAGGTGATATTTCTGGCCAAGACGCTTCATCACCAATTGCAATAGGGTGGAGAAAGCTGGAGAGAGGGTGGGACAAATACCAGGCAAGTTTTATGTAGATACACGTGAGGAAGGATCAATTGCAGATAAATGGACAAAGGCCAGAAATGAAAAGTAGATGAAGGGCTGTGAGATAACGAGAGAAGAGGCATAAATGTGAGGCCAGAGGAAGGGATGTAGGTGGAAGGGGACGGTGAGATGTGGTCAGCTGGGGAAGGATAAATGGATACGCATCCAGCTGGGGTGCAGGGAAGCAAGGGGGAAGAAAAAAGCGAAGGGGGGGGGGGGGGAAGAGGGGGTTGTTGGTTAGTTATCTACAATTGGAGAATTCAATGTTCATACCACTGGATTGTAAGTGATCCAAGAGGGATATGTGGTGCTGTCTCTCCAGTTTGCGTGTGGTTTCACTCGTTACAATGGAGGATGCCATGGGTCAGAACGGGAAGGGAACTTAAAATGGTTAGCAACCGGGAGATCCAGCAGGCTTTAGCAGACCAATCACGAGTGTCAGCAAAACGGCCGAATAGACTACGCTTGTTTTCGCTGAGTAAAGAAGTTATACATGAACCATTTTTGAGGTACTAGTCTAACAGGAGACTGAGGAGTAATTTGGGTCAAAACCCTTCTTCAGACTGAGAGCTTTCCCCTGACTCTCGGTGTGAAGAAGGGTCTTAACCCAAAATGTCACTTATTCCTTTTCTCCAGAGATGTTGCTGACCCGCTGAATTATTCAAGATTTTTGTGTCTATCGTCAGTTTAAACCAGCATCTACAGTTCATTCCTACACTGAGCTGTATTGATGATCAACACAGGGAACAGATTGGTAAATGAAAAAGATAGACACAAAGTGTTGGAATAACTAAACAGATCAGGCAGCTTCTTTGAAGCAAAAGGATGGTGATGTTTTGAGTCTGGATGCTTCTTCAGAAACATCTGTTGATATAATTCCATTGAACTACAACTCTGTCACTATCCAACAATATTCTAGGATCTGTGTCTTCATGGCTCTGGTTCATTAGTGTCTGTATCTGCATAAAACCTGTAACAACTCAGCAGGACAGGCAGCATCTCTGGAGAGAAGAAATGGGTGATGCTGAAGAAGGGTCTCGACCCGAAAAATTCAATTCAATTCAATTCAACTTTATTGTCATTGCACAGATACAAGTATGGGTACAACATCACCCATTTCTTCTTCCAGAGCAACTTGTAATCCACTGAGTCACTCAATGCCCATTTCAATTCTTCTTGCTGGACAACTTCACTAACTTTGTATCTGTTGCACTGAGAAGATAATTTATAAATGTCTTACTTTTTGGCTTGTACACACATTTCCTTTCCTTACCAAATACCATTTATTTTACAGTCATTTTTTTGGGAAGCCTCAACTCTGCAATTAGAATCAGAGTTACCACAAGATACACACAGAAATAAGGCCTTTGATCTATCACATCCGTGAAAACAATTAACCAGCCATTTACACGTAATGTAAAATTAATCCTATATTATTGTCACCTCGCATTCTCACACACTGCAACTCACACACTGGGAGCAATTTACAGAGGCCAATTCATCTACCAGTCCAATGTCTTTGTGAATGGGTGACATTTTGGGTTGAGACTGAAGAAAGGTCTCGACCCGAACCGTCACCTATACCTTCTCTGCAGAGATGCCGCCTGTCCCGCTGAGTTACTTCAGCATTCTGTGTCTACCTACCTCCAAATTACAACAGTGCAAGAAGTTTGTGTAGGTTTATTGACCGGAAGATGAGTTTTATCCATTCAGCTGCCTCTGCCACTTTCCTCCCCTCCCTCCATCCACCAGACCAAGCCTTCCCAACACTTCAATGGCACAAGAGACAGTTTCATCCCAATCTCTAAAACATGGCAGATTAACTGGCTACCACAAAAATACACCCTGGGTGTGTGGGGGTGGGAGAATAAGTGGATTGATCGACATGTGAGAGGATACCAGGGAAAAATAAGGAGGAATAGGACTCGTGAGAATGCTCCGAGAGCCACCATGAAGTCAGTGAGTCAAATGACCACCTTGTGTGAGAAATCATCCCTAAAATCCTATTCTTCATATTTATTTTTAATCTCCAGCCTTGCACACTGCAACTATATCTTGTTCATGAGATCAAGACGAAGCTTGTTGTTTCCAACAATTCTGGCCAACTAGTTGCACTTTCAGCTTATCTTCCAGACCCAATGTCAGTTGCCAATGTGAATGGTTACCACACAGATCCGTCAAATCTGCCATTGACATCTATAGAAAATGGCTCGTCTTAGCCTAGTATAATAGTGACAAATCTGTAGCCTGGGGTAGACAGCGACATATATATATTCACCAATTCACATATTTAGATAGTGACAAATCTATTGATCGGTTAATGTGATAGACATGTAAACCAGCGTGAATCCGACTTGTATCAGTTATGTCCATCCTTGCAGCAGCCAGCTATATGCTGATAGACCACCATGTCTTAGTGTTACAGTAAAAAATTTGCTTCGCCAAAATGAAGTGTTAATATGCTGCCACGTTGTCTGATAGATTCAAGTATACTAGTATTATACCGTCTTGCAACACAATGATAGACTTGTTCCTACTGTAAACCCACCATTCCCATATAGGTTGTGGGCCGAGCATCAAAAATGTGTCTAGAATTTAACTTTCGTGACCCATGTCTTGGAACTACATTAAATTTTGCACAGATTTAGATAAAATATAATTAAGAAGGAAGTCATAACTCGTCAGTGCCAAAAGTTGCACATTAATTAAACTAATTAGAAAATGAGATCGAAAAAGTAAGCGCCATCTAGTGTCCAATGCCCTTATTAGTGTTGAGTGCTTCAGGCAGTCTCTGCAAGATGGGGGAGCGGGATGGTCACGTCTCTCAGTCTCAGCTGTGAATAACACTGAACACGTCTACTAAACTGTGAGGTACACAAAAAAGCTGGAGAAAGTCAGCGGGTGCAGCAGCATCTATGGAGCGAAGGAAATAGGCAACGTTTCGGGCCGAAACCCTTCTTCAGACTAAACTAAACTGTGAGTGTGGTTTTACTGACCTTGAGTGCCCTTAATGTGGTTTGAAAATGAAAATGTGGTTGGATTTAAATAAAGCACTGCAAATGGTGGTTGGTTCGAAATAAAGCACTGCAAATGGTGGTTGGTTTGAAATAAAGTACTGCAAATGGTTGTTGGTGGTGGTTGGTTCGAAATGGCAAATGATTAAAAATCTAAACTTGACAACTTCCTGTTTGCACTGTATATTGATTTTAGATAAAAGCTACCACTTATGGCAGTGATTTTTGGCCATCTTACTCAGTCCTCCTCCGCTCATCAGGTGCAGAGGGTGCTTCCCATCAATTAAAAATAAAAGTGTTATAAGTATTTTAAAAATGTTGAGAATCTCTCCCCTGTCAATCATGTCATGAAGGCCATGCCCCTTCCGGTGGGAGGGGGTAGGGATTATAAAACCCGGAAGTGTGGGTGTGGCTCAGTCTCTGCAAGATGGGCGAGGGAGAGGTCATGACTCTGTCTGAGCCTTGAATCAACTGAACACACTGAATGTCACTGAACTGTGAGTGTGGTGTTTTGTGTGGTTTTATGGTGGTTTAACCCGTTTGAAATGGTTTGAAACTGCATTTGAATGTGGTGGCCCTGCACCCTGCTCGTAGTGGCAGGAAACTGCACTTGAATTTGGTGGTCCTGCACCCTCCTTGAAGTGGTAGGAAACTGCACTTGAATTTGGTGGACTTGCACCCTGCAGGAAGTGGCATGAAACTGCACTTGAATTTGGTGGCCTTGCACCCTGCTTGAAGTAGTATGAAACTGCACTTGAATTTGGTGGCCTTGCACCCTGCTTGAAGTGGAATTTCAAGGAATAGCCATGAGTCAACTGCCAGCCCACCAGCCATAAGTGAGCTGCCACCACATCAGGCTTGAGTGACTGAGGCCACCCCAAGAATTGAGTGACTGAGCTGCCACCCCAAGAATCCATTTGCCACACAATGTCCATACTAGACCTCTGGAAACCCCCCCCTTCCCCCCCCCCCCCCCCCCACTCCCAAAGCCCCACCCCCCCCCCCCCCCCCCCCCCCCCCCACTGGCCACCAATATTGGAAATATATATATATAATATGTATGTGGTATATATATATATATATATATATATATATATATATATATATATATATGGGAAATCTGATCGCCCCGATGGCGGATGGTTCGACTACCCCTAGAATAAAAAAGGAAGAAGATCGGACTTTATCGCCTACCAACACAGTGAAGAATGTGGGGAATCCACTGTGGTGGATGTTTATGTTAACTTTTATGTTGTTGTGTGTCTTGTCGCATTTTTTTTTGTATGGTTGTAAGGTAATTCAAATTTCACTGTGCCTTAATTGGTATATGTGACAATAAACTGACCTTGAAGCCTTGGAAGTTGTGCAGAAACTGACTTTAAACTTAATTTCCTAAGATCTAAAGTTAGCCAAAGATTCCACTGATGAATTGATGTCAAGATCTTGAGACGGGTGGATAGATGCTAGGTTCTGCCACTGCTCATTATTCAAATGTTACTGTATCTATGTGCCATTGCTTCAGCTGTGAAAGTGAGAGTCAGAACTGATTTGAAGAGAATCACTTTAATAGTTTCCCATTAATTATGCCATAGAATCCAATGCAGCAGGTGAAAGAAATTATTGATTAAATTCACAAGCTGCTCTTGCTAGTAGATCAAAGGATGTAATTTCAACTGTTGGTAAAATAAGGCTCATGGGCAATCAGATAAAGAGACAGCCTGAAAATGCGGAGCATCTTCTACAGTCTATGTTGTGTGCCGAGCATTCAAAAGTGGAAACTGATCTCGGCTGCAAGGCATGGATTATTCACGGCGTACATTTCAACCACTGTATTGCAAGAAGCAAGCACAAATAGTTGACAGCTTTCCAACAGCGGAACAAGTTGCCAGCACTACGAGTTCTCAGGCCTCCTTCAAACACCACATAACCATCACCAAAAGAGCAGCCCTGGTGTTAAGAAGAATGAGTAGCCCCGACTGCGATGACCACCATGTTGGATGAACCTAATGTTCTTCAACCCTTCAATTAATAGTGGATCATTTTACTTATGTTTATCACACTGGATGCCTCTCCAATCAATTAATTTCTTGCACAGGTATTGAGATAATAGACAGCCACAGAGAGCAGAAAATAAGACACTCTTCCTCTGCATTTTATAGCAGGAGAGTTGATTTTGAAAAGGTTGCTGTTCCAAAACACAAGGAACCCCTAGCCCACCAAGGAGTCCAGCATACAAATGGGCTATTAACAGTTCGTATTGGTGGCCAACAGTAACTGGGGACCAATACATGGCAACGTCAGTATTATCCACATCAAGGCTTAGGTTAATTATTGTCACATGTACCATGGTAAAGTGAAAAGTTTTTTATTGCATGATATCCAATTAAATTAGATGATACCATACATAAATACAATCAAGTCAATCTCAAGTACAATAAATAAAATGGAAGATACAGAGTGCAGAATATACAGTAGTTCCCGGCATTGTAGCGCATCAGTTCCACAAAGTCCAAAGTCTGCAATAGGGTAGAGGTGAATCAGACAGTGTCCTAGCTTATGGAAGGACTATTCAGAAGCCAGATAACGGGGGAAAAAGTTATTCCTGAGTCTGATGGTGTGTACTTTCAAGCTTTTGTACCTTCTGCCAGATGGGAGCCCAGAAAAGAAGGAATGACTGGGGTGGGACAAATCTTTGATTATGTTGGCTGCTTTTCCGAGGCTGGGTAAAGTGCAGATGGAGTCATTGATGGGAAGTCTGGTCTGTGTGATCAAAGAACCATGGCATAAAGGGAAAGCTAAGTGATTACTTGGGGCAAGAGATTGCAACCTTCACGTGGTCCGCCCTGTTTCGACGAATGCAATCAATCTGGCGTGCACAATCAAATAAGATCAAATAGAACAAGTTGTCCTACAACTTTAGGCTGTGTATGATTTACGCAAGAAGAAGAAGTGATTACATAATGGGGAAATGAATTATTAGGATGATAGGCCTGATTAAAGGGGATACCTGTATGTAGCAAAATATATAAAAAGGAAATAATAATTGCACTGGGCAGTTTTTATAGTTTGGGTATAGATTCTTTATTAATTAAAATATTTATCGATCTATTATTTGAGAAATTTATTGCATTAATGTTTGATTTTTAATGTCTTCTATAGGTCAAGAACGATTTGGCAATATGACACGAATATATTACAAAGAAGCTGTTGGAGCTCTTATAGTCTTTGATATATCTCGGCGTTCCACATTCGACGCGGTTCTGAAATGGAAAAGCGACATGGACAAAAACGTGAAGCTGCCCGATGGGAAGCCTATCCCTGCCGTGCTCTTGGCCAACAAGTGTGATCAGCAGTGGGATGGTGTGGAGAACAATAAGGCAATGATGGACCACTATTGTAGGGACAATGGCTTTGTGGCTTGGTTTCAAACCTCAGCAAAGGTTAGTGATGATAAGTCGCCCTTTGGGATGCCGTAGCATTATAATCCTGTATCAGCCCAACGTCAACAGACTGTTGCTTTCTGGTTAAGTGTCGCTTCTGGCTGAGTGAATTCAGAGGGTTGAGTCTCTTCTTCTGAGGAAGCTCAGAACTATTGGGTGTTATGTCTGTTGGATCAGATATTGAAGTGTCAATAATATTTGTCAAGATATTTGAGTGTCAATAATCCCACGGCAATTGGTCTCCGTGGGCCGAAGGGCCTATTTCCACACTGTATCTCTAAACTAAACTAAACCAAACTAAAGGTGGGATAGACATTCCAGTATTGTAATAGGAGGTGTGACTTGGAATGTTTTCCCTCGGTTCTCATTATTTGCTGGAGGAACTCAGCAGGTTGAGCAGCATCAGTGGGGGTAAGGCATTAGTGAAGTTGCAGGTCAAAATCCTGAAACATTGACTGTTCCTTTCCCACACCGATGATGCTTGACTTGCTGAGTTCCTCCAGTTGTTTGTTGCTTCCAGATTCCAGCATTTGAGATCTCTAATGCCTTAATTATCTGCTGATTTGTTATAAAACAACTATATCTACATGTGTGCTCATTGAAGAGATAGTCACTTTGTTCAGTTTTGTTAAATAGCTCTAACTTGTGATTTCAAAATCAATCACCCCTTTCATTAATACATTCAATGGAATGCATGATGTTCACTTGGAAGCTGGTGGATATATGGAATGAACTGCCAGAGGAGGTAGTTGAGGCAAGTACAATAACGAATGAATGAATACGTTTATTGACCAAGTGTGCGCAAGTAACACGACATACAGTAACAATTAAGAATGACACATTAAACATTAACAATAAAACATTATCGATTAAACTTGTGAATTAAATAAAATACCAGAGCAAAAGGAGGCTACAGATTTTTGGTTATTGAGTAGAGCTACTACTCGTGGGGAAAAAAAAAACTGTTTTTACGTCTGTCTTTCACAGCTGAAGCAATGGCACATAGATACAGTTGTTGGGCACAGGGCTTGAGGGTGGAGAAGGAAACATTGTCCGGTCCTGGAGATTTCCGGATTTCCTGTCTTCTAAACAGCCTCTCCACCTCCTCAATTTCTATTGTTCATGATGTAGAAGTGGCCAGACAATATTTATAAGGAACTTGGACAAGTACATGAATAGGAAAGGTTTAGAGGAATATGGACCAGATGCGGGCAAGTGGGACTAGATTAGACAGGGCATCTTGGTCGGCATGGACGAGTTGGGCTGAAGGGCCTATTTCAACATGTGTGACTGACTCTAAAATAGGAAGTAGTATTTTATTTGGAAAATTTCATTTTAGGTATTTAAATTTATTAATATTTAATTTTTAATACTTTAAAAAAAAAATGTGTTAAGCATTTTTAGGACCTGAGAGTTAATCACATGTTGTGTTTTATCTGGGAATATTTCTGGTGAGTTCCTATCCCTCATGGATAACGAGGACTTAGTGTGCAGGAACGGGTTCGATCCTGACTACAAGTGCCATCTGCACAGAGTTTATACCTGTGGTCCCTGTGACTGCATGGGTTTTCTCCGGGTATTCTGGTTTTCTCACACTTTCCAAAGGTTTACAGGGTTTTTTAGGTTAATTGGTTACTGTAAATTGTCCCTAGTATGTAGGATAATGCTCAGGGTAAGTGTTGGTCGGCACAGACTCGGTGGGGCAAAGGGCCTGTTTCCTCACTATATCTCGAAAGCCTAAGTAAGTTAGTTTATTGGCCATGTATTCACATACAAGGAATCTTGCAAACCGTTGTATTGGAGTATGTGAGCAATATTTCAGGCACTGAGACTAATAGTGATTAAGTAAAATAAAAAGGGTGCATGGAGAAAGAGGAAGAGGAAATAGCCTTTTTCAAGGAGTTTCACAATCTGGTCCAAAAATGTGTAGTTACCAGAAGAGAACTAGAGAGTAACAGCAGCTGCCTCTTTCACCATTTAGTAAGGTTTTAAATAAACCGCAGGTTAGGAGACTCGCAGTGGAGATAAGGGTGCATGGTTATGGACTGATGCTAATCAATTCGATCAAAGTGGCAGGAGGATGCCCCTTCAAGCCTGTTCCACAATTCAGTCAAGTTGTGACCTCTCAGTAAACCGCCACCATTCACTGCATTTCTATAGGTAACGGTACACAGCAAGACTCTTCCGGCCATAGATTAAATATTTATGCATAGACTGCTCCAACAGACAACAGTGTAACATTGATCATGTTTTAGAAATGTTGTTGAAGATTAAATATTGGTTCTGATATTGAGATAGCTCCTATTCAGGAGAGTACCCTGGGTTCTGCCCAAGAGGGTAGACAGGGTCTTGTATGTATGTATTCTAAAGGGTAACATTTCCAACACTGTTTAAGCAGCAGTCTGAGCTTTTGTGGGTAGCATGGAGGTGCAGTGGTAGAGCTGCTGCCTGACAGTGCTAGTAACCCGGGTTCGATCCTCGGTACAGACCTCGGGTGCTGTCTGTACGGAGTTTGTATGTTCTCCCCGTGACCGTGTGGGTTTTCTCCGGATGCTCCGGTTTCCTTCCACATTTCAAAAGACATACAGGTTTGCAGGTTAATTGGCTTTGGTAAGAATTTTAAATTGTCCCTAGTGTGTAGGATAGTGCTAGTGTATGGGAATCACTGGCCAGTGTGGACAAGGTGGGCCAAAGAGCTGGTTTCTACACTGTATCTCTAAACTAAACTAAACGTTGCTGAAATAACTCTTAAGGCAACAAGTTCTGATTTAAAAGAAATTAAAAAGATGGATTGCATCAGGAGAGCAGCATGCTTATGAACCACAATGTTAGTCATAATGAAGTGGGTTGGACCAACACATGAATCAGAGAGAGTTCTCCATGTCAACATTTATTCCTTAAAAAAAGTTGAAAATTGCTGCATGCGTAATTGCTGCTACATTTCCTATATCCAATTGACAGGAAAGGACTTTGACCAGTTTGGAATGTCTTGGGTGTTATGCTCCTTCAAGGGTTTTCTTTGATAATTTGAGTTGCACTCCCTTGCCCCCAGATATGTTTTGCAACAAGTTTATTTTTAATGAAGTATTTTCTCTGATGTTTGCAGGACAATATAAACGTTGATGAAGCCATGCGATTTTTGGTGGGGAATATTCTAACCATCGATTGCATCCATGTATCAGAGGACACTGACGCAGATGATAAAATTAAATTAACAGAATACACCGAAGAGCCCGAAAGCAAATCGCAGTGCTGCTAACGCACCATGTCTGTCTCCTGGCAATGTCTTATTATGGCTTCCAGAATGCATATTATTCAGATTATTTTTTTATATGACACTGAAGTGAATGATTGTTAAACAAAGCTACCATGCTTCCGGCATGACTATTTCAGCTAACAACCATTGAAACTGAATTTTTCATCCTAGTTCTAATTAAAAGTTGTGAAATGGTAAGCGCAATTCTACACATCTTTTCCATCACCTATTTTGCAAAACCATTTTGAAAAAACCTTAAGAATGTGGTTATTATGTCAATTTTTCAACACAGAAACTATTTTGAGCAGTAGATAGACATGAAATGCTGGAGTAT
This sequence comes from Leucoraja erinaceus, assembly GCF_028641065.1. Taxonomy (NCBI): domain Eukaryota; kingdom Metazoa; phylum Chordata; class Chondrichthyes; order Rajiformes; family Rajidae; genus Leucoraja; species Leucoraja erinaceus. The sequence continues at coordinate 15,914,401 of NC_073384.1, read as the reverse complement.
CTCCATTGCAGGACAGCATCTTGGGCTTCCTGGTTTGTACATTTTGTAATGCTAAAGAATAGGGAAATCACATAATAGTCACGTACCAGGTTCAGTGGGATCAATATTTGCATCATACTGGTCACAAGTGCCAAAGGGAACAGTTTCTGTAAAATATTATTTACGTGAATTTGCTGATCTAAAACCAGTTCTTGCAGGTATTGCTCTTTTCGTGCCTATTCTTGCTCCATGCTGGTCCTCGTTGGCATCATTCAAAGCCATGGGGGCACAGGTTCCACACCCATGCTGAGGAGTCCAGTTCGCTCCTTCACTGCTTGTTTTGTCTTCCTGGTAAACTTGTATCCTCCCTGAATGAATTGCGGTTTCATTGGTCCATGCTACTATCCTTGTCTGAGCAACTGATGACATCCTGACCATTATCTTTGGCTAAACCATATAGTAAGCAACCCTACTGTGCTCTTTGACTCTTGAGATGATCTTCTGAGTACCTATCATGCCCACAACAAAGACTAACTAATTTTACCTCTACTTCATCACTTATCTGTCCATCATAGCAAATTAGTTCCCCTTGTCCAAGGGTCTTGACCTGAAACATCACCTATTCCTTTTCTCCAAAGATGCTGCATGACCTGCTGAATTACTCCAGCATTTGTGGCTACCTTTTTCTAGGTCATTCTTAAACATTTTAGTTAGATCTCCCACATATATTCAAGTCTGCAAACTATCCTCAAAACTTAAAACCAAGCTGTCCAGGATTTATTATGGTGAATTTATGCTGCAGCCTTAATAAGGCCAACCAAATATGGCTACCTCAAAGTGCAGAACCCAGAGGTCAATGCATTAATCCACATCAGACCCAACCCTAGCTCAGTATAGCTGCAACATAATTCCCATCCTTTTATGTTCCAGCACTCTCAAACTAGACCAACGTTACATTAGCCTCTTTAAAAATATATATTTTTAGGTGCTTGGGTCCAAAGTCTGCAGCATCATTCTTTTTTAGGAACTATTCTGATCTATCTTGGGTTCAAAATGAGTAACATCGCACTTTGAATGCCATTCAGCACTCTCATGATCTATCAATGTCAATTTGCAGCTTCATGCGACCAGCACACAATTTACTCTATCACCTATATTAATGTAAGGCTCCCAGTTGCTTCATGCAGGGCAATTGATGAATGAACTGAGCAGTTCCTATACTGTTCCAGGCAGAAGCCACCAGTCAATCCTTTCAGGTTGTATGTATACTCTTTATGACCTTGTAATCCATTTCTGGTGTCGGGCAAATGCAGAGTCTACTTTCTTTTGTGCACTTATTTATCTTGACAAAGATTTACCAAATTAACGGTCTTTTGGTGATGTGTGTAAATCGACCCACTGGAATTCCCAACATGTGCCACAAAAAGCTTTAGAGGATAAGTAAATGGATATTTTTAAGGCATAGATAGATTCTTGATTAATACGTGTGTCAGGGGTTATGGAGAAGAGGCAGAGGAATGGGTTGAGAGGGAAAGATAGATCAGCCATTATTGAATGGCGGAGTAGACTTGATGGGCCGAATGGCCTAATTCAGCCGCCATCACATGAATTTATGGTATTTCTGTGCAATGACGGGTCATTTGACATGTTCAGATTATAAATCACTGACTTTTAATGATCATTGCAAAATATTCAATCATTCTATCCTGAACAGATTCCAGTAACTGACATTTATGCCAAAAAGTATTTTGTTGTTTTTATTACCTTTGCCCTTACAGAAGTCTCAGACAGGTTTCTGCAAAGGCACAGTTTTCACCAGTAGTCCTAACCATCTAGAAAGATAAAAACAGCAAGTGCATAGAAACTCTAGTGCTGCAAACTCTTCCACAAGTCACCCACCATCCTGACTGCCAAATGCACCACTGTCCTCTTTCACATGGTGACAATATTTTAAACCTCCAAATGACAGCATGGCGGGGCAAATAACAATGACCTCTGTTTTAACACTTTCCCAGTGTTATTCTCTAGCTGATAATTATTTGGTATGCGCAAAGAGGCTGTTACCCTTCTTACATTGAAATACTGAATACATTTCAAATAAACTATAAAACAATACGGAATATCCCGAAAGGGATTTGAAAGGTGCTATACAAATGCAAGTTGTCTTCCTCATTCATGCAATCATTTTCCTCAGAACTGTACTGAGGATTCAGTCAGAATTACGTACTTGAGTCCCGGATAGAGACTAACTTTATTGTAATATCTCTTGCCTCCTCTGATCCTTCTTCAAGTCTACATAATCTAATGTCTCAATACTATGAGAGATTGATAATTGTATTGTTAAATATGATCTGAGAATGTAGCCTCACCGTTTACACTTAAAGCAATGACACTCCACTCTATTTCACTATTACCTCTCTTGACTCCTCCATTTCTCTAATTTGTCAGGTTGTTGCTTTTAACACCCAGCACTGGATGAGTAGTAATTTCTTCTAACTAACTGTAGAAACAACACTTTGTGTGTTAAATAGCCACTACGCCATCAAGGTAGAATGTTAAATATTGTGAAGATTAATGTGATTATCTTCGGTTGTTGTCACAAACTTGTCACCATTTGTAACCTTCATCCGCACCCCTGTCCCTGATCAAAAATATCATGACCGCTCAAGATCTTTGGGTCATAATTTACTTTTTTGTGGTCTGAAGCTCATCTTAAAAGTAAATTATGACCCAAATATCTTCCACCTTTATAACATTGATGGATTGCAGCCCTGCCTCAACTTGCATACTGCTGCTGAAATCCTCAGACAATCCTATTTATACATCTATTCCAATTCACTCTTATCCTGCCTCCTGTGCTCTGCTGCTTATGATCTAATTAACAAGAATTCCTATTTGTCCATTGCTTCTAGGTTTGGTGAGTTAAATTGTTTCCTAGTTCAGAAATGCTTTGAATTTATAACCCTAATCTCTCCATGGCTGTGCCCCTTCCTAAATCTGTTATATTCCCCCGGCACTTTAATTCTTGAAGATATCTGTTCTCTAATTCCTGGTTCCGGCTCTTCCATGAATTTGATTGCTCCAATATCTTTGGCCATGCCTTCAGCTACCAGAGCACCATTCTCTAGAAATTCAATTTTAAGTATCTGAGTTTCCTGTCTCTTCTCCTTCACCACACCCTTTTGAACCTACCTCTTTGGCCAAGGCTTTGGTCATTTACCTTACTTGCAACAAGTGGGGATCTGCTAATTTGGGTTTGGTAACACTCCATTGAAGTGCCTTGGGATATTTTGCTGTATTAAAAGCAATATAATGAAAAATGAAGCAAGTGTAATACTCCTCGGTGTCTTGTTTGGTAACATTAAAGTTTTTATCCTCCTGCATTTGGTTTGTCTGAAATTATTAAGCCATGGACATGTTTTTCTGATAAAGCTGAAATATGATCAGTGTCATTTGAGAATGAACACTTTCTATTACTGAATTTTGTAACATATCGTAGTTATTTTTTATGCTGAGGCAGAAGGATAAATTCCCTCATTCATTGCGAAATTGAAAATGGTTTTGAAACAATCATTTACAAATTGAAGATTAAAATCTCCAATGTATTTCACTTTAAATATTAACAGTCAAGCACATTCTAAGACATTCTAAGATCAGTCTGAAGAAGAGTCTCGACCGGAAACATTGCCAATTCCTTCTCTCCATAGATGCTGCCTCATCTGCTGAGTTTCTCCAGCATTTTGTGTCTACATTCGAAGACATCTCTGATTAAAACACAAAAAAAGGTAATTTCCTGCAACTTTCTACCCGTCACACACTATTGAGGTAACAACATATTCATATCCTTTCTTTAAGAATGAACTGCAAATGCTGCAAAATCGAAGGTAGACAAAAGTGCTGGAGAAACTCAGCGGGTGCAGCAGCATCTATGGAGCAAAGGAAATAGGCAACTGTTTTGGGCCGAAACCCTTCTTCAGACTGATGTAGAGTGTGTGTGGAGGGGGTAGAGAACACCTCTGCTTGGTCCGCAATAACCTACAGGATCTCCCGGTGGCTCAGCAATTCAACTCCCCCTACCATTCTAAATCCGATCTTTCTGCCCTGGGCCTCCTCCATGGCCAAAGTGAGCACCACCGGAAATTGGAGGAGCAGCATCTCATATTTCGCTTAGGCAGTTTATACCCCAGTGGCATGAACATTGACTTCTCCAATTTCCGGCAGCCCTTATTGTCTCCTCCCCTTCTCAGCTCTCACTCAGCGCTCTGGCACCTCCTCTTCCTTTCTTCTTTCCCCCCTCCCCCCCCCCCCCCCACCCCCCCCCCCCCCACCCTACATCAGTCTGAAGAAGGGTTTCGGCCCGAAACCTTGCCTATTTCCTTCGCTCCACAGACGCTGAGTTTTTCCAGCACTTTTGTGTATATTCATATCCTTTATTGTAACTGGGTCAACATTGTGGAACTTGTTAACAATTTTTATTAGTTTAGTTCAGAGATACAGCGGGGAAACAGGCCCTTCGGCCCACCCAGTCCATGCTGACCAGTGATCCCCGCACATTAACACTTCCTACACATACGAGGGACAATTTACACTTATACCAAACCATTAACTGACAAAACTACACGTCTTTGAAATAATTAATCTTGTTTGCTATTGAGGGAGTGCAGCGTAGGTTTACAAGGTTAATTCCCGGGATGGCGGGACTGCATATGCTGGGAGAATGGAGCAGCTGGGTTTGCACACACTGGAGTTTAGAAGGATGACAAGGGATCTCATGGAAACATATAAGATTGTTAAGGGTTTGGACACGCTAGAGGCAGGAAACATATTCCCGATGTTGGGGGAGTCCAGAACCAGGGGCCACAGTTTAAGAATAAGCCATTTAGAATGGATACGAGAAAACACTTTTTCTCAGAGAGTGGTGAGTCTGTGGAATTCTCTGGCTCAGCGGGCAGTGGAGGCAGGTTCTCTGGATGCTTTCAAGAGAGAGTTAGATAAGGCTTAAAAATTGCAGAGTCAGGGGATATGGAGATAAAGCATGAACGGGGTACTGATTGGGGATGATCAGCCATGATCACATTGAATGGCGGTGCTGGCTCGAAGGGCCGAATGGCCTACTCCTGCACCTATTGTCTATTGTTTTTGGAATGTGGGCAAAATCATTATTAATCACCCTCACTAATTTCCCTTGAGAAAGGGGTGATGACTTGTTGCCTTGAACTGCTGCAGTCCTTATGGTGAATGTCATCCCACAGTGCTGTTGGTTTGGGAGTTTCAGGACAGACCCAGCAATAATGAAGGAATAGTGACAAACTTCCTTGTCAGCTGTGCAGTTTAGGTTTATTATTGTCATGTGTACTGAAGTACAGTGACAAGCTTTGATTTGCATGCTATTCAAACAGATCATAATACTGCACATAACATACGATCAAGCTAGACTCAAGTATGTATGTAGTAAGTACGCAGAGCAAAGGGAAAGATACCGACTGCAGACTATGGTTCTCATCGTTGTAATACAACAGTTCAAGAGACAGTGTTCAATGTCCACAATGGTGTAGAGGAGAATTGGAGAGGATCCTATGCAAGAACCATTCAGAAGCTTCATCACAGTGGAGAAGATGCTGTTCCCGAGTCTGGTGGTGCACGCATTCAAGTTTCTGTGTGTTCTGCCCCATAGTGGGGAGAAAAAGGAATGACAGGGGCGTGGGTATTTGATTTTGTTGGCTGTTCTTCAAAGGCAGCATGAAGTGTTGATAGAATCAATCACGTAAACCCCCTGCTTTACTCACTCTATACCCATGACTGCGAAGCCGGACATAGTGCGAACTCCATCATCAAGTTTGCCGACGACACAACTGTTGTTGGACGAATCACAGATGGTGATGAGTCAGAGTATGGAAGTGAAATTGACGAATTGACCAAATGGTGCCAGCACAACAACCTGGCTCTCAACACCAGTAAAACAAAGGAACTGATTGTGGACTTTGGTAGGGGAAGGATGAGGACGCACAATCCTGTTTACATCAATGGAACGATGGTGGAGAGGGTCAAACACTTCAAATTCCTGGGCGTGGGTATTTCTGAAGATCTTTCCTGGATGCAGCACACTGATGCAATTATAAAGAAGGCACATCAGCGCCACTATTTCCTGAGAGGATTACGGAGATTCGGCATGTCAAAGAGGATTCTCTTGAACTTCTACAGGTGCACAGTAAAGAGCATGCTGACTGGTTGCATCGGAGCCTGGTTCGACAACTTGAACGCCCAAGAGCGGAAAAGACAGCAAAAAGCTGTGACCACTGCCCAGTCCATCACCGGCTTTGACCTCCCCACCATCGAAGAGATCTATCGAAGTCACTGCCTCCAAAAGGCAGCCAACATCATCAAAGACCCATACCATCCTGTCCACACACTGACAACTGTAACATCACGCCTGACAACTGTAACGTCCAGGTTCAGGAACAGTTTCTTCCCTATAGCCATCAGGCCATTAAACACGACAACAAATAAGCTCTGAACTGCAACAGACTATTATTATTATTATTGCATTATATTTGTTATTTATTGAGTATGTGTGCATATGTATACATACACTGAACTTTTTTTCTTCTCTCGTTATGTATTATTTTTACATATTCTGTTGTGCTGCAGCAAGTAAGAATTTCATTGTCCTACCTGGGACATATGACAATAAAACACTCTTGACTCTGGATGGGGAGACTGGTCTGTGTGATGGACTGGGCTTCATCCACAACTCTGCATTTTCTTGCAATTTTGTGCAGAGCTGTTCCTAAGCCAAGCTGTGATACAATCTAACAGTTGAAACGTATGATTTCTATGTTGTATCTGGAGAAGTTTGTAAGACTCATTGGAGACCAAGAGAATTTCCTCAGTCATACAGTGTGGAAACAGGCCCTTTGACCCAATGTGACCACACCGGCCAACATATTCCAGCTCCACCAGTCCCTCCTGCCCGTTTTTGGTCCATATCCCTCCAAACCCGTCCTATCCAGGTACCTGTCTAACAGTTTCTTAAATGTTGGGGTAGTCCCCGCCTCAACTACCTCCTCTGTCAGCTTGTTCCATACATTCACCTCCCTTTGTGTGAAAAAGTTACCTCTCCGATTCCTATTAAATCTTTTCCCCGTCACCTTGAACCCATGTCCTCTGGTCTTTGATTCCCTTACTCTGGGCAAGAGACTCTGTGCATCTACCCAATCTATTCCTCTCATGATTTTATACACCGCAATAAGATTACCCCTCATCCTTCTGCGCTCCAAGGAATAGAGTCCCAGCCTACTCAACCTCTCCCTATAGCTCAGACCCTCTAGCCCTGGCAACATCCTTGTAAATCTTGTCTGTACCCTTTTCAGCTTGACAACATCTTTCCGAAAACATGGTGCCCTGAAGCGAACACAAAACTCTAAAGTGCAAACTCGCCAACATCCTATACAACTGCAACATGACCTAGTGTTAAAGAAGGAACTGCAGGTGCTGGAAAATTGAAGGTAGTCTGAAGAAGGGTTTCGGCCCGAAATGTTGCCTACTTCCTTCGCTCCATAGATGCTACTGTTCCATAGAAACCCGCTGAGTTTCTCCAGCACTTTTGTCTACCTGCAACATGACCTATAGTTCTCTGACCAGTCTTTTATCCCTATTTTGTTACCTCCTCCCAACTAACAATGATCTATTCTACATGTTCCTTGATCTCCATTCCCTTGGTCCTGTTTTCACACCTTACACTTCCTTATCTATACACATCCTTATCTATGTACCGTCCACTCCCCTGACATCAGCCTGAAGAAGGGTCTCGACTGAAACATCACCCATTTCTTCTCTCCAGAGATGTTGGGTCCCGCTGAGTTAGTACAGCATTTTGTGCCTATTCTCTATACCCAATACTCTGACTGATGAAGGCCAATGTGCGAAATGCCATTTTGCCCAACCTATCTACCTGCGACTCTACCTTCAAGGAACCATGCACCTGCGCTCCTAAATACTTCTGTTCTACCACATTCTCCAGAGCCCTACCATTGCTGTAATTTCTCTGTAGTCTCCATAGGAAGGGGAACCTCGGATTGTGGTGGTCCCATGCACCTGCTGTCTTTGGTACAAGAGATTTGGCAGGTGGTGCAGGAGCAGTGCATATTGTAGATGGTATGCAGTACAGCCACTGTAACGATAGTGCATTTTGTAGATGGTATACAGTACAGCCACAATATACCAGGGTGGAAGGATTGAATGTTTCGATTGTTGGATGGAGTGCCAATCTAGTAAGATATTTGTTCTGGATTATGTCTTTGCTTTTTGACTGGTGATGGACCTGGACTAATTCAGGAAAGTGAATAGTGTTCCATCAGGCATGACTTGTACCTTGTAGATAGTGAAAAGGCTGTGTTTTAGGTCCCGGTAGGAACATTGTGTGCAGTTCAGGTAATCACCTGTTCCTTTTCTTCAGATATGCTGCCTGACCCATAAGGTCATAAGTGACAGGATCAGAATTAAGCCATTCGGCCCATTGCTTGCTCCACCATTCAATCATGGCTGATCTATCTCTCTCTCCTAACCCCATTCTCCTGCCTTCTCCCCATACCCCCTGACATATTAATCAAGAATCTATATATCTCTGCCTGAAAAATATCCATTGACTTGGCCTCCACAGCCTTCTGTGGCAAAGAATTCCACAGATTCATCACCCTCTGACTAAAGAAATTCCTCATCTCCTTCCTAAAGGAACGTAATTTAATTCTGAGGCTATAACCTCCAGTCCTAGACTTTCCCACGAGTGGAAACATCCTCTCCACGTCCACTATCCAAGCCTTTCACTCTTCGGTACGTTTCAATGAGTTACTGCTGAGTTGCTCCAGAATTTGATGTCTATCTTCGGTATACACCAGCATGTGCAGTTTCTACCTACGCCTTATACTTCTACGTCGGGTTGTGCCCAGCCTACATCCAATCCCGAAGATAGACACAAATAGTCAAAGCTAACAATGGCCTGTTCCCTTCATCATCGTTACTTTTTATGCATATATTTCATTCATTTGTTATGCATAGCTCTATATCACCGCCTTTATCTCTCGATTCCCTTTCCCCACGACTCTCTATCTGAAGAAGGGTCTCCACCCGAAACGTAACCTATTCCTTTTCTCCAGAGATGCTACCTGACCCGTTGAGTTGCTCCAGTTTTTGTGTCTACATTCGGTGTATCTACAGTTCCTTCCTGCAGTGTATCTAAAGGCAGTTGAACAGTTGGACGCGAGCCGCTCGTTCCGAGGACCGGCGCTAGGACCCGGCGGGATCGCCGTGCGCCCGCGTCCCGTTGCCGGGTAACGGCAGTTCGCCGCAGAAACAAAATGTCGAAAGGCGGTAAAAAGCGGGACTCGGTCCTGAAGACCAGCCCGTCCCCCGTTTACAGCGGGTAAGTGTGGAGTAAACTGGGATTGGCCTCGGTAACACACACCACCCCCCTCCCCTCCATTGTCCTCCCCTACCCAACCCTACACAACCCTGTCCTCCACTTCCTTGCCCTACCCTGCACTCCCCTCCCACCCCCCCCCCTCCCTTCCCCTGCTCTCCCCTCCCTTCCCCTGCACTCCCCTCCCTTCCCCTGCACTCCCGTCCCTTCCCCTGCACTCCCCTCCCTTCCCTCCCTCCCTCTCCTTCCCTTCCCACGCTCTCCCCTTCCTTCCCCTTCTCTCCCCTCTCCTCCATAACTGCTCCCCCCCTCCCTACCGAACCCGTCCCTTCCCTACTCGGCCCTCCCCTACTTTGCCTTTCCCTACTTTGCCTTCCAAACCCCTGCCCTCCCCACCCTCCCCTCCATTACCCCTACCTTCTCCTGCCCTACATTACTCTCCCCTCCCCTCCCCTGCTCTTCACTGCCCTCCCCGACTCTGTACTACCCTCACCTACCCAACCCTGCCCTCCCCTACTCTCCCCTACCCTTCACTGCCCTCTCTAATCTTCCCCTACCATCCCCTGCCCCCCTAACTCTGTCCTACCCTCACCTGCTCTTCCCTACCACCCCCTCCCCACCATCCGCTTCCCTGCCCTTCCCTACCATCCACTACCCTCCCCTCCCCCATGTTTTTTTTGCGTGGGAGATTGTGTCTCATGAAATTGATTGAGTTTGATTTGAAGAAGGTTGATGAGGGCAGGGTTGTATATGTAATGTATACGGAGTTCAGCAAGGCCTTTGCTGATGTTCCACATGATAAGCTGCTCCAGAAGATTACACCGCATGAGACCCAGAAAGCGTTAGCTAACTGGATATAGAATTGGTTTCTGGTAGGAAACATGCTGGTGGTGGAAGGTTGTTTCTCGGACTGGTGGCCTGTAACTAGGGTGTACAATAGACAATAAACAATAGACAATAGGTGCAGGAGTAGGCCCTTCGAGCCGGCACCGCCATTCAATGTGATCATGGCTGATCATCCCCAATCAGTATCCCGTTCCTGCCCTCTCCCCATATCCCCTGACTCCACTATTTTTAAGAGCCTAATCTAGCTCTCTCTTGAAAGCATCCAGAGAACCTGCCTCCACCTGAGGCAAAGAATTCCACAGACTCACCATTCTCTGGGGATCGAGTGCTCGTTGCATTACTGTTTGACATTAAAATCAATAAATTGGATGAGAAAGTACGTGTCATGAATCGTAAGATTGCAAATAACATCAAAGTGATATCGTAGACAGAGAAGGTACACAAAAATGCTGGAGAAACTCAGCGGCTACAGCAGCATGTATGGAGCGAAGGAAATAGGTGACGTTTCGGGCCAAAACCCTTCTTCAGACTGATAGGGGGTGGGGGGGGGGGAGAAGGAAGGAAGGAAAATGGGAGGGTGAGGAGCCCGAGGGCGGGGGGATGGGAGGAGACAGCTCGATGGTTAAGGAAGGGGAGGAGACAGCAAGGGCTAGCAAAATTGGGAGAATTCAATGTTCATGCCCGCCGGACGCAGGCTACCCAGGCGGAATATGAGGTGCTGTCCCTCCAATTTCTGTTGTTGCTCACTCTGGCAATGGAGGAGACCCAGGACAGAGAGGTCGGATTGGGAATGGGAGGGGGAGTTGAAGTGCTTAGCCACCGGGAGTTCAGGTAGGTTGTCGTAGACAGAGAAGATGGTTATCAAGAATTACAGCAGGATCTTGATCAGATGGACAAGCTGATGAATGGGTAATGGAGTTTAATTCATATAAGTATGAAGGGTTGCATTTGGGAAGTCAAACCAAGTTATGACCTTCAAAATGAATGGTAGGGCACTGGGGAGCGTGGTAGAGCAGAGGGATACAGGAGTACAAGTACGTAGTTTCCTAAAAGTGGTACAGGTCCACCAACAGTTTTCTGGCATCCTTGATTCCAGAACTTTTCTGGATTAAGGAAGATAAATAATCTGCCGGAAATAGCAAGGGGCCGGGGGTTAAATGAGATGGAGGAACTGAGTGAAATCCAGGTTAGCCGGGAAGTGGTGTTAGGTAAATTGATTGGATTAAAGGCCGATAAATCCCCAGGGCCAGATAAGTTGCATCCCAGAGTACTGAAGGAAGTAGCCGCAGAAATAATGGATGCATTAGTGATAATTTTTCAAAAGTATTTAGATTCTGGAGTAGTTCTTGAGGATTGGAGGGTAGCTAATGTAACCCCACTTTTTAAAAAGGGAGGGAGAGCAAATGGGGAATTACAGACCAGTTAGTCAAACATCAGTAGTAGGGAAATGCTGGAGTCAGTTATTAAAGATGGGATAGCAACACATTTGGAAAGTGGTGAATTCATTGGACAAAGTCAGCATGGATTTATGAAAGGTAAATCATGTCTATGACGAATCTTATAGAATTTTTCGAGGATGTAACTAGTAGAGTAGATAAGGGAGAACACGTCGATGTGTTATATTCAGAAGGCTTTCGACAAGGTCCCACATAAGATATTAGTATGCAAACTTAAAGCACACGGTATTGGGGGTTCAGTATTGATGTAGATAGAGAACTGGCTGGCAGACAGGAATCAAAGAGTAGGAGTAAACGGGTCCTTTTCACAATGGCAGGCAGTGACTAGTGGGGTACGCAAGGCTCAGTGCTGGGACCCCAGCTATTTACAATATATACCAGACCAAGTGCTGACCTGTTGGGTCTGTTCCCCTAACGTGCGGTTGTGGGGTGGGTGGGGGGGGGGGGGGGGGGGGGGGGGCGGCGGCATGCAGCATCACACGCACTAACTATCTCCCCCCTCCACCCCACCCCCCCCCCGCACTCACTCTAATTACCCCCCTTGATATTATTTTAATATCATTAATTTGCTCCTTTTACCCCTTAAACACCCTATCTACTGATGCATAGCCCCCAACTTGCAGTCACACCTAGAGAGGAGGTGGGAAGGGGGGGGGGGGGGGGGGGGGGTAGAGAGTGAGGGTAGAGAGAGAGAGAAGGGGCAGAGACAGAGAGAGACACAGAGACACAGAGAGAGGGGCAAGAGAGAGAGGGGGGTGGAGAGGAGGAGAAGCGGGAGGGTGGGTGAGGGGGGAAAGGTGGGGGGGAGGAGGGGGGTGGAGAGAGAGAGGGTGAGAGTGAGGGAGAGAGAGGGGGGTGCTGAGAGGGGGGTGAGGGGGAGAGGTGGGGAGCAGGGAGGGTGAGGTGCGGGGAGAGGGTGGGTGAGGGGGGAAAGGTGGGGGAGGAGGGGGGTGGAGAGAGAGAGGGTGAGAGAGAGGGGGGGTGCTGAGAGGGGGGAGAGGTGGGGAGTAGGGAGGGGGAGGTGCGGGGAGGGTGGAGGGGGGAAGAGGGGGGTGGGGGGGGGGGGGGGGGGGGGGATGGAGGGGGGGAGGGGAGGGAGAGGAGAGAGGGGGATAAAGGGGAGGGGGAGAGAGGGTGTGCTGGGAGAGGGGAGGGGGGGAGGTGGGGGGGAGCAGGGGGGGTAGGGGGGTGTGTGGAGGGGAGGGGGTAGGGGTGTGTGTAGAGGAGGGGAGGGGGTTTGGGGAGGAATGGTGGGGGATGGGGGAGAAAGGGGAGGAGAGAGGGGGAGGGAGAGGGGGGGGGAAGGGGGGAGGAGGAGGGGGGAGGGGGAGAGGGGGGAGAGGAAGGAGAGAGAGGGGAGGGGGGAGGGAGAGAGGAGAGGGGGGGGGGGAGGAGAGGGGGGGGAGAGGAGAGGGGAGGCGGGGGGAGGAGAGGGGGGGAAGGGCGAGGAGAGGAGAGGGGGGGCGAGGAGAGGGGGGCGAGGAGAGGGGGGGGGGGTGGAAGGGTGAGGAGAGGGGGGGAAAAGAAAGGGGGGGGAGAGGAAAGGGGGAGGAGAACCTAAAAAACATTTTAGAACCAAAAAAGACACATTCTGCAAGCATTGTGGAACCAAAAGAGACCCTTTTTGCAAACATTTTAGAACCAATAAACACTTTTTGCAAACATTTAAGAACCAATAGACACATTCTGCAGGCGTTTTAGAACCACTAAGATCACTCACATTTGATTAGACATGTGTTCAGTGTTATTCACAGCTCAGAGAAACGTGACCCTCGGCCTTCCTCCATCTTGAAGAGACTGTGAGGCACCCCACTTCCTGGTTATAGTCCCTCCCCCTGCCGCCAGCAGGGGCAGCAGAGAGAATGGGGAATTTTGTAAAATCATTAATATCTCTGTCATTTTTCATCGACGGGAAAAATCCTCGGTACACATATGGCGGAGGGGGGCTCTGAGCAAGGTGGCCAAAAATGACGGCCGTAGGTGGCGGCGTTCTCTCGCAAATCGCAGCACAGATGGCCAAAACCGGTCAAGAACAGACTTTTAGTAATACAGGTGCACAACCTATTATCCGAAAGCCTTGGGACCAGACACTTGTCGGATTTCGGACATTTTCGGATTTCCGAATGGAAGATTTTTAGCGTAGATTAGGTAGGTAGCGTGGGCGGCTTGAAAAGTCTGGAGCGACTGCCTCCTCCCCGGAGACCGGGGAATCATTGTAAATCATTGCATAAATGTTAGTCAGCTAGTTTGGAGGGATTTTATGTGGTGGTGGTGGTGGGGTGGGTGGGTGAAGTGGGAAACTTTAATTCTTAGTCCCCTACCTGGTCGGCGACTCCCAACATCACGGAGCTGGGGGCTCCGTCCGGCCGCGGGCGGCGCCGGTTGTAGCTCCGACCCCGGCAACTCGACCCCTGGCTGCGAGGCGCTCCAAATCCAGCGCCGCCCGCGGCCGGACGCCCGCCGTCCCAGGTCCGCGAATGTTGGGAGAAGGCGGCCTCAGCGCCCTGGAGCTTACCGCACAGCGCCCCGGTAAGGCATTGCCCGCTCCCCGCTGGTATCCCAGCGCTGCGACGCCGCCGACTCCCATCATTTGCGGAGCTGAGGCTGCACGCGGCGCTGGATTTGGAGCGCCTCGCAGCCAGGGGTAGAGTTGCCGGGGTCGGAGCTACAACCGGCGCCGCCCACAGCCCCAGCTGGGAGTTGGCGGCCACAGCGCTGCGGAGCTTACTGCACGGCGACCCGGTAAGGCATTGACCGCTCCCCGCCTCTCCGACCAGGTAGGGGACTAAGAATTAAAGTTTACCCCTTCAACCCCCCTTTCACATAAAAGCCCTCCAAACTAACTGACTAACATTTAAGCAATGATTTACAGATGTTTAAGTGTCTCCCGGTCTCCGGGGAGGAGGCAGCCGCTACAGTAGTACAGACCTGGGTTGACCGTGGGTCGTTTCGGGTCAAGTTTGGCGCCAAACGCGAGCTTTGGTGTGCAGACGACATCCTGGGAAAAAATGGCCGGTTTTCGGAGTTTTTCGGTTTCCGGAACACCGGATAAAAGGTTGTGCACCTGTATATAGATGAATTATCTGGATGAGGGAATTGAAAGCAACATCTCCAAGTTTGTGGATGACACGAAGCTGGGGGGCAGTGTTAGCTGTGAGAAGGATGCTAGGAGGCTGCAAGGTGACTTGGATAGGTTGGGTGAGTGGGCAAATGTATGGCAGATGCAGTATAATGTGGATAAATGTGAGGTTACCCACTTTGGTGGCAAAAACAGGAAAGTAGACTATTATCTGAATGGTGGCCGATTAGGAAAAGGGGAGATGCAACGAGACCTAGGTGTCATGGTACACCAGTCATTGAAAGTAGGCATGCAGGTGCAGCAGGCAGTGAAAAAAGCGAATGATATGTTGGCATTCATAGCAAAAGGATTTGAGTATAAGAGCAGGGAGGTTCTACTGCAGTTGTACAGGGTCTTGGTGAGACCACACCTGGAGTATTGCGTACAGTTTTGGTCTAATCTGAGGAAGGACATTCTTGCCATAGAGGGAGTACAGAGAAGGTTCACCGGACTGATTCCTGGGATGGCAGGACTTTCATATGAAGAAAGACTGGAAAGACTCGGCTTGTACACGCTAGAATTTAGAAGATTGAGGGGGGATCTTATAGAAACTTACAAAATTCTTAAAGGGATGGAGAGGCTAGATGCAGGAAGATTATTCCCGATGTTGGGGAAGTCCAAAACAAGGGGTCACAGATTAAGGATAAGAGGGAAGTCTTTTAGGACCGAGATGAGAAAATCATTTTTTACACAGAGAGTGATGAATCTGTGGAATTCTCTGCCACAGAAGGTAGTTGAGGCCAGTTCATTGGCTATATTTAAGAGGGAGTTAGATGTGGCCCTTGTGGCTAAAGGGATCAGGGGGTATGGAGGTACAGGATACTGAGTTGGATGATCAGCCATGTTCATATTGAATGGCGGTGCAGGCTTGAAGGGCCGAATGGCCTACTCCTGCACCTATTTTCTATGTTTCTATGTTTCTATCTGTTTTGCCACACCAAAGGCATCCGAGAGGAGTCCAACAGTACTGGATACCATCCCGTAAAGTCAGCCTCAGAGAGTACCAGAGCCCCGGCTGAAAGGGTCAAATTCGACCTGCCGATCGGCACGGAAGTCCTGATGAGGTTGAGATCAGCTGCTTCACCCGGCTTGTGTGCCACATTTTTGTAGGGACTTGTTGGGGGAATTTCAAGTGCGCTCCCATAATTTTGTCTGATTAAAGGAGATGACGGATCACCAGTTGCCGGAAAATCAATGGTGGAGCTGTATCATGGATAGGTGGGATAAAAATGACAGTGCTGGAGTAACTCAGCAGGTCGGGTAGCATGGGGAATGTGGATAGGTATCATTTCAGGTCAGGGCCCTTCTTCGGTCTGAGAAAAAAGTCTGAAATCCTTAGTGCAACCCAAGACAGTCCATAATTCATCGGTTAGTGTTGTGTAACGTTCAAAGGCCTGATGATTGTTGAGAATAAGCTATTGTTGAACATGTTGGCCATGGTGTTCTCACTCCTACAGCTTCTTCCCCATGGTGGGAGTGAAATGAGAGCATGGCCAGTGTGGTGTTGGCCATTGATGGTGTTGGCTACCTTTTTATCAAGCCAAGCTTCCCATAGAATTCTACTCTGGGGAATATCAATAAAAGTGATGAACTGGGTGGTGTCTACTTCATTTTGTAATCTCCTTCGTCCCTGGGCATTCAAGTTGCTTTGACCCACCTTATCCCTTGTCCCTCCTTGAACCTCATCTCCTTTTCTTCTCCACTCATCTTCCCAAACCCCCTTCCTCCTCCCAGTACCCGCCTGATACTCCTCAGTGGCCTTCCCCATCCCTTCTTGCCACATCCTCCCCCCTGTCCTTCCTTGGCCAGAAAAACCCCTGCCCCAGGCGCCCGATGACCCACTATCCTCCTCATAGGACTGCTCCCCCGTCAGACTCACTCGTCAACCCCTCCTTAAATCCTCGCAGTTGACAAATATACTTTGAATGATGTCTCTCAGACATGCGATCTGTGTTTCTGAGGGCACTGTTCCAAGAACACAGAGAAAATAGTAATTGTTCCATTTAGTTCCTTCAGCATATTTTATTATTCAGTTTGGCCATCACATTTACCCTCCATTTGTCCACTGTTGTTTGATGAGTTTACTTAACTAAACTATCCAGTGAGCCTGATCTTGAAAGTTTCAATTGATTTAATAACAATAGCTTTTTAAAGAATGAGTTTCAGATTCTTATTAGAACTTGTGCAATAATATGTTTTCCTTTGCAGAAATACTTTGTAGCTCTGTTTTTCCTTCCGACAGGTGACATTTCACAAATCTACACAACTGAATCAGACTCACTTTACTCAGATACATTACCTTAGTTAAATTGCCTCTTTAATTTCCAGTTAATGAAATGTTTCATCTGACTTCTTCAGCATCATGTTTTTTGGATTTGCATCTCCTCACACTGAACTCCATCGACCATTTTTTCGTCCTTCCACTTCCCCTCCACAGTCTGCCTCCACAATCTGAATCACTGTTGTCTATTCCCTCATTCAAGTCATTGATATCCACAGTGAACATATCTCACTTACCACATTCTTCAATTTATTTTAGTTTAGTTTAGAGAAGCAATACGGAAACATGCCCTTCAGCCCACCAAATCCACGCCGACCAGCAATTCCTGTGCACTAGCACTATCCTACATACCATAATTTACAAACGTTACCAAAGCTAATTAAAACCCTATAATTACAGACCTACAAACCTGTACGGCTTTGGAGTGTGGGAGGAAACCGGAGCACCTGGGGAAAACCCATGCAGTCATGGGGAGAACATACAAACTCCGTACAGACAGCAGCTGTAGTCAGGATCGATGGTGGCTCTATGGCGCTGTGAGGCAGGAACTCTACCATTGTGCCACCGTGCCACAATACTGACATACATTTCTCTTTATTCACATTCTGTTTTCTGTTTACCGACCCATATATCAGCATGTCATTTACCCTCCTGCACATACGAACAAGAGACTGATATTTCAGACAATTTTTTCTTAGGTCAATAAACCATAGATAGGAGCAAATCCAAAGATATTTTGAACCTGGGCAGCATGCTAAATGAAACTGTATTGTATTTACAGCATGGGTAGGGGCTATTTGGCGCGAGATGTCTCTGTCAGTGTTTATGATCCACTTATGCTTGTCTCGTCCTGTTTCATCACACTCTGCCGTTCCATCCTTCTGTTCCATTCAATCTTTATTTATCCATCTTCCCCTTAAATTTATATAGGCTATTTACTTCAGCACCACCATTTGATAACATTTTTCACTTTTTTTACTGCGCTGAATCAAGAAGTTTCTCATCAATTTATTGGATGTAGCGATGAATTGTGGTTCTGCCTAGAATTCATTAATGGAAGATTGATGATTTCCGCAAACATTAACATCATACATCAGGGCAAGTGGATTGCTGTCGTTATTCTGTAAGGTGTTAAAGCATAATGACATTTGAAACATTCAGACTGCAATGAGAAAGGCTGTTCAGCTCTCTGACTTGCTTAGGATTACATATAATAGACTGATGAGGTGAGTGAGAAAGTGATATTTGACTTAAAACACATAGAAACTAAGAAATACCTTGAAGGTCATTTTTAGGTTAGGCCTTGAGATAAGACAAACAATTTCCCTGTTGTGTGCTGGTGGCCCTGACATGAAGGCATTTTGCACCATTGACAGATTGTATCATCATCAGCTAGTGGGGCTTTCCTTCTGGTGTTTTGCCACAGCATAAATGAGGCAGAGATAGCAGCCAAATGTTTTTTAAAGGTTCACAGTAATTTAAGTTTATTCTATTCTCAACAAGAAATCAGTTTCAGCAAAAAGGGTTGATCCAGTTCAGCAACTACCAAGCTCCATACATTGCGCAGCACTTGCTGCTATGTGGCAAGAGCAACGGCCATAAATTTCCTGAACAACTGCGGCATCTAACTGTGCAAATGCAGATGGCTGGGAGGATGTATGTGGGAAGAAGTGATAAAGGTAATTACTGTCTGTCTGAGTAAATAATTATGAGTTCGTTCACATATTTGGAGGAAATAAGAAGTTGTGGCGCTTTTGATCCCTTCAAATGGCAGCTTGTGAAACTGCCCTAAGTATCATTGGGGCATTGTCACAAGCTCAAACAGTGAACTGCATCTGATTCATCCAGCTATCTCTGTGCTTTATTTAGAATCGCTGTTGAATTATTATGAAATTTTCCTGTTGCACTTTTGAACTGTACACGGGTTGATGCAGTAGAATTGTAGGTGATGGAAGATATTGATATGCTGGAAGGAATAATACAATCAAGGGATAGAAACTCAAAGGCTTAATATACCCCTGGTGGGAAGGCCGGGGTGTGAATGCCATTAATTTTTTGCGTGTAAGAATCAGAATCTCCAGCAGCTTTTAACTGTCATATATTTCTATATAATCTTGTTGGCCAAATGCTCAGCTATTCCAACTACCAGCATTTGTCAAATTCCCTTGCAATAAATCCACTTTACACAAGCTTTTATTCCACTGTTCAGTTTTGTCTATTGTCATGTATACCGAGGTACAGTGGAAAGCTTTTGTTGTGTGCTATCCAGTCAGCGGAAAAATAATACATGATTACAATCAATCCATTTACAGTGTGTCGATACATGATTAGAGAATAACATTTAGTGCGAGGTAAACCCAGCAAAGTCCGATCAAGGAAAGTCCGAGGGTCACAAAAGAGGTAGATAGTAGTTCACCACTGCTTTCTGATTGTGCTCTATACCTTTTGCCTGATTGGAGAGAGAAGAAGAGGAAGTGGCCAGGGTGCGACTCATTCTTAATTATGCTGCTGGCCTTGCCGAGGCAGCGTGAGGTGTAAATGGAGTCAATAGAAGTGTGGTTGGTTTGTATAATGGTCTGGACAGTGTCCACAATTCACTGCAATATCTTGCTGTCTTGGATGGAGCTGTTGCCAAACCAAGCTGTGATGCATCCTGATAAAATGCTTTCTATGGTGCAAGTGTAGAAGTTGGTGAGAGTTGTAGGGGACATGCCAAACTTCCTGAGCTGGATCAAATTAAAATTGCATCTGACATGTCGACGAAAAGATCAGTCAACTATGGCAGTTTTGCGAAGTGCCTTAAAGAAAGAGCAATGCAGAAGTTTAGGGAGAAGATTTCAAAAGCTAGAACCCAGGGTAGTTGTCCACAGCTAACAGTGCAAAGGTATGGGAGTGCACACAAGACTAGAATTAAAGGAGCACAACAGATTTAAATGGACCAGAAGCAAAATACCGCAGCTGTTGGAACTCCGCAATAAAAGCTCTGCAGCTCAGTAAACTTCTGTTGATTAAGAAACAGAACTAATATTTCAGTCCTTTGACCTTATCAGATCTGATGAGGAGTTTGATGAAAAGTCCTCTACGTCAACATTTTTTTTTCGCTGCAAATGCTGCCTAACCTGAGTATTTCTAATGTTTTCTGTTTCAATCTAAGACTGTGAAGAAATTGGTACAGATTACAGAGATAACCTTTTCTACGACTGATATTAATCCAGCAGGCCTGTAATTACAAAGTATGCCCTTCATTGTCCCACTGCATCTGAAGCTGATGTATTACGTAAACTGTACTTTAAGGAAAACATGAAGAATTTAGAGTGGGAATAAAAGATTTGCTGGAAAGGTTCCAGGCATGGGAGACGACAGTCAGATGGATAAATTGGGACGCTTGGCGAGTACCCTTTTAGACAAGGGGAGACTAATTGAATATTTGACAGAGATGAGTTAAAATCACCAAGGGTTTAGATAGAGTAAATGAAGGGAAGCTGTCTACAATGGCTGAAAGATCAGGAAAAAGAGGTGGATACAAAGAACTGCAGATGCTGCTTTACAAAAAAAGACACAAATTGCTGGAATAACTCAGCGGGTCATGGAACATCACTGGAGAACATGGATGTGGTATTTCAGGTTGAAACCCTTCTTCAGACTGATTGTGGTGGGGGGCAAAACTCTGGAAGAGAGGAGGAGCAGAATAAAGCCTGGCAAGTGATAGGTGAATAGACACAAAATGCTAGGGTAACTCAGCGGTTCAGGTAGCATTTCAAGAGAAATTAGATAGGTGACGTTTTGGATTGGGACCCTTCTTCAGACTGAAAGTAGGGTGGGGGAATGCAGGCAAGAAGTGGCGGGAAGAAAAGACCAGGACAAGTCGGCATCAGCAACAGATGACCTCAGGCAGGGCGGTTCCCTGATAGGCCAAATGTTGGCTAGGGAAGGTGTGATCAAGAGAGATTCATTGTTGCGAATTGCGGAACCAGTTAAACAACTCAGTGGAGACCGGGAGCAAGGGGGAAGAGAGGAGAAGGAGTAGTGGAGGGGAGTGTAGTACTGCAAATTACAAAATTACAGAACATTTATATCGCTGGGATGTAAGTTACCTCAAGCAAAATATGAGGTGCTGCTAATCCAATTTGTGTTTGGCCGCACTCTATCAATGGAGGAGGTCCAGGCCAGAAAGGTCAGTGTGGAAATGGGAAGGGGAGTTAAAATGGTGAGCAACTAGGGGCCCTGGTGGACCGACGCAAGTGTTCAGGGAAACAGTCGCCGAGACTTTGTTTGGTCTCGCTGATATACAGGAGCCCGGGTACACCGGATGCAGTAGATGAGGTTAGAGGAGGTACATATGAACCTCTTTCTCACTTGACAGGATTGTCGAGTCCCTAGGTAGAGGCGAGGGAGGAGATACAAGGACAGATGTTGCATGTCCTCCGGCAGTAGCAGGGGAAAGTACCTGCTGAGGGGTTGGTTTGTGTGGGAAGGGATGAGTGAACCAAAGGGTTAGAGAGAGTCTCTGCACCAAGCTGAAGTACGTGAAGATGTGATTAGTGGTTAGATCTCGTTGAAGGTGACCGAAATATCGAAGGATGATGTGATGGATGCAAAGTCTGGTGGAATGAAAGTTGAGGACCAGGGAAACTCTGCCCTTGTTGCATATGGGGGGGGGGGGGGGGGGGGGGAGTGAGAACAGAACTATGGGACATAGAGGAGATATGTGCGAGGGCCCCGTCTACGACAGATGGAGGGAAACCATGTCTGCCTATCAAACTCCTTCTCACCTATGATCCACTACAGCTATGCCTGCCTTTTTGTCGGTTACATCAAACAGTCCTTGGTCCATGCAGATACCTCCTACACCTGTGCAGAACTCATAGACTTTATTAACTTATTCGTTAGCTTCCATCCTGCCCTCAAATTCAAACCTGGACTATCTCGGGAACCTCTCATCCCTTTCTGAATCTCTCTACCTCCATCACTGAAGACAGTCTGTCTACTTTTATTAATAACCTACAGACTCGTTCTTCAATTCAGTAGTTCCCTTTAACTTCTTCCCACCCTACCTCTTACAAAGATGTCAACACCTACTCTCAATTCACCCGATTCCACCGTATCTGCTCCCAAGAAACAGCAGGGACAAAGAAATTGAGGGTAGGGGATAGCGTCTTTGCTAGGGAAGGTACAGAAAATTGCTGGAGAAACTCAGCGGGTGCAGCAGCATCTATGGAGTGAAGAAAATAGGCGACGTTTCGGGCCAAAACCCTTCTTCAGAATGATGGGGGGTAGGGGGGGAGAAGGAAGGAAAAAGGGAAGAGGAGGAGCCCGAGGGCGGGGGGATGGGAGGAGACAGCTCGAGGGTTAAGGAAGGGGAGGAGACAGCAAGGGCTAGCAAAATTGGGAGAATTCAACGTTCATGCCATCAGGACGCAAGCTGCCCAGGCGGAATATGAGGTGCTGTTTCTCCAATTTCCGGTGTTGCTCACTCTGGCAATGGAGGAGACCCAGGACAGAGAGGTCGGATTGGGAATGTGAGGGGGAGTTGAAGTGCTGAGCCACCGGGAGTTCAGGTAGGTTATTGCGGACTGAGCAGAGGTGTTCGGCGAAACGATCGCCCAACCGCCGCTTAGTCTCCCCGATGTAAATCAGCTGACATCTAGAGCAGCGGATGCAGTAGATGAGGTTGGAGGAGATACAGGTGAACCTTTGTCGCACCTGGAACGACTGCTTGGGACCTTGAATGGAGTCGAGGGGGGAGGTGAAGGGACAGGTGTTGCATTTCTTGCGGTTGCAACGGAAAGTGCCCGGGGAGGGGGTGGTATGGGAGGGAAGGGATGAATTGACAAGGGAGTTGCGGAGGGAGCGGTCTTTGCGGAAGGCAGACATAGGGGGAGATGGGAAGATGTGGCGAGTGGTGAGGTCACGTTGGAGGTGGCGGAAATGGCGGAGGATTATGTGTTGTATTGTATTTGTGTTGTATTTGCCGGCTGGTGGGGTGAAAGGTGAGGACCAGGGGGACTCTGCCCTTGTTGCGAGTGCGGGGATGGGGAAAGAGAGCAGTGTTGCGGGGTATGGATGAGGCCCTGGTGCGAGCCTCATCTATGGTGGTGGAGGGGAATCCCCGTTCCCTGAAGAACGAGGACATTTCCGATGCCCTGGTATGGAATGTCTCATCCTGGGAACAGATGCGGCGTAGGCGGAGGAATTGGGAGTAGGGGATGGAGTCTTTACAGGGGCAGGGTGGGAAGACGTGTAATCCAGATAGCCATGTGAGTCAGTTGGTTTGTAGTGTATGTCGGTCAGAAGTCTGTCCCCTGCGATGGAGATGGTGAGGTCAAGGAATGGTAGGGAAGTGTCGGAAATGGTCCAGGTGTATTGGAGTGCCGGATGGAAGTTGGTGGTGAAGTGGATGAAGTCAGTCAGTTGTGTGTAGGTGCAGGAGGTGGCCCCAAAGCAGTCGTCAATGTAACGGAGGTAGAGGTCGGGGATGGGCCCCTGGTACGTATTGAACAAGGATTGTTCAACGTACCCGACAAAGAGGCAGGCATAGCTAGGGCCCATGCGTGTGCCCATAGCTACGCCTTGTGTTTGGAGGAAATGGGAGGAGTCAAATGTAAAATTGTTGAGGGTGAGGACCAACTCCGCTAGGCGGAGGAGAGTGTCAGTGGCTGGGTATAGGTTGCTCCTCTGGTTGAGGAAGAACCGGAGGGCTTTGAGGCCATCCTGGTGGGGGATGGAGGTGTAGAGTGACTGGACATCCATGGTGAAGATGAGGGGGTGGGGGCCTAGAGAGTGGAATGCGTGGAGGCAGCGGAGAGTGTCTGAGGTGTCTAGAACATAGGTGGGAAGGGATTTGACCAAGAGGGATAGTATGGAGTCAAGGTATGTGGAGATGAGTTCGGTGGGGCACGAACAGGCAGAGACAATGGGTCTGCCCGGAGAGCCGGGTTTGTGAAGGTGCTAGGGAAGGTGTAATCAAGAGAGATTCATTGTTGCGAATTGCAGAACCGGTTAAACAACTCAGGGGGAGGCAAGGGGGAAGAGTGGGAGAAGACATAGTTCAGATAAGAGTAAGTAGCTAGAACGAGCATTGATAAGTATAGCACATCCTTATTATTACAGACAAAATGTGCAAGAAGGAACTACAGATGCTGGTTCAAAACAAAGATAGACACAAAAAGCTGGAGTAATTCAGCAGACAGACAACATCTCTGGAGAGAAGGAATGGGTGACGTTTCAGGTCACCCATTCCTTCTCTCCAGAGATGCTACCTGGCCCGCTGAGTTACTCCAGCTTTTTGTGTCTATCTTCTTGTTATGACAGACCTCTTTATGATGGACTTCAGTGACAGTGGATGGACCAACCAACGTTCACCGCCAGGCCGGCTCTAGCCCCAGCTCTCACCGCCTCCCAAGTTACTTCCAGACTGCTCCCAGGCTACCCCTGCTGCCACCACCACCATTGCCACCGCCAACCCCTACCTGAATTGCAGACACCCGTAGGCCGCGGACAGTGACTCCACCGATCGTCACCTCTTTCCTTGCAGGGGCCGTCAACCCATCTTGATTCCAGACTCAGTTCCAGACTGAGAGTCTGAAGAAGGGACTTGACCCAAAACGTCACCTATCCATGATCTCCAGACATGCTGACTGACCTGCTGAGTCACTCCAGCACTTAGTGTCATTTAGTGTATGAACCAGCATCTGTTTTTACTAGTTATACAATCTATCTATACTATTACTAAATCTCTCATCTCGTCCTCTTAAGGTTTGTGTTTTTTTTTCACTGTTCTCCTCTGCTCTAAGCGCACCAAGTTTTGTTCTGATTGGTGAAATATTAGAAAAGTCTGTTATTCTCCAGGACAGCGACGCCCCTTCCGGCACCCGCTGTCAATCACCGGCGCCGAGTATAAAGCTGAAGGAGCGGAGTGTGGGCTGTGTTCGCAGGCTGGCTGTGTTGGTGGGCAGGGGCTGGCTGCGTTCACGGGCGGGGGCTGGCTGTGTTCGCGGGTGAGTGCTGCCTGTGTTGGCGGGCGGGGGCTGGCTATGTTCAGGGTCGGGCTGTGTTCGGGGGGGGGGGCTGTGCGCGAGACAGGCGCTGGAGTCCGGAGCCGGGTGAATGCGGTCGCAGCTGGGTTCGGGAACTGGTGAGCTCACGCCCCCCTACCCCCCCCCCCCCCCCATCCCTCACACATCCCCCCTCATCCTCATCCCCCCCCCCCCCCCTCCTCCCCCCCCCCCCCCCCCCCCCCCCCCTCCCCCTCCACACACCAACGGGTCCCACCTAGTCCAGTGATACTCTATTACTCTGTAATCCTTGATTCTGTTATACAGGACAATTGGCATTAACAGACATCATCTGTCTATAGTCCATCATAACAATGGTTTACTGCACACAAAGAAAACATTATAGCGATATTATGGAAAAGCAGAAGAATGTGAATACTATTTGATTCAATTATTTTTTCCACTGAAAGATTGTTCCTTAAATAATCCTTTTTACATTAACAGCATTTTACTCTAACTAGCAAGTTTTTTTTGAGAGATTATTTTAATTCACATATTTTTAAGAATCTGAACAATTAAGAATGTTTAAATTTCACCTTTTACCCTTTACTACTGATTTGATTTGATTAAAAACTATTAGTTTAAGATCAATTGTTCTCTATGTGACTGTATTCCTCTGCAGTGTTGCTTCATTTATCCTGAGCTGTGGAGTTGCAGGGGCAGTTACTGAAGCCAGGAAAGGTCGATATGCTCTCTGGCCTGAATGGAATGAAGCAGATGTGAATGCTGAGAAGTGGGAAGGAGTTAAACCGGTGAAAGACAAGGAGAAAAGTGCCAAGAGTCCCAGCCAAGTACGATCCTGGAATGCTTTATCTCACTTTGCTCTTCATTATTTCTTGAAGTGTTGATGATTAACACCGAACTTTCAACACCTTAAATTGTATGCATTCTTCACACATTAGCAATGCTAGTACAGGAGCAGGTGATCAATGAACAAATATCCTACCGCATCCTATATATATCATGACCTCATGCAAATAACACAATTTCCCATGCATCTCTTCCCCACCCCTAGTCATTCAAAATAACAGGAAAAACTTTTATTCCATAGCGCTGCATGGATTTGGTGGAATTGTGGTCACCATTTTATCTGTTGTATAGGGCTTTGGTAAGACCACATCGGGAGTATTGTGTACAGTTTTGGTCTCCTAATTTAAGGAAGGACATCCTTGTGATTGAGGCAGTGCAGCATAGGTTCACGAGATTGGTTCCTGGGATGGTGGGACTGTCATAAGAGAAAAGATTGTGAGGCGGCGCGATCGACGTTTGCAGCGGCCTCTGCAGTAGGTCTGTCTTTTTTTAAATTTTTGTCTTGTTGAATATAGTTTGCTGTGGTTTATATATTGTTTTTAACTGTGTATATATGTGGGGGGGGGATGATGGTGGGGGGGGGATGGTGACGGAAACTTTTAAATCTCTTCCCTGCACGGGAAACCCGACCTTTTCCCTGTCGGGTATCCGTTGTCGTTGGGCCCTAACACCGTGGAGCGGCCTCCAGTTGGAATGACCTAGGGGCTCCAGTCGCAGAGCCTGCGGACTTACCATCGTGGAGCTAGCCAGCTTCGGAGCGTGGAGAGCTGTGATGGCACACGGCTGCGACCCGACTCCAGAGATTCGGAGGCTCCAGCCGCAGGCCCGGTGGACGGTGACATTGGGAGCTCGCGGGTCCCTGGTGAAGAGACCGCTTTTCGGAACTCCCGCAATGGCAACTTCTCCCGCCTGAATTGTGGAGTTGTACACGACCCGGAGCGGGGGCTTACATCGCCCGGAGCGGCTTTAACAGCCACGGGACTTGCCAGCCTCCACCGGGGGCTCCAACATCAAGACGTGGAGCGGGGCCTGACATCGCCCGGCGCGGCTTTAATGGCCGCGGGACTTGCCATCGCCCGCTGGGGCCTTTAACATCGGGAGAGGATGGAAAGACAAGACATTGCCTTCCATCACAGTGAGGAGGAGATTCAATGTGATGGATGTTTGTGTGAACTGCGTTGGGTGTGTGTCTTGTTAATTGTTTCTTTTTGTTGTATGAATGCAGAAACCAAATTTCGTTTGAAATTTATTTGAGCTTCAAATGACAATAAACTTAATTGTAAGATTGAAAAGACTAAGTTTGTATTCACTGGAGTTTAGAAGGATGAGGGGGCATCTTATAGGAACATATAAAATTATAAAAGGACTGGACAAGCTAGATGCAGGAAAAATGTTCCCAATGTTGGGCGAGTCCAGAACCAGAGGCCACAGTCTTAGAATAAAGGGGAGGCCATTTAAGACTGAGGTTAGAAAAAACTTTTTCACCCAGAGAGTTGTGAATTTGTGGAATTCCCTGCCACAGACGGCAGTGGAGGCTAAATCACTGGATGGATTTAAGAGAGAGTTAGATAGAGCTCTCGGGGCTAGTGTAATCAAGGGATATGGGGAGAAGGCAGGCACGGGTTATTGATTGGGGACGATCAGCCGTGATCACAATGAATGACGGTGCTGACTCGAAGGGCCGAATGGCCTCCTCCTGCATCTACTTTCAATGTTTCTATGTATCTCAAGCAGTTCCTTCTTTTCCCTATTCAATTCCTCTGAGCAAAACAGCCAAGACATTGAAGGGGAGCACTCCAGTATGATCAAATCTCATTGTTGAGCTCCATCGCAATCTTGTTGAGGAGACCGTTAACAAAATTATGTTTCTGCGTACAGGGAAAATATTGGCATTTGTTAGTTCCTGTGAGAGAACAACAGAAACAATATTGATTCTTTTGAAGGAGGAGAAAGCTCCGACGGTTCTTTTGTGTGCAGTATTAGTTTGGATCATGATTAGTTTAGTTTTAGTCTAGTATAGTTTAGAGATACAGCGCAGCCCCCCCAAGTCTACACCAACTAGTGATCCCTGTACACTAGTACTATCCTACTAGGGAAATTTTCAATTTTTACCAAAACCTAATCATCCTACAAACCTGTACATCTTTGGAGTGTGGGAGAAAACCAGAGCACCCGGGGAAAACCCAAATGATCACAAACTCCGTACAGACAGCACCCATAGCCTAGATTGAACCCGGGTCTCTGGCACTGTAAGGCATCAAATCTACTGCTATGCCATCTTGCCACCCAATCGACCAGTTATGATAATATTTTTGTAAACAGGAGATTCACACGATATGTAATCCAAGATCATCTTTAATCGTTATGCAAACTATAGCAGTACAGTAGATCGTTAGTTGTCAGAGCATCGTGACTGCTTCCAGAACTGAGCAGTGTAGGAAGTGGGTGTTAATATAAATGATACAGTAAGGTGGGGTTAGTGATGCTAGCCTATGATTGGTTGTCATGCATAAACCAATCTACATCCTTCCCCCTAAAGAGTGAATATAGTGACCACACATGCCATAAGAATTAAACAAATTTGCCATATCTATCTGGCTGTCTACTAATACGACCCGAATGTGTACGGACAAAACCCTCTCCTCCTTCACTGGAGAGATTAGAGGGAGGGGGCGAAACTGGAAGCAAGAATGTAGCGGGGAACACATGTGGAGACCGACAGGGGGAGCATGCAGGAGGGGTAATCCCGTGGTTAGTCACAGCCGCTGGTCGTGGAGGAGTGTGGGATATGCGGGGATCGGTGAATGGTATGGCAGCAAACGGCTGGAACTGAAGCGGTGGAGCATAAGAACCGGCTGGTGGCGGACGGGGTTCCTGCACGGCGAGCAGATGTTGGCGACTTCTGCGGCATACAGTTCCATCATAGTTCACAAGGTAAGATAGTGGTTCTTCAGCCTGGCCGACAACAGTACCCAGACAGGAATATCCCTTAGAAGTTTGTAAACGAATGACCTGGTCTGGCAGTAGAGGCTTAAGTGGTTTGCTTGATTTGTCATGAATGTCGTGTTTCTCCTGAATACACTTTTGGATTGTAGCTGGCTTCAGCGCCTGCGTTATTAGCTGTTGCTGAGCAATCGGAATTGGAGGTCTTGTTGTTCTGGACATCAGTCGCTGGGCTGGCGAGCCCAGGGTCCCGTCTCTAACAATGTTTCTGAGATTTAAAAGATGAAGGTACACGTCTGAATTGGCAAGGCGTGCTCGTTCCATCAGTTGTTTAGCACTTCTGACAGCTCGTTCAGCGAGCCCGTTACTCTGTGGCTGCTCGTGACGTGGTGGAAATTCCGTCGGTTGGCAAAGAGCTTGAAATCGTTGCTGGTAAACTGTCTTACGTTGTCTGTCTGCAAACGGATGAGTGGGCCGAATGTAGAGAAGTGTTTCTTTAGTTTTTGAATGACCATCTCAGATGTGATCAGAGTTGTTGCGTAATCCCACTTTTGACATAATGTAAACAGGAGATTCACACGATATGTAATCCAAGATCATCTTTAATCGTTATGCAAACTATAGCAGTACAGTAGATCGTTAGTTGTCAGAGGATCTTGACTGCTTACAGAACTGAGCAGTGTAGGAAGTGGGTGTTAATATAAATGATACAGTAAGGTGGGGTTAGTGATGCTAGCCTATATGATTGGTTGTCATGCATAAACCAATCTACAATTTTGTTTAGAAGGGAAAATGTAGAACTTGCATGGACGCAACTCTTGTTGGAAACTGACCCAGAACAGATCCTTCTGATTGTTGTTCTGAGATGCTACCAATCCGCCAAGTTACTCAAGCATTTTGTGTCTATCTTCCTTTTGATTGTTTGTGCGATTTAGGTTCATACCAGCATTGTTGCCTCTCTGGAAAGATTGTGCCAAAGAAGGTTTTTATGGATTTCACTGGAGGGTTTGAAGATGAGTTACACAACAGTCTCACAATGGCATCAAATCAAACATCTCTTTGTTTGCTTTTTTTTCTTTAATGTATTTATAGTCCAGGTTGCTGAAATACAATATCTTTCTTAAATGTTGAAACATGACAATGTTCATAAATACATTGACGAGTGCGAAAACAGCAGAGTGGTTCAAAGATTGCAGTGCAATCTGAAGTTGTGCAAAAAACACTTGAGTGTAATAACAGAATAACCAAATGAGGCAGAGCTAAGAGTAATGATTTTTTGTAGTATCTCCAGGAAAGGGGAGTGAAAGAGGTGATTGGTTCAGGAATTTGATAGCAGTGGTGAAGAAGCTGTTCTCAAGTCTGGACATCTCAGCTTTCAAGCTTGGACAGGAGACATGCTGATGATAGTTGGGGAGTACATTCTTGAAGTTTACTTGATTAAAGTCACCAACAATGTTGAATAGGGCATCAGGGTGTGCTGTCTCAAAAGAGTTGGTGATCAAGCAGAATTTGTCCAGTGCCGACTTGGGGTTGTGTTGGGGTGGATTGTAGACCTCTGACAAGATGGCGGAGATGAATTTCCTTGATAGGTAAAAGGGGCAGCATTTCATGATCAGGTGTTCCAGTTCAGGGGAGCCAACTGACCAATTCAAGAGAATCTCTGGCCCATTACCACTCCAAATGGGGCAGAGTATTCAGGAGCATAATCATAATCATACTTTATTAGCCAAGTATGTTTTGCAACATATGAGGAATTTGATTTGCCATACAGTCATACCAATAAAAAGCAACCAAAACACACAAAATACATTTTAACATGAACATCCACCACCGTGACTCCTCCACATTCATCACTGTGATGGAAGGCGAAAAAAAGTTAAATCTCATCCCTTCTTTGTTCTCCCGCGGTCGGGGGCTCCTAACCTTCCATTGATAGGGCGATCTTGGCTCCCGTAGCTGGCGGCGTTTGGGCCGTCACTTCGGGGCAAAATAGCTCATGCATCGGGGGGGGGGGGGGAGGGGATCTCAGCTCCCCAGCACTGGGGGCGGTCGGGGCTGGTCAAAAACCTGCGTCGTTTGGAGCTCCTGACATCGGTCTCTGCCCGAGGCTGCGAGCTCCTCGATGGAGAAATCCACAGTCGCAGCGTCGATCCCAGGCAAGGGATCGCAGGCTCCGATGGTTGGTCCATGTTCCCGCGGTGGGGCTCAAAGTCAGTCCCAAGCAAGGTGGCCAGTTCCATGTGGTTAAGCCGCAGAGCGACCAGAGATACGATCCGGAAACAATCGCATCTCCAGCAACATGAGATCGAAATTTCCCCGACCACACCCCCCCCCCCCCCCACATAAAACAAACCAGAGAACATTAACACATACTTTTAAAACACACTAAAAATAACAAAAAAAGGACGAAAGACAGACAGACTGTTGGCACCGGATGATATTGAGAACCTTAAGGCCATGCAATAATACAATACAATACGGTTTATTTGTCACATTGCACATAAAGTGCAAGTGAAATGAATATGTCAGCAGCGGTACAATTATAAAGAACACACACAAAAACACAATAAAAATTTAACATAAACATCCACCACAGCATTCATCACTGTGGTGGAAGGCACACAATTTGGCCAGTCCTTCTCTATTTTCCCCCGTGGTCCGGACCTCAACCCTCCGCAGCCGTTGCTGCGGGCTTCCAGATGGTAAAAGGACAAGGTACAAGTCCAGGTAAGTCCAGATTCGGCTCTTCCCCACCGGAGACCGCGGCTTTAAGTTAGTGTAGGCCGCAGGCCGGCGGTCGAAGATTTAAAGTTTAAAGTTCCCGCCACGCTGCAGCCAGAAGCACCACAGACCGCAAGGCTGGCAGTCGAAGCTCCCCTCCAGGGGTGATGGTAAGTCGCCACCGCACCCACGGTAGAAGTTGGCCGCGGGTCGGCAGTGATGGCTTCTTCTTCCCCCGGGTCCCCCACGAGGGATCCCGGGCTGTAGACGCCGCGCCAGTTGGAGCTGTGCAGACCGCGGCTTCAGGCTGCCGGTTACCCCGGGCCAGCGAAACGGAGCGCTCCCCTCCAGTGAGCCCCAGCGAGGGTCCGCTGAAGCCCCGGGCGCGTCTCCGGGAAAGGCCGCGCCGATCCTCCCTGTTAGGCCACGGGGGAGGCGACCTGGAAAAAGTCGCCTCTCCATGGAGGAGGCGGCCGAAACGGTTTCCCCCTCACCCCCGCACACCACCACCCACACAAAACACACAAAGAAACATTAAAAACATACTTTAAAACATACAAAAAAAAATTTAAAAAGTTGAAAAAGCTAATGCGCTGCTGACAGGGCTGCCGCCATTGCAGCGCCCCCACCGACCGATCCTAACATGCATTAGGAGTATGTGTAAGCAGCAGAAGGAGTGAACCACCTCAAAAGTTATCCACCCACCTTGCCCTCTCAGCTATTTCCGCCTCATCTGTGGAAGAATCTGTAGTTTCCACGTTAGTCTCAGAAGCCACAAAAACATTGTGGAAGCAAGTAATTCTGGATCCAGTGGGACTGCCTAAGTAGAAGATGAGTTCAATAATTAATTATGATCGTGGGATATTACCTTCTTATTAATATGTGTAATACTTACCATTGTCAGTCTGTACATAATGCAAAAACCATGGAATAGATTTACTGAAACATACAAGTTCGAGAACAGCAGGAGTGAGTTCGGTGATTGGCTGAGGAATTTAATTTGCTAATTGGTTAAGTGGTGTATTAGGCAATTTATCAGCCGTTATAAGCAAGGTTTGCTGTTGGGGAGTGGCCTTGTCGAGGGAAGTGCCTTGTGAGAAAAGTGCAAGACTTTGGCTCGAGAATCGTAGGAGAGGAGACTACGACACGGTGAAGACATGACCGGTAAGCTGATTCAGTGTGAGGATGTGGGAGTTCAGAGACACTGATGGTGCCTCTGGCTGCTACAACTGTGGTAAGCGTGTCCAGGTTCAGCTCTTGAAGGACCGTGTTGGGACTGGAGAAGCAGCTGGATGACCTCAAGGCCATCCAGCATAACAAGAGTTTTGTGGATAAGACCTACAATGAGGTTGTCACACCAAGGCTACAGGAAGAGTGAAGGTGGGTGACTGTGACAAGAGGAGTAAGCGTGGAGAGCAAGAAACCCCAGTGGCTGTACCTAATGAAAACAGGTACACCCTTTTGGGAGCTGTCGGGGCAGACGGTGCTTCCAGTCTGACAGGTGGACAGGTAGGTGGCTCCAACCCAAGCAATGAGACTCGACCAGCGAGACCGACGTCGGGCTAAGCTATAGTGGTGGGTGACTCCATTGTCCGAGGTACGGACTGGAGATTCTGTGGCGGCAGCCGCCACTCGAGGATGGTCTGTTGCCTCCCTGGTGCCAGGGTTAAAGTAATCACAGACCAACTTCAGAACATCCTTGAGAGGGAAGGCAGTAGTTGTGCACGTGGACACAAACGACATTGGGAAGAAGAGGAAGGAGGTTCTGCAATTCGAGTTTAGAGAGGAGGGAAGAAGACTAAAAAGCGGGACTTCAAGTATGATGTTGTGGGAATTACAGAGACATGGCTGCAAGGTGACCAGGGTTGGGAACTGAATATCCAAGGGTATACCTCCTATCAAAAAGACAGACAGGGGGGGTGGGGTAGCTCTGTTGGTGAG
Source organism: Leucoraja erinaceus (assembly GCF_028641065.1). Lineage (NCBI taxonomy): Eukaryota > Metazoa > Chordata > Chondrichthyes > Rajiformes > Rajidae > Leucoraja > Leucoraja erinaceus. The sequence goes on along the minus strand of NC_073384.1, from coordinate 15,880,836 downwards.
GAATGAAATTCAGTCCCTTGAGAAATGTGACATTGAATCAGGAGATGCAGAGTCAGTATGGATAGAACTGAGGAATTGTGGGAATTGTGATGGTAAAAAGACCCTAATGGGACTTAGGCTGGATATAGGGTGCAAATTGAATCAAGAGTTAAAATTGGCATGTCGTAAAGGTAATACTATGGTTATTATGGGGGATAGACTGGGTAAATCAGGTTGGTACTGGACCCCAAGAAAGGGAGTTTGTGGAGTGCCTCCGTGATGGATTCTTCGGGCAGCTTATATTGGAGCCTACCAGGGAGAAGGCAATTCTGAATTTAGTGCTGTGTAATAAACCAGATTTGATAAGGGAACTCGAGGTAAAGGAGCCATTAGGAGGTAGTGACCATAAAATGGTCAGGTTTAATCTACAATTGGAGAGGGAGAAGGGTAAATCGGAGGTGTCCGTGTTACAGTTGAACAAAGGGGACTATGGAGCCATGAGGGAGGAGCTGGCCAAAGTTGACCAGAAAGATACCCTAGCAGGGATGACAGTGGAACAACAATGGCAGGGATTTCTGCGAATACTACAAAAGGTGCAGGATCAGTTCATTCCATAGAGGAAGAATGATTCCAAGGTGAGTAATGGGTGACTGTGGCTGACAAGGGAAGTCAGGGACTGTATAAAAATAAAAGCGAAGAAGTACAACATAGCAAAGATTAGTGGGAAGCCAGAGGATTGGGTAACATTTGAAGAGTAACAGAAGATAACTAAAAAGGCAAACAGGGAGAAAAGATGAGGTACAAAGGAAGGTAAAAGCTTCTTTAGGTATGTGAAGAATAAAAAAAATAGTTAATACCAAAGTTGGACCTTTGAAGACTGAAAAGTGTGAATTTATTATGGGGAACAAGGAAATGGCAGATGAGTCGAACAGGTACTATGGATCCGTCTTCACTAAGGAGGACGCAAACAATCTTCTTGATGTGCTAGTTGCCAGAGGATCTGGGGTGATGGAGGAACTGAAGTAAATCAACATTAGGCAGGAAATGGTGTTGGATAGATGGGACTGAAAGCTGATAAATCACCAGGGCCTGATTGTCTGCATTCCAGGGTACTTAAGGAAGTGGCTCTAGAGATCGTGGAAGCATTGGTGATCATTTTCCAATGTTCTTTAGACTCAGGATCAGTTCCTGTGGATTGGAGGGTAGCTAATGTTATCCCACTTTTTAAGAAAGGCGGGAGAGAAAACAGGGAATTATAGACCAGTTAGCCTGACATCGGTGGTGGGGAAGATGCTGGAGTCAATTATAAAAGAAGAAATAGCCACACATTTGGATAGGAGTAACAGGATCGGTCCGAGTCAGCATGGATTTAACAAGGGGAAATCATGCTTGACTAATCTTCTGGAATTTTTTGAAGATGTAACTATGAAAATGGACAAGGAAGAGCCAGTGGGTGTAATGTACCTGGACTTTCAGAAAGCATTTGATAAGGTCCCACATAGGAGATTAGTGGGCAAAATTAGGGCACATGGTATAGGGGGTAGAGTGCTGACATGGATAGAGATGTGATTGGCAGACAGGATACAAAGAGTAGGGATTAACGGGTCCCTTTCAGAATGGCAGGCAGTGACTGATGGGGTACCGCAAGGCTCGGTGCTGGCACCTCAGCTATTTACAATATACATCAATGATTTGGACGAATGGATTCAAAGTAACATTAGCATATTTGCAGATGACACAAAGCTGGGTGGCAGTGTGAACTGTGAGGAGGACGCTATGAAAATGCAGGGTGACTTGGACAGGTTGGGGGAGTGGCAGATGCGTGGCAGATGAAGTTTAATGTGGATAAATGTGAAGTTATCCACTTTGGTAGCAAAAACAGGAAGTCTGATTATTATCTCAATGGTGTCAAATTGGGAAAAGGGGAAGTACAACGGGATCTGGAGGTCCTTGTTTATCAGTCAATGAAAGTAAGCATACAGGTATAGCAAGCAGGGAAGAAAGCAAATGGCATGTTGGTCTTCATAACAAGAGGAGTTGAGTTTAGGAGCAAAGAGGTCCTTCTGCAGTTGTACAGGGCCCCAGTGAGACACCTGAAGTATTGTTTCTAGTTTTGTTCTCCAAATTGTAGGAAGGACATTCTTGTTATTGACGGAGTGCAGTACAGGTTCACAAGGTTAATTCCCGGGATGGCGGGACTCATCTGCTGAGAGAATGGTGCGGCTGGGCTTATATACTCTGGAATACACTGTATTTAGAAGAATAAGAGGGGATCTTATTGAAACGTATAAGATTATTAAGGGTTTGGACACGTTAGAGGCAGGAAACATGTTCCCGATGTTGGGTGAGTCCAGAACCAGGGGCCACAGTTTTAGAATAAGGGGCAAAGCGTTTAGAACGGAGAAGAGGAAACACTTTTTCACACAGAGAGTTGTAAGTTTGTGGAATTCTCTGCCTCAGAGGGCGGTGGAAGCCGGTTCTCTGGATACTTTCATGAGAGCAAGATAGGACACTTAAAGATAGCGGAGACCGGGGATATGGGGAGAAGGCAGGAACGGGGTACTGATTGTGGATGATCAGCCGTGATCACATTGAATGGCGGTGCTGGCTCGAAGGGCCTACTCCTGCACCTATTGTCTATGGTCTAAAATGCAAATGAAAAGCAATAGGGTGTCATCTTTATTATAATTTCTACGTTTCAATAGTTAAAACGATTTTCAAATATATTGAAAATGAGAGACAACCTGTGCATGGAATAATAACATGGAATAATTCAGCCACTGTTGCAGCACAGCAGCAAACAAAAATTACATTTTAAAACATTATTATTCTTGTGTGATTCCACGTGCAGCTTTACTGTTATTAATCAAATCAAAGGGCATTGGTAAATGAGACAGGATACAAAATGTTGTACTCATTACGAATCTGGAGAGTTCAGTCCTGAAGATAGGTAATTACCTGATTTCAGAGTATTTATGTTCCTTTGAAATACTTTAAAGTATGAGAAAAATACTCTGTTAAATACTGTATACTGGCGGCCTGAGCCATTTTGGTATCGAACCGTCGTTGGTCGGGCTCAAACTCTCGCGTGGACCGGGCGTGATCTGGGCCGACCAATCACGCGGTCAGAGTGGCGAGCTGTTAGGCTGTTGGAATTCAAACGCAGCAGTTGGAATTTGAAGGTTTGGCAGTTGGAGTTTAAGTCTGGTGTACTCACGAGCGATCGCACAGGAGTAGTAAAATATTAACTTGATGTGCGTGAGAGCGATGGGGCTGTATCGGTTAATTATTAAACATAGTGTTTACAGAACGCGTGGAGCTCTACAATGGTGATCCTGATGAACCAAAACAGCCTGTTTTGGATTCCATCATGTTTGCAGCCGACAACCCAGACCAGCAGAATGCAGTTTCGATCAAACTGCCCACTTTCTGGACATCGCAACCCCACATGTGGTTTGAACAGGCTGAAAACTAGAAACGATACAGGCTGAAGCCCAGTTCCACAATCCAGATCACTGCCGATGTCACAAAATACTACTACGTTTAAGAAAGAACTACAGATGCTGGAAAAATCGAAGGTAGACAAAAATGCTGTAGAAACTCAGCGGGTGAGACAGTATCTACGGAGTGAAGGAATAGGTGATGTTTCGGGTCGAGACCCTTCTTCAGACTGTTTTAAAGAGGGAACTGCAGATGCTGGAGAATCGAAGGTACTTCTTCAGACTGTTGTGGGAGTGGGGGGGTGGGAAGAAGAAAGGAAGAGGCGGAGACAATTGGCTGTGGGAGGGCTTGGAAGGGGAAAGTAAGGAGGGAGAAAGCAAGGAATACCTAAAATTGGAGGTCAATGTTCATATCGCTGGGGTATAAACTGCCCAAGTGAAATATGAGGTGCTGCTCCTCCAATTTGCGGTGGGACTCACTCTGGCCATGGAGGAGGCCCAGGACCGATAGGTAGGATTCGTAATGGGAGGGGGAGTTCGAGTTGGAATGCTGAGCCACCAGGAGATCAGGTTGGTTAATGCGATCTGAGTGAGGGTTTGGGCGAAGAGTTCGCCAAGCCTGCGCTTGGTCTCAACGATGTGGAGCAGTTGACACCTAGAACAGCAAATAAAGTAGGTATGTTGCAAAACCTACCTTAAGCGTCGCTGCAGATCTGTCCCAGTCCGTGTGTGTGAATATGGCGCCGTTTAGAGGGGGATGGGTTTAAAACGCGATTTTCCCTAGGCTGTTCAAATCGAGCGTGTTCAGCCTACCTCAGTTGTTGACGAAAAATCGCTTGAAGTTTCGCTCGCTGGAGCTATTTTTACATTTTACGGGTTTATTTAATTATTATAGTAAGTTAAAAATTAACCTCTAAACCAGTGACCGCCGACATGGGGTCGGATCTCATACAGGGGACAACGGAAGGTAGGTTGTTTATTTTTACATTAAAAAGCGCTTCTTAAGATCCCTTTATACAAAGTTTTATGTTGCGAGTAGCTAATTTGGGGCCCCATTAAATCCTGCAGTATTTTTCTGGGCATTTGGGGGCACAAATCTACCGTAATGTGAATGTTCTAAACCAGCGCGTTGCACAGGATCCCATTCGAAAGCTGATTTAAATGGTAATTAATTTACAGCAATTGAACACTAAATTCCATTTGGCCTATAAATTAATGTAAATGAGATTTAAAAATCATGTTTTATTGTGAATTCTTTGTGAATATTATTTGGACACTTAGGCTATTTAAAAATGATAATTATTTCTTAAGAAATGGATAGATGTTTAGATCTAGTAATTGAAGTTTGGAATTAGCTACAATTGGGTACCTAACTAATTATATGCTTTAATTTCAGGTTATCCAAGTAAGGTTATTTTATATTTGTTTCAGAATGCTTCAATCTATGATAACTGAAAATTTCATTCAGTTCTCTTAATTTTTAAGAAAGTTATGGGCTTTTGACTGTCCATGATCACAGCTTTTTTGTTATGTCCATAGAAGCTAATTTCCGAGTATGAAAAATGGCCATAACTTTTTAAATACTTGAGATATGAAAGTGAATTAGGTGTCAAATTAAACTTATTTTTATGCTTTATCTGATGGGATAAATTGCAGACTTGATTTTTAAAATCTCAAAATTTTGTAACATTGCTAGATAAAGCGACAAGTGTACCAATTCCTGTGTAAGTACCAGGGGAGGGGGTGGTTTGGGTGGGAAGGAATGAATTGACCAGGGAGATAAATACTAAATCTAAATACTACTACGTGGTCAGTGCGTTGGACTAGGACACCACCGGGCGCCTAATCGATTACCTTTGCCAGCCATCAGCCGACGGCAAGTATGAGGGCCTCAAAATGCTCCTCTTGCGCACTTTTGGTCTCAGCAGACGCGACCGGGTAGCCAGACCCCTGCACATTAATGGCCTAGGCAACCGTGCTTATGGATGAAATGCTCGCTTTGATGGATGGACATAAGACTTGCCTCCTGTTCGAACAGGTGTTTCTCAAGCAGATGCCTGATGACATTCACCTGCTCCTCGCGGACGACGATTTCACTGACCCCCGACGGCTGGCTGCCCATGTGGACGTGCAGTGGCAGACCAAACAGCAGGGTGGCACCACCATCAGTCGGGTCTCGACGGTGCCTCGGCGGGTCAAGCGGCCGGTCCCAGCCTCCATCAAAGGCACGGCAGGTTGCACAAACAGGCCGCTGCAGAATTTTGCCCTGCCACACCGGCATTTCAACCACATCCGCATCGACATCGTTGGACTGCTGCCCCCATCCAGAGGTGTCACCCACCTTTTCACCATCGTGGACCGATTCATGAGATTGCCGGAAGCCGTCCCACTATCGGACGCGTGCAGGTGCCCTCACTGCCCACTGGATCGCCCGCTTTGGTGTACCAGTGGACATATCCGACAGAGTTGCGCACTTCACCTCTGAGTTGTGGTCAGCAATGGCTCGGCTGCTTGGCGTTCAGCTGAACCACACCACGGCCTACCACCCACAAGCAAACGGCCTAGTGGAGCATTTTCACCAGCACCAAGGCATCCCCAAAGGCACGGCTTACAGGCCCAGACTGGATGGACGAGTTGTCATGGGTCCTGCTGGGCACACGCTCTGCCCTGAAAGAGGACCTGGCAATTTCCACGGCCTAGCTGGTGTACGGCGCCTAGTTTACGGTCGCAGGGGACTTCATCCCGGCGGCACGTGGACATCAGGATCCGCCCACGGCCATGCTGACGCGCCTCCGGGAGAAGGAGGTCACGCTCTCGTCAGTCCCATCATCCCACCACGGACTCACTACCACGTACGTCCCACCCACCCTCCAGGACTGCCAGTACGTCTTCCTTCGCCGCGATTTCCACCGTAGGCCACTGCAAAGTCTTAAGCCGGCATACTTGGACATTGACAAAACAGTGCAGGTGGCACAGCCTCCCCCATAGAGGGCATCCACCGTCACAACCGCACCCGCCCTCAACTCTGCCAGCTGCGACCCCGAACACAGGATACGCGTACACGAGATCAGGCCACCTCTCTCTTGAGCTTAACCACCTCCATTACTCTGGTTCGGGGGAGGTCATGTGGTGGCCTTAGCCATTTTGGTATCGAACCATCGTTGGCCGGGCTCGAACTCTTGCGTGGACCGAGCGTGTTCTGGGCCGACCAGCCACGTGGTCAGGGGTCAGGCCGTTAGGTGGTTGGAATTCAAAGGCGGCAGTTGGTGGAACTCGGGTGTGCTCATGAGCGACGGCACAGTAGTAGTAAAATATTAACTTGATGCGCGTATGAGTGACGGGGCTGTATCGGTTAATTATTAAACGGAGTGTTCACACAACATGTGGACCTCTACAGTATGTTATTTTCCTTTTTTAACGCAGTCAGACTAATGTGATGTAGAAGCATGAGAACAACGAGCACATGGGAATGATAGCACCTGCATCTTCCTCTAAAGTTCACATTCTATCATAGCTTAGAAGTCTATCACCATTGTCTCATCATTACTGGGTCTTAATCTTGGAATTCTTTACGTAGCAGTACTGTGGGGCTGGCTTCACAATAAGAACTATGATGGTTCAAGAAGGCAGCTCTCCACCACTTTCTCCAGGAAAATTATGATGGACAACAGATGACGACCTCGTTCAATACTGTGAAGGAAAATAAAGTATATCATATCTATTTGAAAGTCAGTGGTTCACTCAATTGTAATTTTTTTTTAAATTGGCATATATATTGTCAAATTGAGTAAATAGCTCCAATTAATCAGGAATGATAAACTGTATTTTAAGATTGGTTTTAATTTCTGAATCAGTTTGCTTCCCACTCCGCTAAACGTTAGGTTTAAATTGTTTCAAAATCTGACCAAATTATTCCCTGAAGCCAGATCTATACCTAACTTTCAGGGAACTAATACCATACTCCTGAAAAGGAATTTCTTCTGAAATAATATTCTGTCATAAATTAAAAATAAACTAAATTATACAACAAAGTAGCAGCAATTTCTCAATCCAAAGAACATTTAGCAGATAAAGAATCTCATGGTAGTTAAAATGGAAAGTAGGCTTTAGGCTTTACTTTAGAAATTAGAGATACTGTGTGGCAACAGGCCCTTGGCTACCAAGTCCATGCTGATCAGCGATCGCCCAAACATTAGCACTATTCTGCACACTAGGGACAGTTTTACAATTTTAACGAAGCCAATCAACCCGTAAAACTGTATGTCTTTTGCAGTGTGGGTGGAACGGAGCACTTGAAGAAACCCCATACATAGAAACATAGAAACATAGAAATTAGGTGCAGGAGTAGAGGCCATTCGGCCCTTCGGGCCTGCACCACCATTCAATATGATCATGGCAGTTTGATCATCCAACTCAGTATCCCGTACCTGCCTTCTCTCCATACCCCCTGATGCAGCAGTTATTTAGCCACAAGGGCCACATCTAACTCGCCTCTTAAATATAGCCAATGAACTGGCCTCAACTACCCTCTGTGGCAGAGAGTTCCAGAGATTCACCACTCTCTGTGTGAAAAAAAGTTCTTCTCATCTCGTTTTTAAAGGATTTCCCCCTTATCCTTAAGCTGTGATGGTCCCCTTGTCCTGGACTTCCCTAACATCGGGAACAATCTTCCTGCATCTAGCCTGTCCAACCCCTTAAGAATTTTGTAAGTTTCTATAAGATCCCCTCTCAATCTTCTAAATTCTAGAGAGTATAAACCAAGTCTATCCAGTCTTTCTTCATAAGACAGTCCTGACATCCCAGGAATCAGTCTGGTGAACCGTCTCTGCACTCCCTCTATGGCAATAATGTCCTTCCTCAGATTTGGAGACCAAAACTGTACGCAATACTCCAGGTGTGGTCTCACCAAGACCCTGTACAACTGCAGTAGAAACTCCCTGCTCCTATACTCAAATCCTTTTGCAATGAAAGCTAACATACCATTTGCTTTCTTTACTGCCTGCTGCACCTGCATGCCTTCCTTCAATGACTGGTGTACCATGACACCCAGGTCTCGCTGCATCTCCCCCTTTCCCAATCGGCCACCATTTAGATAATAGTCTGCTTTCCCTTTTTTGCCACCAAAATGGATAACCTCACATTTATCCACATTATACTGCACATATACGGTCACAGGGAGAACATATAAACTCCGTGCAGACAGCAAATGTAGTCGGGATTGAACCCGGGTCTCTAGCGCTGTAACTCTACCATTATGCTTTAAAAAAAGCATTTAATTTGGCAGTTGGGTGTAGATTTCCTGGAACTCTCTGGTATAAGATGGTTTATCTTTACGTCCGTGACTGTCTTGTCTTTTGCAGCAGTTATTTGAGGATCCAGAAGGAAAAATTGAACTGCCGCCATCTCTAAAGATTCACTCTTGGAAACGTCCTCATGAGTTTTTAATGGAGAAGGTCAGTCATGCATGCATTCTGTTGTCTCCGAGAAACTAACGTTGTGGTGATCATTTTTTCTATATTTTTTCATTTTCCGAGTTTTACTTTCTGTCAACAACCATCTCTTTGAAAGAACTTTGAGACTGATGGTCACTGTATGCAATTGTGTTTTGATTGAAAATGTTATTTTTCTTATATTTTCAAAATTCATTTGGGCAACCTTTGGTCCACAAATTGATGTGCTCTGAGATTTCCCTTTGCTACTGGTAATGTTCATTCTTAGTGGTTTCCACTCACTTTTCACAAAGCGACAAACAATGTAATAAAGACAAAATGCTGGTAAAACTCAGCGGTTCCGATTGCTCCTGTGGAGAGAACAGCCGAGTTAACATTTAATGGCAACAATCAGAACTGGGAATGAGAGTAAACAAGTTAATTTTAAGCTGCAAAATGATGGTATTTTAAATTATTGTTGATGTATCTCTGTTATGTTGCCCCTGTGAATATTGTTCTAATTTATCATATTGCCACTCAATTTTATGGGGAGATTTAAAGGAGGGTCACCAGAAAAGCCTATAATTTCTTTCCGAGTCAACAACTTGCTTTTTAGTGGGGGGGGGGGGGGGACGAGAAATAAATCTGAAACAAACAGAAAATGCTGGAAGTACTCAGCTGATCAAGCAGCACCTGTAAAAAAAAAAAAAAACTAGTTAATGCTTCAGGTTAGGGACCCTTCTTCAGAACTGCAGGAGGAGTGGAGGATTTAATGTTTACAAAACCAAGCTTGGGGCAGGTGTAAAACAAAAGATGATATGGAGATTGGTTAACACAGATCAAGGTGATAAGGAGATGGGCCTCTGATCATTGGGGAGCCATTTTATCAAAATAGGACGATAATAGCATGATTTGGATTCAAAACTCGGGATTCCTTCACTGAGCATAGATTCTACACAAAGCCATGACCCAATCTGTATTTTGGTTTCTCCAATAAAGAGAAGGCCGCCTTGTCTGTGGAATTAGTGGATTTGTACTAAGATTCAGTTAGTCGAGGCCTCTGCTGGTTTTAGGAATTTCGTATGAAAGTTGGATTGGACATTGGATTAATTGATTAAAAGAGCATGACTGGCCCACAGGAGATCGGAATTCAAAAATCACGTTTAATGCAATGAGCTCTTAGATTCAAGAACCAGCGGGCATGATTTGGAAATCACATCATGAGTTGATTTGAGGGTTTAAGAAATGTATTCACCATTGGGATTCAACGACTAAAGGGCATTATTTATCTCTTGAAAGTTTGAATTTAAGGTTCACATTTTACTCATCAGTCATTGCACTGAAAAATGAAAGAGCTTGATTTATTCATTAATTATCAAGAATCAGCTGTTATTTTGTGTTCATCATGGATTTAACAACTATATGCTAATCAGATATTAGCTTGATGGGCTAAGAAGCACTAATTGCATTAAAGACTAGAGGTTGCAGTGTCTGCTGGGTGTTCATTTTTTCACAAGCATGGTTCATTTGCCAGATATTCTGTTGAAGGGCTAAGACGTGCAATCTATCTGCCGCATACAGGGTTCAAAGACCATTAAGCACAGTCTGAAGAAGGTTCTCTACCCGAAACATCGCCTATTCCTTCTCTCCATAGATGCTGCCTCACTCTCTGAGTTTCTCCAGCATTTTTGTCTACCTTTGATTTTTCCAGCATCTGCAGTTCTTTCTTAAACATTAAGCACAGCATTCTAGCCAGAGAGTGGGTTGAAGAAATAGTGAGCACCGTTTGTTTGCTGTGCTTGGATTTACTGACTACCCAAGGTCAGTCAGAATGTTGGATTCACAGATGTGGAGTTCAATTTAAAAATTATAATGCCAAAGATTTGTAAGAAATTTAGGCAACAATTATTTAGGAAATGGTTGCTTTTGTGAATCTCATTTCCATTGTGGTCTATAGAATTAAAAACTAGCTTCAAAAATTCAGTTAATTCAGGAATTAAAATACCAAACATCGGAAGTTTGTACAGGTAGAAAGCTGCTGCTAAATTAAATTGTTTCCCTTGTATGATAGCAACTCAGTGATTTAAAGCTGACCATAAACCTTAAACAAAACCATAACAGTCTGAAGAGGGGTCCCGACGCATAACGTATCCTATCCATGTTCACAAGGGTGATATATCGGGTCACCTCAGCCTGCCCCGTTGAATTATTCCAGCATTTTGTGTCTTTCCCTGACCATAACATATGATGGTTTGAAATAAAAATGGAAAATATTCAACATTTGGTGGGGGATGGGTGGCTGTTAGTAAAGCCCCACTCTTCACAACTTTATGAAGATGCCATGTCACTGTATTATTCAAATGGCCAGTAGATTTCTGTTAATAAACTGCTCTACATTAATTACAGATCCCTGTGATCGTAGAGAAAGAAAAATGGTTTGACCTATTGGCTGCAAATGAACATCTTCTAGAGAGTGAGGTGAGTGCAATCTAATAGCTACTCATAAAACACTGCACATTTATTTATAAGTATTAGAAGTCTTAATGCCTGCAAAATCTGGGCACCATAGGAGCTATTACATGTTCATAAGTATTAGAAGCAAAATTAGGCCATTCGGCACATCAAGTCAACTCTGCCATCCAATCATGGCTGATCTATCTTTCCTTCTAACCCCATTCTCCTGCCTTCACTCCATAACCCTTGACACCCTTACTAATCTTTATTTGTTTGTTCTGGGCACCGATTCAATTCTAATTATTGACACAATGCCCTAGTTTCCAGATTTGGTGAAGTGATAGGTATTGTACAATCCATGCATTTGGAAAATAGGCATGTTATAGTGTCAAATCTCTTGAATTGCTGATACAGTTAATGGCATGGACTAAGCATTCATAGATTATCCAATTTTTAGTGGCAGGAAGAACCATCATGCAAAATATACAATGTAAAGGAATCATTAATTTTCTGCAGATTTGTTTGTGGTTGAATGGAATGGGAGTCATTGTGGTGATTTGCTTGCGTCTAATATTGGAACAGAATTGCATTTCCTGACATTTTGAGTGTGTGCATTGCTGAACATTGTCCAACTTCAGTTTAAATTTAGGGTGGCACGATGGCGCTGTGGTAGAGTTGCTGCCTTACAGTACTTACAGCGCCAGAGATCCGGGTATGATCCCGACTACGGGTGCTGTACTGTACGGAGTTTGTGCATTCTCTTTATGACCGCGTAGGTTTTCTCTGAGGTCTTCTGTTTCCTCCCACACTCCAAGGACTTTCAGGTTTGTAGGTTAATTGGCTTTGTATAAATGTAAATTGGCCCTAGTGTGTGTGGGATAGTGTGTGTAGGATTGTGTTAGTGTCTGGGGATTGCGGGTCAGTGTGGACTCAGTGGGCCTGTTTCCGCACTGTTTCTCTAAACTAAACTTAACTAAATCTGCTACTGTCAGGCACTGGGGTTTTGGTGTTGTGCACCATGATAGAAAGAAGGAAAATAATGTTTGTGGAGTAACAGAGGGAGGATGGGGAAAAAAGGCTTAAGAGAGCATCTGTTTGAACTGTTTAAAGTGAAGAGGGGTTTGATGCTAAAAAGGGGAAAAAAAAACTAGAGGAGATAAACTTAAGAAACATTTTGAAAGATCTAAGGATCACTGACTCATGTATTTGGTAATTATTCCCCAATTAACATCAACTCCCTTTGATGTTTTTTTACATATATTAAGATGTGGATTGATCTAAGAGAAACAAAGGTTGAATCAGTATTCAGAATAATTAAAAAGGAAAATAGATTTACTGTCTTATGTAAAAGACACATTTGAAAGTTTCTGGGAAGAGGCACTAAATAGATTAATAATCTGTCCCTTGCTTTCAATGCATTTGCGGCATCTGTTTGTAGCCTCACACCTCTCTCATTCTCAGCACACTTTACTAATCTGACATCTGATTGTTTAACAATTCCAATGGCACACTCGTTAATCCACACGAGTCAAGGGTCAAATGTGTAAGGTACGTGCACGGACAGAGCCAGAGCCCAATATAATGGGTCGGGTATGCAGACAGAGGAATTTACTTGCATTTATCCACTCTCTTTAAACTCACCAGGAAAGTTATTATAATACTGTGTAACATGAGGAATCGAATATAACAGCAAAGAGGTCCTACTGCAGTTGTACAGAGCCCTAGTGAGACCACACCTGGAGTGTTGTGTACAGTTTTGGTCCCCAAATTTGAGAAAGGACATTCTTGCTATTGAGAGAGTGCAGCGTAGGTTTACAAGGTTAATTCCCGTGATGTCATATGCTGAGAGAATGGGGCAGCTGGGCTTGTACACTCTGGAGTTTAGAAGGATGAGAGAGGATCTCATTGAAACATATAAGATTGTTAAGGACTTGAAAAATGCAAGAACACTTTTAAACTTGGAAAGCATTTTAATATTTGTTTCACCTTTATCCTCCTGGAAACAGTTCATGATACCAAGACATAAGTTGATACCAATGTTTTCTCCGGAACTGCAATGTTTTGACACTAATATTATCTCCGGAAATGCATTGGCACTTTAAAACACTGAAGTGATTTTTTTATTTTTTATTGTTATTAGTTGATGCGATGGATTATCAATGAAATCATTATGCTGTGGGACACCTGCCTAAGTCCGACCTTGAACGACAAAATCTTGCTGAATGAATCGGGCCCTCCCTGGAAACCCTGGGAGCACATCTATGCCCTTTGTAAGGCTGTGAGGGGGCACCTACCTCTCTACAATAGCTACGGAAAATACGTTATCAGGCTGTTCTGGATGGTAAGAGTTTGGTTTGAATTTTGCATGGACTTGACCTGTTTGACTTTATTTTAAGCGTTTAAACTTGATGATGTAAAGCCAGCTTGCCAATTGAGCCTGGCTAGCTGGCATGGTGCTGCAGATAATGTCCTACTCATTCAAGATGCTTCTTAAATGTTGTTACTTTCCTGCTTTCATCACCTCTGGCAACTCATTCCAAGTACCGACTTCTATTCATGTGAAAAATGTATGCCACGGATCACCTTTAAACCTTCCCCCTCTCACCTTAAACCTGTGCCCCCTAGTTTTAGACACCCTACCTGAAAAGCAGAATTTGGCTTTCTACCCCTTCCATGCCTCTCCATTACATCACCACATAGCCACCTTCTTTCCAGGGATAACAGTCCCAGCCGATCCTGTCTCTCCTGATAACTGAATGCCAGAAATCCCGGTAACATTCTTATGAATATTCTCCTGCACTCTCTCTAGCTTAAGCATATCCTTCCTCTTGCATGCCAACCGGAACTGCACATAGTACTCCAAGTGCGGCCTACCCAACGTTTTGTACAACTGAAACATAATCTTTTATAGTCAAATGCTTTGGCTAGTGAAGACAAGCATGTCATACCCCTTCATCAACATCCTATCTACTTATGCTCCGATTTTTGGGAAACTATTTATTTGCACCCTAAGATCTTTGTTTAACAACACTCTGCAAGCCCCTGCTATTCAATATGTATGTCTTGTCATGGTAACTTTGCAAAATGTATCACATTGCACTTGTCCAAGCTACATTTCTCTTACTATTTCCTTGCCCACTTTCCCCCAGTTAATCTGTACTTTGATGTAACTTTAGTCAACTTTATTCAATGTCCACTATACTACCAATTTTGGTGACATCTTCAAACTAATGGGGCTGTCCCACTGTACGGGCTAATTCAAGTGCTCTCCCAAGTTAAAACAAAAAAACAAACTCGTGGTAAGCACGTAGAATGTACGTTGCGGGAACGTCGGAGCTCGGGACGTCTCTTAGCGGCTCGTAACGCTAACGGCAGGTACTCGGGAAATGCGGTAAGCTCGGGAAGACCCGTGAAGATTTTTCAACATGTTGAAAAATGTCCACGAGAACCCCGAGTACCTACGAGCGACTATTACCATAATTCTCTGAGTTCGAATCAGGGGAAACTTGGGAGACCTCTTGAATTAGCTCGTACAGTGGGACAGGCCCATTACATTCTCATCCAAATCGTTAATATATATGACAAACAAAAGAGGACCTGTGGCATACTATTGGTCACAGGACTCCAACCAGAAAAGCAACCCTCCACTATCTCCCTCTATCTCCTACCACCAAGCTAATATTGTATCCTATTTGCTAACTTACCCTGAACCTCAAGTGTTCTTGCCTTCCATGTCTACTAAGTGGGATCTTGTGGTTCTAACATTGACTACATAGAATATCATTTGTTTAACTTACTGGCAGAATTATTCAGAAGGTTACAGTTTAATATCCCACCCCGAAGACACTAGTCTGAGGAAGGGTCTTGACCCAAAACCTCACCCATTCCTTCTCTCCAGAGATACTGCCTGTCCCATTGAGTTACTCCAGCTTTTTGTGTCTAACTGAAGATGCACAATTCGAGCTGCCACTCAAGTGCCGCACTGGGGGAGTTCGTCACTGTCAGAATTTCATTGATTAGTTAGTTTATAAACACTACCACTTGGCGGAGTAAAGACTTCACAATGCTAAAGAGAGAAGAAATGCTCCCAAATGTCTTGGCCAATTTTTATCCTTCCACCCATGTCAACTCATCAACATATTGCCATTTATGGGACCACTGTGTAATGCTTCCATATACCCCCATTACAATGTTGGCTGCCTTTCAAACATGTGGCACTGATCGTAAAGCATTGTGTGACCTGAAATTGTAAAAGGCACAGTATGAACCTTCCTTTCTTAAACACAACACATGATGTTCAGTGAGGGTAAAGAGTAAGAAATATTTTCCCCAAAGTAGATGTGTCTGAAAATAGAAGGCATTATAGACTAATGTGAAGGGGATGTACTGAGCACTTGGGATGTACTGAAAATCTGAGGACAAATTTTTCTCCCTAAGTGGCTGGAATTGGGAAGGCACTGCCTGAGTGAGTGGTGGAGGCAGCAATTCACAAAATATCTACCAAGCATCCAGACGAGCGTTTGAATTGTCAAAGTGTAGAAGGCTATAGATCAATTGCTGGTGAATGGGATTAACATAGATGTGTACTTGATAACCAGCACGGACATGGTGGTACGAAGGGCCTGGTTCTGCGTAGTATGACTCTGCGGTTCTATGTGCAGTGGTGAAAATTGAGTTTTTCATTGAAATGATAAGGACAAGGGAAGTTGCAGCAGCCTATGTGATTATCAGCAACTGTTAAATAGAAATATTAGGGCAATTTGGAAAGTAGTGGGGCTGATTGGAACACTTGAAGGTGTAAATGAATGTGCTTAGGGGGAAATAAGGCAGAAACAGCTTAAAACCTTGCTGCATAATGTCATCTGGTGGCTTGTGCATGACATTACAGGAAGACACAAACCCAGTTTTTGTTTCTTTAATCGGAGAACTACAGTCGCAGACAAAACATGACAAAAGTGCATTATACAGGACATGGTAATGTTGTGGTTATGCTACTGAAGGGGGCATTCCTGGGGGTGCGAGTTAAAATTCTCCCGTCAATTTGAAAATTTGAATTTGCTTTTCAAAAATCTATTATTAAAGTTGGCATAATATAGAAAAATTGTCACGTAACTGATGTGCCACTCAACTGGTTTGCTAATGTACACCAAGGAAAAAAAATCTCTACTTCCTAATCTGTTTGTCCTTTCTGTAAACAACTCCAAATCAATATGGGGGATATTTAACATCCTTCTTGATCTGTCCAGAAAGACATTCAACTGTAAGGAGTTTCAAGGAGATGACCCCTTCTGCCACTTCTAGGTAACTTACATCTCCACATGTGGTTTTTAATTAACAGCATGGAAACCCCATTACGTTGCCACCTCCTGACACAGCAGGCAACGACAAAGATAACCAGGGTGTAGGTGTAATTAATTTGAATAAATGTGTAAAAGTGTTCATAAAGTGTTCACACTTTAATCATACAATACATTTTTAAATATAATTGCTGAATGTAATCGTACAATAGGTTTTTTTAAATATCATTTCTGAATATAACCATGCAATAGTTTTTCTTATACAATTAGTAAATTTAATCGTGCAGTAAGTTTTTCAAATATAATTAAATCTACATTTCAACAAGTTACTGAACTTACAAGAAAGTCCAAAGCACTTGCTGTATTGTAATTCAGGTCAAATTACTGTTTGGAAGCAGCTTTTGGTGTTTGATTTAAGATGAAACTCTTTCGGCATTTAGAATAACACGGTCAATCGACTGGGAGTTTGGCTGTGTCATTTCTCATCCATCAGCGTCGCTAAGAATCAAATAAACAGAGCAGCATGAGTCATGATTAAGGAACTGCGTGATCCTGCTTACTTTGGTTATCCTGTCTCTTGCTTGACTTATTGATACTGTTTTTGTTACTGCCCAGGGATTAAATAAAGTGTGCAGACAAAGCACCGTTAAGTGGCTATTATATTATTGAAAGTCTTTAACGGTGCCAATGTCTCTCGGTAACAGTGGTAACAAAGGGTGAGCATGAAAGCTAAAAGCAAATAGAGGAATGAGGCAAGATGAATATAAAGGCCACTTATGATAAATATCCAGCTCAACCTGTTCATTTTACACGGTGAATTGTCGAAGGTTTTTTGCCATCATTGTTCATTTTGTGTTGCTTTTGGAAGAATGAGGGTTGCTCTAATGTAAATTGTTGCTGTTATAAAAGGGATTAGATGGGATATGTGAGAACAATTATAACATATACTAGACCAAGTGCAGACCCGTCGGGTCTGTTCCCCCAACGTGTGGTTGTGGGGGGGGGGGAGGTGGCATGCAGCGTCACACACTAATACCCCCCCCCCCCCCCCCCCCCACCCGCACTCACGCTAATGGAGGGGAGGAGGGGAGAGAGAGGGGGAGGAGAGAGGGGGTGCTGAGAAGGGGTTGAGATGAGGGGGGGGGGGGAGAGGTGGGGAGTAGGGAGGGGGGGAGGGTGGAGGGAAGGGGGTAGGGGTGTGGGTGTGTGTGGGGGGGGGGGGGTTAGGTGAGGGACAGTGGGGGAGGGGATGGAGGGGGAGGAGGGGGTGAAAAAGGGTGGAGAGGAGGGGGGGAGAGGAGGAGGGGGGGTGGGAGAGGAGAGGGAGGGGTGGGGTGGGAGAGGAGAGAGGGAGGGGAGGGGGGTGGAGAGAGTGTCTTTTTACTTGAACCCAAACCTAAACAACCATTTGCAGGCAGTGCTTTTTTACCTCTAACCATATTTTCATTTTTAAACCAAATTAAGGGTACTCGCAGTGCTGTAGACATTTGTCAGTCATTCAGAGCTCTGATTGAGGCACACCACTTGCAGAGACTGATTGAGGCACACCACTTCCTGGTTTTATAGTCCCTCCCCCTCCCTCCAGCAGGGGCAGCAGAGAGAATGGGGAATTTTGTGAAAACATTAATATCTCTGTCAATTTTCATCGACGGGAAAAATCCTCGGCACACATGCGGCGGAGGGGGGCTCTGAGCGAGGTGGCCAAAAATGACGGCCGTAGGTGGCGGCGTATTCTTGGAAATCGCAGCACAGAAAGCCAAAACCGGTCAAGAACAGACTTTTAGTAATATAGATAATAAAATACATAACATTACATTATATATAATGTTAATATATATAACAAATAATAGAAATGATATATTCCCTTCCTAAATACCCAAAGCAACTGGGACAATTTGAAATTTCAGGATGGAGATTTTTTTTCAGTGAAGTCATCAAGTGAGAAAACATCTACCACAATGATTTGCAGTAGTGTGGAACCTCTAGCAGGGCATCTCAAGACACTTAATAAAAGTCCTATTTCGCTTTCTCCACCGCCGTCATGTTATTGAAGGTTGGTTTGTTGGTCCTCGTTCTTCCTCTTCCAAAGTCCAATATCAGATCCTTTGTCTTACTGATCAAAGTAATGTGTGGTAGAATTACCAAATTTAAATTTCACCGTGATAGGTCTAGACTTTGAATTGAACTGCTCTATGAAAACACCCGCTATGTCACTGAATTGTATTTACCACTGTTAGTTGAACCACCATACAGGGCATCTAGAAATGAGCATTAAATACCAGCACTTAGGGATAGTGGAGTTAAGGGCCTGTCCCACTGTACGAGGTAATTCAAGAGTTCTCCTGAGTTTTCCCCTGATTCGAACTCAGAGAATGTCCGGAGTGGGTCCATTCAAGTCCGTGGATGTCTCGTAGTGGCTCGTATGAGTAAAAAGTAACAATTTTTTTCATCTCGAGTATTTTTTTACTCGTGGACATTTTTCACATTTACCGGATTTCCCGAGTACCTACCGTTACTCATACGAGCCGCAACGAGACATCCACGAACTCCTACTGACCCGCTATGGACATTCTCTGAGTTCGAATCGGGGGAAAACTTGGGAGAACTTTTGAATTACCTCGTACAGTGGGACAGGCCCTTTAAGGGATATTGAGAGAAGGCAGGAAAGGGGTACTGATTGTGGATGATCAGCCATGATCACATTGAATGGCCGAATGGCCTACTCCTGCACCTACTGTCTATTGTCTATTATCGCATATCCACAATTTTTTTTTTTTTAACAAAAAGGTAAGTAGGAGAGGGTAACTGTGGGTTGATTGCAATAGCTGGCTAACAATGGCTGTGGCAAAGGATTGACTGGCCATTACTGTGGGTACACGTGGGTTCAGAGAACTTGGCAAGAATTAAAAATAAAAGCCACAGTGATCTGAGAATAACTCAGACAGTGCCATTGTTATTGGGCTCCAACACCCACCTCCAGCCCCAGTTGATCTGCCCTTCAGAGTTGTCATTGGGCAGATGGAGCCAAGCCAAAGGTTTTACATAAAATTCTAATTCAAATAAGTTAATAATTTGGTGTGTTTCAAGCTGAATATCTGAATTAGGTTTATAGTCCAGGTGCGGTGTCCAATTCATTAAAGTAATTGCCAGCGTATCTCGACACAGCAGGCATGAGCTGCAATATGTTGTGGCGATTGGTATGGGCTGATGGGATCTGTCTGTTTACAAGCTTTCCTGCTGACTGTCAACCTTCCTGTTTCCTCCTAGGGGTGCTGGCGCAAGATTACGCTGGATGACACCATGCCCTTCGACAAAAACGATAACCTGCTGCTTCCAGCTACAACATGCCAGGAGGAGCTCTGGCCAATGTTGCTGTCGAAAGCTCTCATTAAGATTGCAAACATAGAGTACGTTAAAATCATCTCTTTAAGATCACTATGCTCCATGAATGATATAAGCTGTTAATCCTGCAATAGTGGTCACTTTTCTAACCTTTCTGGTCCAATTAGAATCTTTGAATCATACAGCCAACAGGCAGGACATTTGACTCATTCTGATTCTCTGAAAGTGTTTTTGAATTAGTCTCTGTTCTTTCCTCACATGCCTACAGTTTTCTTTTCTGGGTGACTACTTTTCAAATTCCCTATTGAAAGTTATAACTGAATCTGCTTTCAGCTTCTGCAATCCAGATTGTAACAGCTTGCTGCATGTATAAATAAAAATCTTCATCCCTCTACATTTTGTCCCCAGTGACCTTCATTCTGCGCCCTGTTTGCTGGTCGTCCTGCTAGCTTCTCAACTACTTACTCTCCTTCATCGTCTCTGTGGTTAGGAGTGCAATCTCAGATTCTCCAGTCTTTCCACAAAAGTGAAGCTCTTATTCCTTCTACCATTCCAGTAAGTCTCTTCAACACAACAAAACCCCATAATTAACCTGAGGGAACCTTGTTTACAAAGGCAATATTGAAAATGTGGAGCGCGCTACCAGCTAGAATGGGTGATGATCATTTGAGGAGGAGCTATATAAATTCACTAATGGCATGGTTGATAATATCAAATCAGCATAAATATGACTCCAATCCCACACCAATGTAGTCAATGTTTACTTGCTCTGTAAAATGGTACTCAGTTCCATCAATCTTTTGAGAGAGTGCCAGTATAATTGGGCTCCAACCCTCACTGCCAACTCCAGTTGATCTGGCTTTCAGTGGTGTCACAGGGGACAGATTGCTTAGGTGGAGCTAGGCCAAGAATTTGTCCATAAGAAAGCAATCATAGATTGAGTAATTGTTTTGTGGGCCATCTCTATTTCGTTTACAGAGTGAGCATGAGCTTTTTTTATCTTCCTCTCTACTGATTGTCCAACACCCAGTCTGACCTCTGTATCTTCAGCTTCCTGTACAAGACCATGGATTAGCAGCTCATCCTCTGACTGGGTGCAATCCAGTTTCTGCCACTCAATGTTATATTGAGCGATTTCAGGTGGTCAGCATTTCCACCATGTAATCATGTGTGGTCTTTCTGCTGACTGGTTAGCACGCAACAAAAACTTTTCACTGTACCTTGGGTACACATGACAATAACCTAAATGTAACACCGTGCATATTTCAGCATTCACTCCACTTTTTTTCTGGTAGTGGGTCATAATTATTCCACATTTATGCTTCTTGCAGACTGGCATTGTTAACTTCTTCCAGTTTTTACTATCAATCCATGAAATTGAATCTCACCTCCCTTAGGTCGTATCATAAATGTTTTCTTGTTCCCAAAAATGGACTACTTCACACTAAATTATTTTGTACCTTAAAACTTCCTTTATCCTTAACTATTCTTGGTTTAATTATTGACTATTTCTGATGTAAGGTCGTCGACATGAAATGTTAACCCTGTTTCTCTCTCTATAGATACCGTTTAACCTGCTGAATCCACATAATTTTGCTTTTGTTTATGAGTTTCCATCATTTTTTGATAATGTTCATAATACCACTGTTTGAATGTTTGTCAGTAGACTGCAGAATGAATTTTGCAGTTAAATATATTTATATGTTTTCTAGAATCATGTTTGGCAAAAAAGGATAATGGGTTGTGACAATTCAATGATATTACGTATGATACTGTTAGGAAATTAAGACAAGACCTGGAAAAAGATTGTTTTCAAATAAAGAAAAGTGGAAAATAAATATCACATTCAATATAGTGGCCAAATTGCATTAACTAAAGTACAACGTGAAAAGTGTATCTGAATAGGGAGTTGCAGTGTGACACTGCTACTGTTGCATAACTCCAGTGACCAGGGTTTAATCCTGATATCTGGGAATGTCCGGGTGGTGTGAGTACTTTCATTTCGTAAGGAAGCATAGTTTGACTATTGTTAGAGTAGCAGATGCATAGGTTCAGCAACTTGGGTTTAATCCTGGCCTTGGGTCCTGCCTGTTTGGAGTTGTAGTAGTATCTCCTGGATTATCTAGTGTCCTACTGCATTGCTAAGACATATTGTAAGTTAATCAATCACTCTAAATTTCTTCCAAGAGTAGGTGGATGGATATATGAGAGGGAATAAGTTGTAGAGAATTATGTGGGGCAATGGGCCTGGTGGAAATGCACCGAGAAACTGAATATATATGATGTGCCTAATGGTCTCCTATATCGTAAGGAAATTTGGAAATTCCAGTATTTTCCCTGAACAATACTATAGATCAGAAACATATTTAGATCAGAAACAATATTACACTTACTGTATTTTGGAGCTTAATCCCATTGGCTTAGTTGCTGCAAAATCCACCCATAATTCTCTGCCACGGAAGGTAGTTGAGGCCAGTTCATTGGCTATATTTAAGAAGGAGTTAGATGTGGCCCTTGTGGCTAAAGGGATCAGGGGGTATGGAGAGAAGGCAGGTACAGGATCCTGAGTTGGATGATCAGCCATGATCATATTGAATGGTGGTGCAGGCTCGAAGGGCCAAATGGCCTACTCCTGCACCTATTTTCTATGTTTCTATGTTTCTATAATTGGTTTGAGATTAATGGGAATATCTTCCCCTTATAAAAATTAGTGCTCTAGGTTTCCCTCCAAAAATCTACATGTATGATGCAGGTGGAAATTGCAGATTAATATTGAATGAATGTTAGCCACTGTCAGAAGTGCCACTGCCATTTGACTGAGGCGTTCAATGCACTGGCCCTGATTGCTGTCCTATATCAATTTTGTTATCTGGAAAAAGTGATTCCTCGTTGATAGGACTAAAATTAAAATACTTTATAAAAAAAAAACTGAAAAGCAAATGAATGCAGCAGTCAAAAGGTTAATTGTGAATAATTTTGTGCAATAATACTAAAATTAAACACATTCCATTTCTCCCAATCAGGGGTCATCTTGTTTGAATTCATCAAAATAATTTCAAAGTGCCTTGCCCTATGAGATTTTAATTAAACTGCAACTGACTGTCAGTGTTTCTGAGTTTTTATCTCGATGCATATTATAAGGAGGGACAACACCTCACTTGCCCAACACTGTTCTAATGCAGCTTCCCTTTGTCTCAAAGCAATCATTCTTTGAGCTGCATGAGGCTACATTTTAAAGTAAACCCACGTTTATTGAAAACCTGCTCCTTGATCAAAATTGTGGTCAACCTCATTATGTCATCTTTTGCCTTATTTTCTGGAGTTGTCTGATTGCACCTTTGTGAAGGACCTCAGCATTCTAACATATATGTAGCCACTCTATTGTTGGGATGTGCTTTAGTCATATCAGCATTTATTGTCTCTGTTTTATTAAAGATTGTGTGAATGGATTCAAATATATAGATGCTTGAATCTTTGTGCAACAAACAACGCCTGAGAGGAACTCAGCAATCCAGGCAGCATCTCCGAAGGGAAATGGACAGATAACATTTTGGTTCAAGACTCTTCTTCCCTATGAAGGAGAATACCAATCCAAAATATGGTCTGCCCATTTCCCTCCCCTGCCTGGCCTGCTGAGGATCTCTAGCACTTTTTTTTAGCTTACTTTCAAACACATTGTTTTCACTCATTCCAAATGTTTTAAAAGTAAAAAATAACAAGCCAAACAATGAAAACACAACGGCATAAAGGCTTCCTTCTGAAACATACAAGCCATAAATAGGGTGGTGAATCTGTGGGATTCTTTGCCACAGAAAGCTGTGGAAGTCAAGTCATTGGATATTTTAAGGCAGAGATAGATTCTTGATTAGTACGGGTATCAGAGGTTGTGGGGAAAAGACAGGAGTATGGGTTACTGATGGGGGGAGGGGGGAGAGGGGGGGTTAGATCAGCTATGATTGAATGGCGGAATAGACTTGATGGGCCGAATGGCCCAATTCTTCTGCTATTCCTTATGACCTTAATAGATCACAAGCAAAAAGAAACAAGCAAAAAGTAGAACAGATGCATTTCTCAAAAGAATGGTGTGATGGACCTTTGTTTAAAGAATCTCTTGCTCGACTATTGTTTGAATTGTAGGTAATGCCATGGTATAGTTTGTACAGCAGGATCCCTTCTTCCCTTCTGTAGGATACTTCAGCAGTATGCTTTTGTAATCTCACTACTTTCTGTTAATAGCATGATTACAACAGGAAGAAAAGAACTGGGTGACTTCACAGTTTTGCATGCTCTTACTGGTTGGCGTCCTGAGATCATCCCGCTCCGGTATGTACCTGTGTATTATTTGCAGTTCTCCAATGTAAACATGTTAGCTTGTTGGTCAAACTGGGTGTCGGAATTTGGGAAGATTTACATTTGAAATTAGTGTGTTGTTAATCTGTAATAATTTACATGTTTATGGCACCATTGAAGACAATTGGCAATATTTTTGGCCACACTATTTAAAATTATGTCCATCTAAAGTTGATTATACATTATTACTTTCACAATTCCACTAGGGATGGATAGGCCTTCTGCTAGTTCTTTAACTTAATGTTATCTTTTTTTAAAAAGAGCAAAATTTCAGAAATTAAGTGGGAGCGATTGTCCTTAACATTAAGGCAACTATCGATGTAGTGTGGCATGAAAGAAATATGGTAAAGCTGATTATAGAACGTTGAAAATAGAATGTAAAATTACAACAAAGGAACAGGCCCTTTGGCCTACCACTTCTACACTGATCATGATACCAATCTAATTAATGGTCCATATTTTTCTATTCCCTACCTGTTCATGTGTCTATCAAAATCTAGACATAACTAAAACTCTGATCTTGTGCTCTTCCGGTTTGCTTGGTATTTCTATTTGCGCAATAACGGTACAGGATAACACTACTATGTTTGCCACTTTACTCACCATTCTCCTGTGCTTATATGGACCAAGTTTTGTTTGATGGTATAGTTTAAAAGTTATTAAGGTTTAAAAATGTTAAAAAACCGCGCATGCGCAGATGGTCTCCTCACCGGCCAGTCACCGCCATGCAGATTGGTCTCGTCTCCTGTCAGTCATCCGGGACGGCGCAGCCCCTTCCGGCGCAACATCGCCGCACTGATTGGCTGGCTCCTCTGTCACTCACCGGCTGGGAGAATATAGCTGAAGGAGTGGAGCAAGCAGAGCCTGGTCAACTCCGAGGCCGACTCTGACTCCGACTCCGTGGCCGACTGACTCCGAGACCGACTCCAAGGCCGACTCTGGCAACCTCGAGATCCTGGGGAGGTATGGAGTAAGAGTGTGGGGATTAAGGGCGAGGAGAGGGCGGGGGGGAGAGGGGGAAATGTAGGGGAGGTTAAGAGGGAGTGGGGGAGGAGGGGGAATAGAGGGAGAGGAAGGAGCAGTGAGGCAGATCAGGATGGATACTGGGGGGGATAGGGGGAGGTGAGGCGTGGCGGGGTGGGGGATAGAGGGATAGGAGGGGGTAGGGAGGGGAGATGAGTTATGAAGGGAGGGAGGGAGTGACTGAGAGTAGGGGAAAGGAAAAGGAGAGGTGAGGGAGGGATTGGTAAGGGGAGGAAGTGATGGAAAAGGAGGGAGGATGAGGAAGAGAGGGAGGGAGTGCTGGGGTTAGATAGAAATGAGCCATGCCTGTGCAGTTTAGGGCTATGGGTGAGTGGTGGAATATTGTGTTGGGGAACGGGTGAGTGGTGGAATATTTCATTGGGGAATGGGTTTGCTTTGAGGGACCAGGCCTCACATGGGAGCTATAGTGAGTGGTGGAATATTGCGTTAGGGGAGCAGATTACGTTGGGGGAACGGGTGAGTGGTGGAATATTGCGTTGGGGAACAGGTTGCATTGAGGGACCAGGCCTCCCGTGTGATTCGGACCCAACGGGTCCCACTTAGTCTAGTGCCTCTTAAAAACATTAACACAATATAAGGCCCTTCCGGGGGGGGGGGGGGGGGGGGGGGGGGGGCAGGAGTATAAAGCCCAAATGGTATGAAATTGCATTTGAATTTGTTTGTCTGCCAGCTGCTTGAAATGGTTTGAAATTGCATTTGAATTTGGTGGCTTGCACTGCTTGAAATGGTATTTCAAGGAATAGCCGTGATTGAACTGCCAGCCCACCAGCCGTCAGTCAGTCAACTGCCAGCCCAACAGCCGTGAGTCAGTAAACTGCCAGCCCACCAGCTGTGAGTGAGTGAACTGCCAGCCCACCTGCCCTGAGTGAGTGAGCTGCCAGCCCACCAACCCTGAGTGAGTGAGATACCAGGCCTCAGTGACTAAGCTGCCAGCCCACCAGGCCTGAGTGGCTGAGCTGCCAGCCCACCAGGCCTGAGTGGCTGAGCTGCCAGCCCACCAGGCCTGAGTGGCTGAGCTGCCAGCCCAAAAATCCATTCGGCCATCAATGTCTAAAATAGCCCTCTGGAAACCAGTCCCATCAGCCCACAAAACCCATACTAGTGCTCCAGAACCCCCCCCCCCCCCCACTGACCACCAATATTGGAATTGGTGGGGAGGTGGAATATTGCGTTGGGGGACCAGCCCTCCCATGTGAACATGGGTCCCACTTAGTCTAGGAATTTTATATAATTACATCAACTAGCCCTTCAACCTCCGAAGCTCCAGAGAAGAGCCTTTGTTTGTTCAACATTATAGCTAATATTCTTCAATCCAGGTAAAATCTGGTATAGCAACCAGAAATGCACACAAATGTGGCCTGACTAAAGTTTTATACAACTGTATGTTGATACGTGATTATACATAATTTCCTTATATTCCTTGTATTCAATGCCACCGATGGAAGGCAAATATTCCCTACACAGATGAGAATCAAAGGGCAAGATCTCACTGGATAGACATGTTTCACACAAAGAAAGATGGTTCTGGCTGTTGGAAGTCAATCATCTCAATCTCATAACTTCACCGCAGGGGTTGGTTTGGACAGTGTCTTCGTCCAACCATCTTCAGGTGCTTCTTTCTCTCAATGATCTTCAATTTGCATTGAACTTTCTCTCAATGATCCTCTTTCCATCTTGAGGTTAAAATAATAGAAATGCTTACTCTTGATTGTACAATTTCTGTTCTATTCACAACTCCACTGGAGGTGCACACATTACAAACAGCAAGACAGTCAGGCATGAACGTCTGTGGAATTCTCTGCCACATGAGGCAGTGGAGGTCAATTTACTGGATGTTTTCAAGAGAGAGAGATAGCTCTTAGGGCTAACGGAATCAAGGGATATGGGGAGAAAGCAGGAACGGGGTACTGATTTTAGATGATCAGCCATGATCATATTGAATGGTGGTGCTGGCTTGAATGATTGAATGGCCTCCTCCTGCACCTATTTAAAAGAAAAGATAAAAAGAACTAAGAAGTGGTAAGTAACATTAGTGCCACAAGTCAGGCAAGGACCATCTCCAGCAACAACAAAAAAGTCTCATCCCTTTTAATATTCAGTGGCATGATCATCCTTGGGTGCCTCATTGTTAAGTTCCTGGGTCTCACCACTGACCAGAAACTTCACTGAATAAATTAAATAAACATGCTGTTACAATAGTAGGACTGAATATGTATATTGTGCAGTCAGTGATTTATTTTCCGAGTCTGCAAAGCCTTCCTACATCTGCAAGAACAACATTTTTATACAGGTTAACTTGACATTCGTTGCATGTTAGAGTGGTGGAAGCAATCGTTTCAGGTTTTCAAAGGGGAATTGCATTAGCAGTTGAAGGAAAAATTGTAAGACGAGGGAGCCATCAGGCTATTAAACATGACAACAAATAAGCTGAGCTATAACAGACTATTATTATTATCGCACTATATTTGTTTGTTTATAGAGTATGTGTTTATGTGTATTTACACACACTGAACTTATTTTTCTCTCATTTATGTACTATGTTTACATATTCTGTTGTGCTGCAGCAAGTAAGAATTTCATTGTTCTATCTGGGACATATGACAATAAAACACGTTTCACTCGTGAAAGAGCAGGAGAATGGAACTGACGAGAAAGTTCTGCAAAGAACCAACGGACTTGACGTGCCAAATCACATCCTTCTTGGTGAAATGGTTGCATAAAGCTGGAGTGCGATGAAAAATTCTCAATTTGTCGATTATTGCTACAATATTCAATAACCTTAGAGGACATAGCAGCTTGTTTACTTAGTACTGCATCCACCACCTTTTACATTCAATTCCTTTATCATCAAGCCACAATAGCTACCCTACATTGCAGATAATCGCCAAGGTTACTTTGACAGTATCTCCCAAACTCACAATCTCTGCAGTTAAGAAGGACAAGAGCATGGAAACACCACATCAACACCGAGGGTTTTGCCAGGACTCTAAGAGCTATATGAAGAGATTGGACAAGCTAATACTTTATTCCAAAGAGTGTAGGAGACTGAGGTGATCTTATAAAGATGTATAAAATTAAGAGGAAAATAGATTGGGTTAATTTGCAGTCTTTTCACCAGGAAAGGGGAATCAAGAAGTAGAGGGCATGGGTTTAAGGCGAAAGGGGAAAGATTTAATAGGAATATGGATATGAAATCTTTAGAAATGTATGGGCCAAACGTAGGAAAATCGGACTGGCTTAGTTGAGGTATCTTGGTCGACATGTTGTGTTGATGGCCTATGCCTGTGCTATATGACTCTTGACTTGCAGATTCCCACACACTATCAAGACTTGGACATGCATCACTGTAGCCTCACTGTTGCAGGGTTTAAATCCTGGAACTCCATGCCCAACAACGTTGGGTGTGCCTTCGCAAGAAGGACTGCATCTAAAGCATAACTACTACCATCCTGTTTAAGAGGGAACTGCAGATGCTGGAGAATCGAAGGTTACACAAAAAAGCTGGAGAAACTCAGCGGGTGCAGCAGCATCTATGGAGCGAAGGAGATAGGCAACGTTTAGGGCCGAAACCCTTCTTCAGACTGATCGGGGGCGGGGGTGGGTGGGGACAAGAAAGGGAAAAGGAGGAGTAGCCAGAAGGCTGGGGGATGGGAGGAGACAGCAGGGGGGCTAAGGAAGGGGAGGAGACAGCAAGGACTAACAAAATTGGGAGAATTCGATGTTCATGCCCCCGGGGTGCAGACTCCCCAAACGGAATATGAGGTGCTGTTCCTCCAATTTCCGGTGCTGCTCGCTGTGGCCATGGAGGAGACCCAGGACAGAGAGGTCGGAGACGGAGTGGGAGGGGGAGTTGAAGTGCTGAGCCACTGGGAGGTCAGCTTGGTTATTGCGGACCGAGCGGAGGTGTTCGGCGAAACGATCGCCCAACCTCCGCTTGGTCTCACCGATATAGATCTGCTGACATCTAGAGCAGCGGACGCAATAGATGAGGTTGGAAGAGATGCAGGTAAACCTCTGTCGCACCTGGAACGATTGCTTGGGTCCTTGAACGGAGTCGAGGGGGGAGGTAAAGGGACAAGTGTTGCATCTCTTGCGGTTGCAAGGGAAAGTGCCCGGGGAGGGGGTGGACCGAGAGGGAAGGGAAGAATTGACAAGGGAGTTATGGAGGGAGCGGTCTTTGCGGAAGGCAGATATGGGGGGAGATGGGAAGATGTGGTGAGTTGTGGGGTCACGTTGGAGGTGGCGAAACTGACGGAGGATTACTTTTTGTATGTGACGGCTGGTGGGGTGAAAGGTGAGGACTAGGGGGACTCGGCCCTGAGTGCCGGATGGAAGTTAGTGGTGAAGTGGATGAAGTCAGTCAGTTGTGTGTGGGTGCAGGTGGTGGCACAAAAGCAGTCGTCGATGTAGCGGAGGTAGAGGTCGGGGATGGGGAGAGAGAGCAGTGTTGCGGGGTATGGAAGAGACCCTGGTGCAAGCCTCATTTATGGAAGAGACCCTGGTGCAAGCCTCATTATGTAAGTCTCCTGTAAGTCTCCTGTAACTGTAAGTCTCCTCCCCCCACCCCCTCTAACTGTGTGGCCCCTGCTCTTCCCCACCCACACCACAGCCCTCTCACCCCCCCACCCCCTGACCACCCACCACCCCCCCACCACACATCGCCTCTCGTCCCCACCTGCCTTCCTCCGGCCCCAACCCCCATCCCTGTCGAGTGTTCACCATCCCCCCCGACCTCCCCCTCTCCAACACCGAACGGTCCGTCCTCAACAGAGGTCTTACCTTTGTCCCCCTCCGTCCCCACCTCAATGAATTCCGCGCCCCACCACGACTTGGAGCGCTTTTACCGTCGCCTCCGCCTCACAGCTTTCTTCCATGGGAAGGAGTCCTCGCCCCCCACTGATGACCCCTTTTCCCGCACCCCCTCCTCGTGGAACCCCCCCTGTGGCCAATTTCCGGCTTTAGAACTTTTTATCAATAACTGCCGTCGCGACATCAACCGCCTCAACTTCTCCACTCCCCTGTCTCACTCCAATCTCTCACCACATGAACGTTCTGCCATCGACTCACTCCGCAACAACCCAGATTTGGTTATCAAACCCGCTGACAAGGGAGGTGCCGTGGTAGTCTGGCGCGCCGATCTCTACAAAGCTGAGGCCACGCGCCAACTATCGGACACATCCTCCTACTTACCCCTGGACCATGACCCCACTGACGAGCACCAGGCCACCATCTCCAGCACCATCACCAACTTCATCCACTCCAATGCCCTACCCGACCGAGCCTCCAACCTCATCGTTCCCCAGCCCCGCACAGCCCGATTTTACCTTCTCCCTAAAATCCACAAACCTGATTGTCCCGGAAGACCAATTGTCTCCGCCTGTTCGTGCCCCACCGAACTCATTTCCAAATACCTTGACTCCATCCTATCACCCTTGGTTAAATCCCTCCCTACCTATGTTCAAGACACCTCAGACACTCTCCGTCGTCTCCGCGCATTCAATTCTCCAGGCCCTCACCCCCTCATCTTCACCATGGACGTCCAATCACTATACACCTCCATCCCCCACCACGATGGTCTCACAGCCCTCCGGTTCTTCCTCGACCAGAGAAGCAACCCATACCCAGCCACTGACACTCTCCTCCGCCTAGCGGAGCTGGTCCTTACCCTCAATAACTTCACGTTCGACTCCTCCCACTTCCTCCAAATACAAGGCGTAGCTATGGGCACACGCATGGGCCCCAGCTATGCCTGCCTATTTGTAGGTTACGTCGAGCAATCCTTGTTCAATACATACCAGGGCCCCATCCCCGACCTCTACCTCTGCTACATCGACGACTGCTTTGGTGCCACCTCCTGCACCCGCACACAACTGACTGACTTCATCCACTTCACCACTAACTTCCATCCGGCACTCAAATACACCTGGACCATCTCCGACACTTCCCTACCATTCCTTGACCTCACTATCTCCATTGCAGGTGATAGACTTCTAACCGACATACACTATAAACCCACTGACTCCCATGGCTATCTGGACTACACTTCTTCCCACCCTGCTTCCTGTAAGGACTCCATCCCCTACTCCCAATTCCTCCGTCTACGCCGCATCTGCTCCACGGATGAGGCGTTCCACACCAGGACATCTGAAATGTCCTCACTATTCAGGGAACGGGGGTTCCCCTCCTCCACCATAAATGAGGCTTGCACCAGGGTCTCTTCCATACCCCGCAACACTGCTCTCTCTCCCCATCCCCGCACTCGCAACAAGGGCCGAGTCCCCCTAGTCCTCACCTTTCACCCCACCAGCCGTCACATACAAAAAGTAATCCTCCGTCAGTTTCGCCACCTCCAACGTGACCCCACAACTCGCCACATCTTCCCATCTCCCCCCATATCTGCCTTCCGCAAAGACCGCTCCCTCCATAACTCCCTTGTCAATTCTTCCCTTCCCTCTCGGTCCACCCCCTCCCCGGGCACTTTCCCTTGCAACCGCAAGAGATGCAACACTTGTCCCTTTACCTCCCCCCTCGACTCCGTTCAAGGACCCAAGCAATCGTTCCAGGTGCGACAGAGGTTTACCTGCATCTCTTCCAACCTCATCTATTGCGTCCGCTGCTCTAGATGTCAGCAGATCTATATCGGTGAGACCAAGCGGAGGTTGGGCGATTGTTTCGCCGAACACCTCCGCTCGGTCCGCAATAACCAAGCTGACCTCCCGGTGGCTCAGCACTTCAACTCCCCCTCCCACTCCGCCTCCGACCTCTCTGTCCTGGGTCTCCTCCATGGCCACAGCGAGCAGCACCGGAAATTGGAGGAACAGCACCTCATATTCCGTTTGGGGAGTCTGCACCCCGGGGGCATGAACATCGAATTCTCCCAATTTTGTTAGTCCTTGCTGTCTTCTCCCCTTCCTTAGCCCCCCTGCTGTCTCCTCCCATCCCCCAGCCTTCTGGCTACTCCTCCTTTTCCCTTTCTTGTCCCCACCCACCCCCGCCCCCGATCAGTCTGAAGAAGGGTTTCGGCCCGAAACGTTGCCTATCTCCTTCGCTCCATAGATGCTGCTGCACCCGCTGAGTTTCTCCAGCTTTTTTGTGTAAACTACTACCATCCTGTTGGGGAAGTTAGGAACAGACAGAAAGTTCAAGTCTTACCAGGGCTGTCCACAGTCTCTAAATGATAATTTAAAAAATAGTGAATTATTCCTGTTATAGCTATTGGGCTCTCTCTAGATTCTCTTATGCTACTGTTTTAATACCATAACTACTTTGCATAATTAAACTTCTGGTTGGAGAACTGAAAGTTTACGTATATACATTTATATGTTTCTTTCCCCCCCCCCCCAATTTTTCCTTTGTAGCACTTTTATTAATGCCAGCATTATGTTTTACATTTTATACCTAAAATGTATTCATGTCATTGTGAATAGGGAAGATATTCCTGACAATGACATTTGATCCATTATTATTTCTTGCAGATCTGAAGAGTTTGAGAAAATCTGGTCCTTTCTCAAGACTATGGTGCCAGAGTTCATTTTGACAAACCAGGAGCCCCCTGTACCTGAGGAACCGGCTGCAGAAGTGTCGGTTTTAACAGACCCGATGGAAACTGGTGAAAAAGAGAAGGAGACAAAGGTAGAGAGTGCTGCTATCAAACCAGCAGAAAAAGTTGTCAAAGGTATAGCCATTCATTTTTTAAAAAAGAATTGATTTGCTGATGCCATCACTCTAATTTCCTCTGGTGCCCTCTCTTCCCTGTTGATGAAACTTCTATCAATGTTTTTGTTACTCCAGGATGTTAAGATAGCCTATTCAGTTTGTGCGATCTGAAAACTTAAATCCATCCAAAATCTTGTTCCTGTGCCCTAACACACAAATCTATCCATCCTTCAATCATGTGCTTCATGTCTGTCAGTATGTTCACTGAGTCTAATCCCCTGTGCATCCTTCATTTTTCTTGCCTCTTAATTGTGTTGATCCATTATTATTGATCTGTGTTGATTCATCCATCATGTATCCCAAGATCTGAATGTTTTGTCCTCAGCCTCTCCTCCTTTAAGTTACTTATTGAATCCTCCTGCATCACCAAATATTTGATCACCTATCCCAGCTGTAATTCAGTGTCAAATTGTATCCAACATTTCTGTGAACCCCCCTGAACTATTTGTACTATTAACAATGCCATAGAATACACATTATTTGTTGATTCATGTAATATTTTGTTTTCACACTTTTTAGAGGTGCACTTTCAGTATTAATACTTACATTTTCAATGCTCCACTGAAGATAAATATTTGTGTGATAATATTCCTCAGATGGTATTTTTGTTGAAGGCCTGGAACTTCCTGAGTAAGTTGTGCTCCCTGCAGATGGTGTCCACGTTACCCCCTTTCAGTGTACTTATTCAGATTTGGAAGCTCGCTATCACACCAATGCCTCTACTTCCTCAGAAGGCTTAGGAAATCCGGCATGTCCCCTGCAACTCTCACCAACATCTACAGATGCACCATAGAAAGCATTTTAACAGGATGCATCACAGCTTGGTTTGGATGCATCACAGCTGTACCCAAGACCGCAAGAAATTGCAGCGAATTGTGGAATTGACTCCATTTGTACCTCATGCTGCCTCGCGAATGATTGTGTTAACGTATGATGAACGTTTGACAGCTCTGGGCCTGTACTTGCTGGATTTTTAGAAGGATGTGGGGGGGGACCTCATTGTAATGTACAATGCTCAGTGCATTTTGTTTACTCTCACTGCTTATGCCTATAGACTCATCACAAATAGGCATTACACCATCATACCATCCTGGAAGACCTAAAATATATTTTGGAAACTATTCACTCATTGCATGTATGATTGATATTACAAAATTGTTATGCAATGTGAAAGATTTACCAGACTTTGGTCTGTTCAAAACCCTGGACCTGTAGCACAAGGTGTGCATGTTTTATTGTCTACCGAAATTAATTGTATTTATCCTTGCGCTTAACTATTCCAATTTAAATATTTCCCTTTGGCTTTGCCAAGATAATATTTCAGGATTGGGAAGCCAATGGTGCTTGGTTTACCAAGGGTGTTGAGATGCTTTGGAGGGAATACATTTTGGTGTGAAAGTAAGCTGGTAAGAAGGTAGTCAATGCAATTAATATAAATTAGTTAAAATGGCAAAATTATGATGAAATCAGCAAAACTGAGATGGAATGTTGCATGCCTTTTACTGGTTTCTCAATGATTTCATGCTCAAATTAATCCAGTGAAGAAGAAAAATAAGGCATTGTATGATACCTAGGCACTGTTTGGTTGGTTCCTCCATGGCTTTGAAATCCTAATTATTGCAAAGCTGTAGAAGGACTAGTCAACATTTTGCATTACTCGTTCGACATACTCATTTCAGTAGAAATTGGACATGTGGCTTCCCATGGTCTCTCTAGTTTATTCTGCATGAGGATATGTGGTTCAGGCCATCCCACAACCAGACATTCCCAGTGCTTATGGCATGACCATTGGAGTGCATAACTGCCCCCATAGAGAAAATAAAGGACAGATAGTGATAGGTGGAAAGGCTTGCTCAATGATGCATGTTTTGAGATGTATTGGTAGGTTGCAAGTCAAATGGATGAAATTACTCCGGGAAGCTTGCTTCATGCCTTTTTAATCTAACTCCTGATCTTCCTTCTTGGATTGTCTGCATTTTCTTACGTTGCTCTTACATGCACCTTCAAGCATCGGCAGGTGTTATTTCAAACAACGGGACTTCGCCCACATCTCTCCAAAATATAGTTATTTGTCTCCCTTCCATTTCAGTTTTCCAATTTAAAGCGTGGATTGAATTCATTCTATCTTCTCTGTACATGCATGTTTACTACGTTCCAGCCAAGTGCTGGGTTTGTACATCCTGAATGTACCCCCTACAATTTAGACTGTAATTTGCTGTAGATGGAACTAGCCTCACTTCCAGCAATGCAACAGCCAGAATCATAAGCCTACATCCCTAATCTATATATTTTTGATAGATTAACCCAACAAACCGTGGTTAAATTTATGTTCTCATGAAATAGTCACCATTTATAAATTAAGTCTATCTTATTGTAATCCTGGAGATTTGGTTGCAATAGTGTAGATAGTCAGCTGGACGTTAAAAAAGGCATACATGTGCTTTCAGTAATTTTAAAACCTATTTTCTCAGATAAACTAGAAACAAAGGAAGCTGGGAAGAAAAAGATAAAAGAAGGAGAACACAATAAAGAGAAAAGCAAATCATTAATTCAACGACCTGGAACTCTTTCTCGGAATGCTTCTCTATCTGTAATAGAATGTAAGTTGGAAGCGTAGTTGTTGGAGGTTTTGACATTTTTTGCCCCTGTTCTCACATACATCCTAATTCCCTGGTGAGATTATTGAAAGGCTTTTCATCAATAGCTTTCTTTGATGAGAAAAGTGTTATTGCTAGGCTAAAACTGTCAAAGTAAAAATGGTGTGTGTATAGATATAGATATAGATATATAAATAGATATAGATATATAAATCAATATAGATATAGATATATAAATAGATATAGATATAGATATATAAATAGATATAGATATATAAATAGATATAAATATATATATATTAGCCAGTATTACTCTATCGCTGAAGTTTGAAACCATTTTTAGGCTTGAATACAAGCTGTTCTAAGAATCCATCGCAAAGTCACTCCACAAAGTCCCTTTCTTAGGGTCCAGTACCAACCTGATTTTCCCAGTCTACCTGCATGTTGAAATCTCCCATAACAACCACAGCATTATGCCAATTTTAACTCCTGATTCAACTTGCACCCTATGTCCAGGCTACAGTTTGGGGGCCTGTAGATTAGTCCCATTAGGGTATTTGTACCCTTACAATTCCTTAGTTCTATCCATACTGATTCCACATCTCCTCTTTCAATGTCAACCCTTGCAAGGGACTGAATTTAATTCCTCACCAACAGAGCAACCCCACACCCTCTGCCCACCTGTCTGTCTTTTCGATAGGAGGTATACCCTTGAATATTCAGTTCCCAGCCCTGGCCCTCTTGCAACCATGTCTCAGTAATTCCCACACCATCATACTTGCCAGTTTCTAACTGAGCCTCAAGCTCGGCCATGATTGAATACTGGAGTAGACTCAATGGACTGAATAGCCTAATTCTACTGCTATAACTTGTGAAAAATGAAAAGGCCACATGGAGTTGGTGTTCGAAGTAATGGGCGATTTATTAAACTGGTGTTTGCGCACCAGGAGGCCAACCAAAGCTGACCTGTCAAGTATAATTCTGGTACATTTTTATATTCTCAGATGATAAGATTACTCGTAAACTTGAATAACAATACAACAAAATCTTAATTACAGGATGGAACTCAGAAAGACTTAATCAGATCACAAACAGAATTAGATGATGATCCACAAGTCTAAGTGTGTTAACATAGATCCGTTTTTTTGTTACAAAGCTAGGTACACACATAATCATTCCTATTAGATTTTGTCTGCAGTTTCCTGCAGAGGTCCAAATACCTGTATAATGGTAGGTATACGCATAATCAATGACATTCCTGGTAGACATTGTCTGCAGTTTCCTGCCACCACATTAGCGCAATCCACATCTTTA
Organism: Leucoraja erinaceus; assembly: GCF_028641065.1. Taxonomy (NCBI): domain Eukaryota; kingdom Metazoa; phylum Chordata; class Chondrichthyes; order Rajiformes; family Rajidae; genus Leucoraja; species Leucoraja erinaceus. Next base: position 15,843,874 of record NC_073384.1, on the reverse strand, counting down.
TTCACTAATTCCAACCCTCACTATTGATTACCCTACAACCCATGTCATATGGCCAGGAAACAAAATAAAGATATTTCGTATTTTAGAGGTGCTGCATGTTTTACCAGCACGTACCATCTCAAAAAAAGCGCTGATTCTAGTGGTGATGTTTAGAAGTTTGAATTTGTGACCATAGAATGCATGGCATCTTACCTTAAACTAAGATCAAGCAATAACTAAGTTTTGACAAAGGATCTTCAACTTAAAAAAGATAACTCATTACGCAGGTGCTACATGACCTACTGAGTATTCTCAGCATTTTCAGATTTTAATTCAGAATTGCAGCATTTTCATTTCTTTTGTATTTCATGACAAAATTTACTTTGATTAAGCTTGCTGATGTTCCGAAACTTTGAACATCATTTTGATGAAGAAATGGTAAGTGTGGAAAGGATAATCAGAAGCAGACTCTGAGAGGAGACAAAGGAGAAATCAACTAAAGGAGTAACTTTGATCAAATCAGTAACTCAAATGAAAGTGTGCTGCCATCTAATGGTGATGCTAGTGACAACACAACTTCCATCATTACCAAGTTACTCATTGATTTTCCACTTCCTACTGTGTATTAAATATTTTTAAAGCAGTAAGTCTTGGATGAGATAAAAATCTTAAATGGCCAAAGCCCTGCACTGTTAATCTACATCTCGTAGGCAACCCCATTCAATATGTTCTACATAAAACAGTTCAGGAGCCATATTATACAAAGTAATTCAAGGCTTTGGTGAAAGTACAAAAATGTTCACCAGGCTGACTCCAAAGTAAAGCGATGTTGAAGAGACTGATTATTATCATACAGTAAAAATCCAATACACCAACATTTGAAGAACTTTTTCACGCTATTGGATGGTATTCCCTGTTAATACAACAAAACATTTTAAATTCACATTTTTTAAAGAAGTACACAGTATTATAATCAAATTTTGTAGTGAATCCCATGTTTAAAAATAGCACAGGGAATGGATCCTAGTAAGATTAAAGGAAACAGGGAAGTAGATGTAAAGATTTTTTTTTTTTCTGGAGGAATCCAAAGCCAAAGGTTCCAAATATGAAATAGCCACATAAATTTAAGAGGGAATCCAGGAGAAAATTCCTCATCCAAAAAGAGGTAAGGATGTGAGACTCACATTTATGAGGAATGACAGGGATAAATAGCGGAGATACATTTTGCATAATACATTTGTTCCAACCTGTGCTCTCTTTTTTTTTGATCCTGTAGCATCAGAGTTGTGCCCCTTGTTTGATGTGTCAAACAATAGGTAGTAGTTGGAATGTTGTACTCCTTTTACAATTTGCATTGAGCTTCCATGCTCTCAGTTCCACCCCAAATACCTCTCCACTTTGTGTAATCATGAGCAAGGAATTCCCAGGATGTTGCATTTTTTCGGAAACATTTTGAGTGCATCCTTGATTTTTTTCCCTTTTCCTCTGGTAATGTCTTACTAGAACAAAGAACAGAGTTTCTGTTGCAGGAGTCTAGAAACAATTAATATTTCCATACACCTTCGTCTCATGCCATTCAGCCCATCAAACCTAGACTAATTTAAATAGCAATCCCTTTAACCCTGTATGTTATACCTCCTATGTTCCCATCAACGTCCCCAAATTCTACCACACTATTGAAGTTGGGTAATCTATGTTCTGGATGTCAGGTGCAACATTGCAGCAAAAATAATTTCTGTGGCTTTGCAGATGCAGGTTTGAGCTGATATTGGCTCTGCTGTAGACTCATTTGATAAAATGCACTCTACTGTACCATCATGAAGCAAACGTAAAACGGATTTGAATTCCTGTGGGCAGTCGTATTTAAGAAGAGAGCACCACAATACTACCTGATTGATGGAGTTAATGGCTTCAGTGAGGCTGAGACAGATCTGTGCTTGGTAATACTCTGTTTATTTCTCTTAAATGTCATGAGGTGAAGATTCATTGTGCCTTCAGATGGATGGATTTTATACTCCCCTCAAGATCTACTGTGCTCCCTCGCAAATCTTACCTATTTTAGTGAGATCTTCACTCATTCTTCTAATTTCCAGTGAGACTAAGCTGATTTTGTCTGTTTTTTTTTGTGTGAGAAACTTTCTTCCACCTCTCCTCACCCTGAGAATCAATCTAGTAAATCTATGTTGCAAAAACTCCCTTTTGCATGTAGACTGCGTAAAATGTATCTGGTATCATCTCATAATAACCCTACTGCATTATGGTTTGCTTGCTCTTCTCCACAAATTTCTTGAAATAAGTGGCATTGTGTCATTCGGCTTCCTATTTGTTTGCAGTAATTGACTATTAAATATGAACATTTCATTGAGCTCGCTATCTAGAATACACTATGTGCTATAATTTATTGGCTTTTCACCATTTGTAAAAACAAAACATTTTCTATTGTCACTATTCTCATTACCAAAATTAATAACATTGCATTTTCATAATTTTCCATTACTTTACAAGCTAAATTTCCAAATATCCTTCCCTGATATTTTATGTCATCTTTCCAAGGCATTTTCTATTGTAGCTTTGTCAGCAATCCTATGTATGTTGCACACTTTACTTATGTTTAGGTCACTATATACAGTGGCTTGCAAAAGTATTCATACCCCTTGAACTTTTCCACATTTTGTCACGTTACAACCACAAACGTAAATGTATTCTATTGGGATTTTATGTGATAGACCAACACAAAGTGGCGCATAATTGTGAAGTGGAAGGAAAATGATACATGGTTTTCAAATTTTTTTACAAATAAAAAACTGAAAAGTGTGGCGTGCAAAAGTATTCAGCCCCCTTTACTCTGATACCCCTAAATACATCCAGTGCAACCAATTGCCTTCAGAAGTCACCTGATTAGTAAATAGAGTCCATGTGTGTAATCTAATCTCAGTATAATTACAGCTGTCTGTGAAGGCCTCAGAGGTTTGTTAGAGAACATTAGTGAACAAATAGCATCATGAAGCCCAAGGAACACATCAGACAGGTCAGGAATAACGTTGTGGAGATGTTTAATGCATGGTTAGGTTATAAAAATATATCCCAAACATCTCACGGAGCACTGTTCAAACCATCATCCAAAAATGGAAAGAGTATGGCACAACTGCAAACCTACCAAGACATGGCCGTCCACCTAAACTGACAGGCCGGGCACGGAGAGCATTGATCAGAGAAGCAGCCAAGAGGCCCATGGTAACTCTGGAGGAGCTGCAGAGATCCTCAGCTCAGGTGGGAGAATCTGTCCATAGGACAACTATTAGTCGTGCACTCCACAAATCGGGTCTTTATGGAAGAGTGGCAAGAAGAAAGCCATTGTTGAAAAAAGGCCATAAGAAGTCCCGTTTGCAGTTTTCCACAAGCCATGTGGGAGGTACAGCAAACATGTGGAGGAAGGTGCTGTGGTCAGATGAGACCAAAATTGATGTTTTTGGCCTATATGCAAAACGCTATGTGTGGCGGAAAACCAGCACTGCACATCACCCTGAACACACCATCCCCACTGTGAAACATGGTGGTGGCAGCATCATGCTGTGGGGATGCTTTTGTTCAGCAGGGACAGGGAAGCTGGTCAGAGTTGATGGGAAGATGGATGGAGCCAAATACAGGGCAATCTTGGAAGAAAACCTGTTGGAGTCTGCAAAAGACTTGTACTGGGGCGGAGGTTCACCTTCCAGCAGGACAACGACCCTAAACATACAGCCAGAGCTACAATGGAATGGTTTAGATCAAAGCATATTCATGTGTTAGAATGGCCCAGTCAAAATCCAGACCTAAATCCAATTGAGAATCTCTGGCAAGACTTGAAAATTGCTGTTCACAGATGCTCTCCATCCAATCTGACTGAGCTTGAGCTATTTTGCAAAGAAGAATGGGCAAAAATTTCAGTCTCTAGATGTGCAAAGCTGGTAGAGACGTACCCCAAAAGACTTGCAGCTGTAATTGCAGCGAAAGGTGGTTCTACAAAGTATTGACTCAGGGGGCACGAATACCTTTGCACGCCACACTTTTCAGTTTTTTATTTGTAAAAAAATTTGAAAACCATGTATCATTTTCCTTCCACTTCACAACTATGCACCACTTTGTGTGGGTCTATCACATAAAATCCCAATAAAATACATTTGCGTTTGTGGTTGTAACGTGACAAAATATGGAAAAGTTCAAGGGGTATGAATACTTTTGCAAGCCACTGTAAGTAGCTGAGGAGCGGGCACTACTTATGATGGCATGCTATGTTGACAAAGATTCTTTATCCAATTCATGATCCATATTACCTCCAATACCCTAAGCTCTTATATTGTGTAATAGCCTTTTCCTCATCTGTGAATTGTGTTTAAATATAAGTTACAGATGGACATTCTGCCCAGTCTGTTATTTTTGTTTATCGAATGTGGACATCACCGGCATGATTAACATTTAATACCAAACCTAAGATGGTGGCAAAACATATTCTTGAACTGCTGCAATCCTCTTTTATCTGGCATGCTTCTTATATACTTCGAAAATATATTATGCAATGTATCAAGCAAGATTTCTCTTTCATTAAACCGTGTTGCCTTTGCCTAATTTTATTACAATTGCCTTTATACTCCATGATAATAGGTTTCAGCACTTGCATTGATGTCAAATTGATTTGTCAGCTATTTTCTTCAGCATGCCTTTCTTAAATAAGATGTTAGATTCCTGTGTGCCAACAATATTTCTGAATCTTAGAATTTTGGAACACCATAGCTGATGCATCTTCTCTTGTTTTAAAGTTGAACATAAGGACTATCCAGTCAAGGTGATTTGGAGACTTTCTTTCCTCTTAATTCTTCCAGTACTTTTCTTTCCCGTTATTAATAATTTCAAGTTTCCTATTCTGATTTGCGCAGCTGTCACCAACCATTTCTGGCATATGCAACCATTAAGATATTGATTAAATATTTATTTACTTCAGCCATTTCTTTATTCCCCACTGTATTTTCTTCTGTCTTGGACTCTACAGGGTTCACATTTAGTTTTGCTACTCACTACGTTTTTACAGCATTTTAGACGCTCTTCTATTTTTAAATAGTTCTTCATATTTTTCATTTTTTTATATTTTCTTTTCAATTCTTCTTTTTCAATTCTCTGATCATTTGTTGCTGGTTCCTGAAACACTCTTGATTCTCAGAACACTCCTTCCCCTTGGCCATATTACTTCTAGTTTAATCTAATACTATTGATAACCACTTTAGAATGATGTATCACATTATCTTTGTCCGATGATTGAATAACAGAACAAGGGGATAAATGGTTTTGAGTCGTATACAATGTGGAATCAAGCCCAAAGGCCCAACTAGTTCACGCCGGCCAACCTGCCCCATATATTGTAATCTGTCTGTGTTTGGCACCACATCCTTCCAAACCTTTCCTATCCATGTACCTGTCCAAATGTTTCTTAAACATTGTGATAGTGTCTGGCTCAACTACTTCTTCTGCCAGCCCATTCCTTTACTTACCACCATTTGTGTAAAAATAGTTGCCCTTCAGGTTACTTAATAATTATTTTCTTCCTCACCTTAAACCTATGTCCTCTTGAATCAAGGGTTCTTGATTCCCTACTCTGGGTAGAAGAATCTGTGTATTTAACATATCTATTCATTTAATGATCTTATTTCCTCTATGAGATCACCCCTCATCTTCCTATGCTACAAGGAAGAAAGTCCTAACTTGTTCAACCTCTCCCTTCAGCTCAGGCCCTGGAGTCTTGGCAGCAACCTCGTAAATCTTCTCTGAGGGATTAAATGTTGTTAATCCTTTTCAGTTTAATGACATCTTTCCTACAGCAGGTTTCCCTGTACCTGTTCAATATTCAGTTTCAGCATTACATTTATGAACAATATCTGGTATGAATAGCTTTGTTCAAACAAACATAGCCCAGTTTACAGATAGCATCTTTTCAATTTGTGCACGACTAAAGTGATCCATTGTTCAAACCCAAATGGTGTTTAACATTTATCTCTTAAAGGAAGAGAATTGTACATGCATTTAAAGTATGACCTTCATTACATCAAAATGTTACCCCCTCCCCATCTGTCATCCAAAGAATGTTTCCACTGTGGGTGATTAGAGGATTTGAAATAATTGGCAATTGAACCTTGGAACAATGTGCAGCAAGTTGCTATGATGTTTATTGCACTGTCAAATTTGGCGGTGGGGGCATATTCTACAATCGCTTTCAAAAGTGTCTGTATTCTTAAAACGTACAAAAAAGAAATATGCAAAGGGAGGAGAAGTAATGTAATTGGCACTGGCACAAATGGCCAAATCTCTTCATTTGTGCTGAACCGACACCAACCCGATTTTGAAAAAAAGTTACTGCTATTGTGTAGAGATAAAAGGGTAGGAAAGTTGACTAGTGGTATACCATTGTTTAAAATGGCACTTTTTATGTTCTTTGTGCTGCAGTACTCCCGATGCCAGTGATGCCACAGATGGTGATGTATGCTACCTATGTCCCACTGCAGCTGTCAGACAGAACTACTTCATTGCTTGGACAAATGGTAATGACGACGGCCCTTTTTTAATATTGTGTGCCATTTTTTCTCTCATTTTATTATTCCAATGATACTGTAATCAAGTGAACAGGTACAGGTTACCTGCAATGTAAAGATAATGATTGAACAATCTATTTTAACAATTTGGGTTGAGCGATAAATATTTACCAGAATTTTAGGGAAAATTATCTTAGAAACATAGAAACATAGGAATTATGTGCAGGAGTAGGCCATTCGGCCCTTCGAGCCTGCACCGCCATTCAACATGATCATGGCTGATCATCTAACTCAGTATCCCGTACCTGCCTTCTCTCCATACCCTCTGATCCCCTTAGCCGCAAGGGCCACATCTAACTCCCACTTAAATATAGCCAATGAACTGGCCTCGACTACCCTCTGTGGCAGAGAGTTCCAGAGATTCACCACTGTCTGTGTGAAAAAAGTTCTTCTCATCTCGGTTTTAAAGGATTACCCCCTTATCCTTAAGCTGTGACCCCTTGTCCTGGACTTCCCCAACATCGGGAGCAATCTTCCTGCATCTAGCCTGTCCAACCCCTTAAGAATTTTGTAAGTTTCTATAAGATCCCCTCTCAATCTCCTAAATTCTAGAGAGTATAAACCAAGTCTTTCCAGTCTTTCTTCATAAGACAGTCCTGACATCCCAGGAATCAGTCTGGTGAACCTTCTCTGTACTCCCTCTATGGCAATAATGTCCTTCCTCAGATTTGGAGACCAAAACTGTACGCAATACTCCAGGTGTAGTCTCACCAAGACCCTGTACAACTGCAGTAGAACCTCCCTGCTCCTATACTCAAATCCTTTTGCTATGAAAGCTAACATACCATTCGCTTTTCTTCCTGCCTGCTGCACCTGCATGCCTACTTTCAATGACTGGTGTACCATGACACCCAGGTCTAGCTGCATCTCCCCTTTTCCTAGTCGGCCACCATTTAGATAATAGTCTGCTTTCCTGTTTTTGCCACCAAAATGGATAACCTCACATTTATCCACATTATACTGCATCTGCCAAACATTTGCCCACTCACCCAGCCTATCCAAGTCACCTTGCAGTCTCCTAGCATCCTCCTCACAGCTAACACTGCCGCCCAGCTTAGTGTCATCCGCAAACTTGGAGATATTGCCCTCAATTCCCTCATCCAGATCATTAATATATATTGTAAATAGCTGGGGTCCCAGCACTGAGCCTTGCGGTACTCCACTAGTCACTGCCTGCCATTGTGAAAAGGACCTGTTTACTCCTACTCTTTGCTTCCTGTTTGCCAGCCAGTTCTCTATCCACATCAATACTGAACCCCCAATGCCATGTGCTTTAAGTTTGTATACTAATCTCTTATGTGGGACCTTGTCGAAAGCCTTCTGGAAGTCCAGATACACCACATCCACTGGTTCTCCCTATCCACGCTACTAGTTACATCCTCGAAAAATTCTATAAGATTTGTCAGACATGATTTACCTTTCGTAAATCCATGCTGACTTTGTCCAATGATTTCACCACTTTCCAAATTTGCTGCTATCCCATCTTTAATAACTGACTCTAGCAGTTTCCCCACTACCGATGTTAGACTAACTGGTCTGTAATTCCCCATTTTCTCTCTCCCTCCCTTCTTAAAAAGTGGGGTTACTGTAGGCCCTGGGGATTTATCGGCCTTTAATCCATTCAGTTTACCCAACATCACTTCCCGGCTAACCTGGATTTCACTCAATTCCTCCAACTCCTTTGACCCGCGGTCCCCTGCTATTTCCGGCAGATTATTTATGTCTTCCTTAGTGAAGACGGAACCAAAGTATTTATTCAATTGGTCCGCCATATCCTTGTTCCCCATGATCAACTCACCTGTTTCTGACTGCAAGGGACCTACATTTGTTTTAACTAATCTCTTTCTTTTCACATATCTACTTCAAACTATCGCCATGGAATCTTTCACATTCACTTGAGAGCAATGGTCCTTCAACATCTAATCTGAAAACTAGCATCTCTGACAGTGCACCATTTTCATTATTTCATTGGGAGTATCAGTTTCAATGTTCATGTCTCAAGGGTGGCACTGAAAGGTCCAATCTTCAATTTTAAGTTAAGGGAGCTATCATGTGAGCTACAGCTGAAACTGTAGAGATGTAATATAGCTCTTAAAGATGTTCGTACAGCTCTTAAAGATAGCGGAGTCAGAGGATATTGGGAGAGGGCAGGAATGGGGTACTGATTGTGGATGATCACCCATGATCACATTGAATGGCGGTGCTGGCTCGAAGAGCCGAATGGCCTACTCTTGCACCTATTGTCTATTGTAATCATACAAAATATTTAATCTACAAACTATCCCAGTTATGGAGGAAAGAAAGTGACTGATGGACACAAAATGCTGGAGTAACTCTGGAGAAAAGGAATCCAGAGATGCTGACTGTCCTGCTGAGTTACTCCAGCATTTTTTGTCTATCTTCGATTTACACCAGCATCTGCAGTTCCTTCCTGCAAAAAAAAGTGACTAAGAAGTTATGCAGCCATAGGGTAAAAGAGAGACGCGCACAAACATGGGACCTTCAGTCCACTAGGATTGTGCCAATCATCAAACACACATTTTAAAATTACAACGACCCTATTTTATTCTCTCCACATTTCTATGACTCATCTATAACGAGGGGCAATTTACAGTATACTGAGTAGCTGCTCAATTACCTGCTGCTGATGGGAAGAGAGTCTGAAGAGAGTCCGAATGGAAGCAGAATACATGAGAGAAGCAGAGGAGATTTATCTTTAGTCAGAAAGTGGTGAACCTGTGGAATTCTTTGCCACAGAAGGCCGTCAGTGGATATTTTTAAGGCAGAGATAGATAGATTACTGTTTCATACAGGTGTCGGAGGCTATGGGGAGAAGCAGAAGAGTGGGTTAGGAGGGAGAAATAGATCAGCTATGTTTGAATGGTGGAGTAGACATGATGGGCCGAATGGCCCAATTCTACTCCTCTTCCTTATGACCAAATGTGATAGGTGGCGGTCACGCCACAGGGAGATGTGTTCGTGAGGATCTGGACAATAGACGATAGGTGTAAGAGTAGGCCTTTCGGCCCTTCAAGCCAGCACCGCCATTCAATGTGATCAATGCTGATCATCCACAATCAGTACCCCGTTCCTGCCTTCTCCCCATATCCCCTGCCTTCGCTAGCTTCAAGAGCCCTATCTAGCTCTCCCTTGACAATATCCAGAGAACCGGCCTCCACCGCCCTCTTAGAGGCAGAGAATTCCATACACTCACAACTCTCTGTGTGAAAAAGTGTTTCCTCATCTCTGTTCTAAATGACTTACCCCTTATTCTTAAACTGTGGCCCCTGGTTCTGGACTACCCCAACATCGGGAACATGTTTCCTGCCTCTAACATGTCCAAACCCTTAATAATCTTATGTTTCAATAAGATTCCCACTCATCCTAAATTCCAGAGTACACAAGCCCAGCCGCTCCATTCTATCAGCATATAACAGTCCCGCCATCCCGGGAAATAACCTTGTGGACCTACGCTGCACTCCCTCAATAGCAAGAACGTCCTTCCTCAAATGTGGAGACCAAAACTGCACACAATACTCCAGGTGTGGTCTCACTCCTCTTGTTATGAAGGCCAACATGCCATTTACTTTCTTCACTGCATGCTGTACCTGCATGCTTACTTTCATTGACTGATGAACAAGGACCCCCAGATCCCGTTTCTACATCCTCTTTTCCCAACGACACCATTTAGACAATAATCTTCCTTCCTGTTTTTGCTACCAAAGTGGATAACTCACATTTATCCACATTAAACTATATCTGCCCACTCACCTAACCTGTTCAAGTCACCCTGCATTCTCATAGCATCCTCCTCACAGTTCACACTGTCACCCAGCTTTGTGTCTGCAAATTTGCTAATGTTACTTGTAATCCCTTCATCTAAATCATTAATATATATTGAAAATAGCTGTGGTCCCAGCACCGAGCCTTGCGGTACCCCACTATTCACTGCCTGCCATTCTGAAAAGGACCCGTTAATCCCTACTCTTTGTTTTCCTGTCTGCCAACCAATTTTCTATCCATGTCAGCACTCTACCCCCAATACCATGTGCGCTAATTTTGCCCACTAATCTCCTATATGGGAACTTATCAAATGCTTTCTGAAAGTCCAGGTCCACTACATCCACTGGCTCCCCCTTGTCCATTTTCCTAGTTGCATCCTCAAAAAATTCCAGAAGATTAGTCAAGCATGATTTCCCCTTCCGTGCTGACTCGGACCGATCCTGTTACTGCTATCCAAACGTGCTGCTATTTCATCTTTTATGATTGACTCCAGCTTCCCCACCACCTATGTCAGACTAACTGGTCTATAATTCCCTATAACTCTCCCGCCTTTCTTAAAAAGTGGGATAACATTAGCTACCCTCCAATCCACAGGAACTGATCCTGAATCTATAGAACATTGGAAAATGATCACCAATGCGTCCACGATTTCTAGAGCCACTTCCTTAAGTACCCTGGGATGCAGACCATCAGGCCCTGGGGATTTATCAACCTTCAGTCCCATCAGTCTACCCAACACCATTTCCTGCCTAATGTGGATTTACTTCAGTCCCTGAATGACCCCAGATCCTCTGGCTGGTACATCAGGAAGATTGCTTGTGTCCTCCTTAGTGAAGACGGATCCAAAGTACCTGTTCAACACATCTACCATTTTCTTGTTCCCCATAATAAATTCACCCTTTACAGTATTCAAGGGTCCAACTTTGGTCTTAACTAATTTTTTCCTCTTCACATACCTAAATGATAATGAACCTTTTGCAGTCATGCTGAGAGGAATGAGGGGAAACTAATACTGAAGAGAATGGGAAGGCAGTGGCATTTTACTTGAGTTGGAAGTTGTGTAGGATGGAACTGAAAGCAATAGGGAGGAGAACATTATTGAAATCAGGTGTGATGGCAACTATTGCACAAAAAGGAAAGATTCAGCAGCAGGAGTGGGATAACAGTAGTATTAGACATTAAAATCAGTGTTAATTGATTGGTGACGTCGCCGGAGGATTAGCAGAGAGTCCCAGTGATAGCAAAGGTGAATGTTAAAATCTGAGCACAGTTTTAGCTCACGTTGGAACATGTAAAAATTGGCATTAGTGGTCAAATGCTGGAAGTTATGTTACATTCATTTTCTGATGTCAAAAGGGGTGCAGAGCAGTGTGTTCAGAAACCTGAGGTGGAAGAGGAAATTAGAGATAAAGACATGGGCAGCAATGGCTTTTATCTTAGACAGGATTTTTTTTTAGTCGCATTTACATTTGATTCCCAATGTATTCAATTTGCTCCCTATTTCCAAGTAAATAAACTTGCTAAGAAAGATGTCATTGGTTGAGAACCTAATCTCACAAACTACTGCCCACTTGACCCATCATTCACTTCCTACCCCATCGGTGAAGAGGTTTATAATCCCAAATTGACATCATCAAACACCCTCAGAACCCACAGATTCGAAGCTGTGGTCACTCTTGATCCTGAGGAACAACCTAAAACAAAGTTGATTGTTTGTGACTCTGAACATTTGCATATTTCTGGCAATTAGTGTTGCTACCACTCCATGCTCTCAGGTTGGCTTCCCACTGTTTTATTATGTATCACATATGCACATTTAGAGATTCTAGCCAGTCTTCAGAAATTTCCCATAATCTTCAATTGACTTTATAGAGCAATTCATTGATGTTGATGAATGTGCACCATCTAGATACTGAGCAGTTCGAATGCCACGTCATAATAATAATAATAATAAATTTTATTTATGGGCGCCTTTCAAGAGTCTCAAGGACACCTTACAAAAATTTAGCAGGTAGAGGAAAAACATGTAAGGGGAATGAAATAAATAGTAGAGACATGACTAGCACACAAAGTAAATACAGAATTCAATACAAAACACAGTATGAGGCAATTAATGCACAGATGAAAAGGGACGGCACGTGGGGCCAAGGATAGGCAGAGGTGAAGAGATGGGTCTTGAGGCGGGACTGGAAGATGGTGAGGGACATGGAATTGCAGATCAGTTGGGGGAGGGAGTTCCAGAGCCTGGGAGCTGCCCTGGAGAAGGCTCTGTCCCCAAAACTGCGGATGTTGGACTTGTGGATGGAGAGGAGACCAGCTGATGTGGATCTGAGGGACCGTGAGGGTTGGTAGGATGAGAGGAGGTCAGTGAGATATGGGGGGGGTGCAGATGGTGGAGGGCTTTGTAGGTGAGGATCAGGATTTTGTAGGTAATCCGGTGGGAGATGGGAAGCCAGTGAAGTTGTTTGAGGACTGGAGTGATGTGATGCCAGGATTTGGTATGGGTGATGAGTCGGGCGGCTGTGTTCTGGACTAGTTGGAGTCGGTTGATGTAGGTGGAGCTGATGCCAAGGAGAAGTGAGTTGCAATAGTCCAGTCGGGAGGAGATGAAGGCATGGATGAGTCTTTCAGCAGCGGGCGGTGTGAGAGAGGGTCTGAGTTTGGCGATGTTGCGGAGATGAAAGAAGGAGGTTGTAATGACGTGGCAGATGTGAGGCTCAAGGGAGAGGGTGGAATCAAAGATCACGCCAAGGTTGCCAGCCTGGGGAGATGGGGAAGACAGTGGTGCCGTCGATGGTGAGAGTGGGGTTATTGATTTTGTTGAGTGTGGCTTTGGAGCCTATGAGGAGGAATTCTGTCTTATCGCTGTTGAGTTTGAGGAAATTATGTTGCATCCAGATTTTTATAGCTGACAAACTGAGTTGATATGGGAGACGGGGGGTTTGTGGGGGGATTTGGTGCCAAGGTAGATTTGGGCGTCATCAGCGTAACAGTGGAAGTCCAGATTGAAGTGGCGGAGTATCTGACCAAGGGGGAGGATGTAGATGATGAAGAATAATGCCCAATTCCAAGATTTATTTGGTGGAAGGAACTGCAGATGCTGGTTTAAACCGAAGGTAGACAAAATACTGGAGTAACTCAGCGGGAAAGATAGCATCTCTGGAGAGACGGAATGGGAGATGTTTCGGGTCGAGACCCTTTTATTTATCTTCAATAAAATTATTTTCATTCTATTGTAGGCTGAATCTTCAGAAAAGCTGCGGCACTATGGCCTTTCCCACATGCACAGTCACCCAGTACTGGTGAGAAGAACAAGATCCTGTCCCCTTGTAAATCCACCAGAGGAGATACCGATTCCTCAATGGAAGTTGATACGACCACGGAATCGTCCCTTTCCGATAGCTGACCCAAAAGGTAATTCACTTTCATTTTCACAATGAAAATAACATCCAGTGTGATTGTTCAATTTGTCTAAAGAACTTGAATAATCATGATCAAAGGGTTGTAGGTAGTTTAACTAAATTTTACTTCGGAGTCACGTGAGTGACTACGTGAAGAACCCGCTTCCAACGCATGCGTGTCATATCGCTACACGCATTGCAACGAGTCACACAGGGGGAACGACGTTCCCCAAGCGGGAGAATTTGAAAGTCGGGAACAGCAGGTAAGAGACTCTGCGTTCCTTTTCTACTTACCTTTTAGGTGGAGACATGGACCTGATCCATGAAGGCTGCGGAAAGCTGGCGGGGGAGAACCGCGGAGTGCGGGCAGCCGGCAGCAGCAGCAACGGCACCAATTCCCTGGAGGGAAAAACCTGTGCCCGACTTCGCTCCCGCACCGGCAAAATTCACTTCTCGGCCGGGCGGGAGGCAAAGCAAAGACTGGCTTGGAGCAGTCGCTCCAGCGAGACTGGCTTGGAGCAGTCGCTAGCGGCCAGCGCCGAGGCTGCAGTACAGAGAGCAGGGACCAGTGCTGTAAGTACCGGGGGTACACAGGAGGGCTGGAAAAGCTCAGCGGGTGCAGCGGCACTAATGGAGCAAAGGAACTGGGGACGTTCGGGCCGAAAACCTTCTTCAAACGGTAAGCACCGGGGTTGGTCCAAGGGGTCCCTACGAACAGCCGGGTTTTACCGACTGCGGTACTGCCGCGAGGGACCAGTCCCGTGAACACCGGGGTCGGTCCGAGCGGCTCAAACCCGACACGCAGGGAACGACGTTCATCAGCGGGAGAATTGAAAGTCGGGAACAGCAGGTAAGAGACTCTGCGTTCCTTCCACTTACCCTTTAGGTGCAGACATGGACCGGGTCCATGTAAGCTGCAGAAAGCTGGCGGGAGAACCGCGGAGTGCGGGCAGCCGGCAGGAGCAGCAACGGCAGCGGCAGCGGCAGGAGCAGCAACGGCACATCGATTCCCGGAGAGGGAAAACACCTGTGCCCGACTTCGCTCCCGCACCAGGGGGAAAATTCCTTTCTCGGCCAGTATGCCAGTCTTGCTTTGGAAGCGAGTCTGGCTTGAAGCAGCGCTACCGGCCAGCGCCGAGGCTCACAAACTGAGGACATTGCAGTGGAGTTGACCGGCTGCAATCGACCGCGAGGGACCAGTACCGTGAGTACCGGGGTCGGTCCCAGCGGGTTTTTAGTTACAGAGATCGCTTCTTGGCCTTTTGGCTAAGATCAAGTGTAGTATCTGTTTCTTATCAGTTTTAATATCTGATACGTCCCTTATCTAGGGACCATATAAGCAGGAGTGCCCAGAACTGAGGGCATTGGAGTGGGGTTGACCGGCTGCAACGACCGCGAGGGACCAGTACCGTGAGTACCGGGGTTGGTCCCAGCGGTCTGAGATAAACGAGCAGCCAGGAGCGCTGAGAGCGTTGGAGCCGGTTTTGACCGGCTACACAGCAAAATCCCGACGAATCGGGTACAACCCCACGGACCCCATTGAATTGAGTGGCGGTGCAGGCTCGAGGGGCTGAATGGCCTGCTCCTGCACCTAATTTCTATGTTTTTTCATAAAAATCTGTTTATTAATCCTTTGGTTAAAGTATTAGATGGGTCCATGGCGCTGGAAGTACGGAGACGGCGTGGACCCGCTAGCCCACGCTGGAGGAAGCCGGTACGAGTGGCTGCAGCATGACAGCAGCCAGCACAGGTGCCTGTGAGTACCGGGACCGTGTGGAGAGGTGGACCTACATACAAGACCGGTGCGGACAGCGGTAGGGCGAGGAAAACCCGCAAACCAGTGCCCGTGTGTACGGGGGACGGAAACAGCGGGGGGGAAAAAGGAGCTCCTTCACAGTAGCAGTCACATGGATGTGGAGACTAGCCACAGTGGGCAGGAGGTAAGCCCCACATGGGTACCCCATGCGGGACCCCTAGAGATCTCTAACTCTATAAAAAAGAGTAGGCAGGACCCTGATGGGCCAGAGCCTGGTAATACAGCGTCCCATGATCCTAACACAGCAGGGACTCTGCTGGACATGGTGGCTGATTACTTTAAACCAAGTCAAACAGGGGTAGACTTGGATCCAGGATGGCAATAGTATTAACTATATGTCTGGCCACAAACTCCAACAAGAAATATTTACAGAGACTGGCCAGACATCTGCCACCTGGCAACGGTGAGGCATTACAGGTGCCCAGTGTAAACCAATGCATTTGGCAGCATATGGGGAGGAACATCAGGAACCAGGACCATCAAGACGCACCAGCTCTGTTTTAGTAATATGCAATATGAGCTGAACTACATGTGGAAGGCTGCCATTCAGCCAGCACTGGACCCCTAAAATGCTACCATTTGCAAACAAAGAACCGTGTGTGGACGAAGCCAAGACACTGGGGCTCATCAAGGCCAGCGCAAGGGCCTATTTTGGAGCACAATACCAGCCACATGCAAGGCCATAAAAATGTGGCTCGTGCCAGTGCCAGAAATCAATATAACCCGCAGCAGCCTTTTTAGGGTATGGCCAGGGACGGCCACCCTGGAAGATGCGGAAGCCTCAACCTCCCACACAACCCCGAACAAGAGATATCAAACCAGAACCCCCTTTTCAAAAAACCAAGGAAATAACACAACCACCGGTAACCATGGAGGTAGGTGGGTGTGGTTCTTCTGTAAAAAACGGACCCACGACGGTGGGGGAGGGGAGGTTGCAACACTACAGTTATGTATGGTGTAAAATCACTACAGACTCATATAATCTCAGCAGTATTCAGGGTTATCTGATAGAATTTACTTATCCCAATAACCCCAGTACAACATACACCAGAATGGCATTTTGTCCTTACATAAACCAAACAATCTAAAGCCCACATGGTGCTACAAAAATTGTACACAAAAGGTGTGATTGAGCATACTTTTCATGGAACATTAGAATTTTTATCAAACATATTTATTAAAAATAAAATAGATGGAGGTTGCAGGATTATCATTGACCTTTCAACCCTAAACACATTCGTTCAATATGTTCATTTTAAGATGGATACTCTTATTACTGATAAAGAATTAGTGTCAGCTGGGTTTTCTATATGGCAGGCATTGACTCAAAAGATGCATACTATACAATACCCATCAGAGGGGATCACAGACGGTATTTGAAATTTAACTGGATGGGGGGGGAACTTTGGCAATATAGAGCTTACCAAAGGGGCAAACATCAGCCCCAATATTATTTACTAAAATTCTAAAACCAGCTTGGCATTGTTACGTAAACAAAGCCATAGGGTGATGTATTTTCCCCCGTTCTGCCTCATCAATGGGGTACTAGGGAAAAAATTCAACAAGACTCGGCGTCTGGGATTCTCATAGTACCCGACTGGCCTACTCAATCATGGTATTCGGTCATACAGGGGATGGTGTTAGAACCATGTTCCCTCATGAACATAGCCAAATTTATTAATTCATCCAGTGACTGGGGGCAGTCATCCATGCCATAAGACTATGGATTTGTTGATTTGTAGAGTCTGAAAGACCCACTACACGGCATGGGGCTGTCAGACAGGACGATTAATCTCATCTCATCTGCACAAAGACTGTCAACACGGAAGCAGTACCTTGGACACATCAAGAAATGGGGCATATACTGCTTGGACAACAACCTCGACCAAAAGGCCAAGAACATTCTGGCCGTATTGGAATTTTAACAAGCCTCCATTATGATAATCGATGGAGCTACAGTGCCATCAATAGTGCCAGAAGTGCACTCTCCAATTACCTATCACAAGGAACGGAGCGGCACACGGTGGGAACACACCCCCTGGTAACAAAACTCATGAGGGGCATATTCAATGCAAATCCCCCTAAAACCAGGTACTCCAAAATCTGGGAGGTGGGTGTCGTTCTAAACATGCTGAGGAGCTGGTCGCCCATAACAGCATTGTCACTTCAGTAACGGACCATGAAGATGGTTATGCTCATGGCGTTAGTTACCGCACAACGAGTCCAGTCATTAAGCAAACTGAGCCTGGACTCCCTGATCATCTCACCCGAGAAACTGGTGTTTGTCATACAGGATTTAATAAAAGAAAACAGACCAGGTTCATCGGGTCAAATGTTTGAATTTATGGTATACCCATTTGACGAACGACTGTGTATAGCAAGACACATCCAACTATACATAGAATATACTAAGAGCATTCGAGGTCAGAGAATGGCGTTGTTAATCTCTTACAAGAAACCGCACAAAAGGGTCACGACCCAAACTATATCAAGGTGGCTCAAATATGTCCTAAAGATGGCAGGAATAGACACTAATGTTTTTAACTCTCATTCCACCAGGGCTGCAGCAACATCCGCAGCAAAAATTCTAGAGGTACCCACAGACCAAATCCTCAGAATGGCAGGATGGTCATCCGAAAGGACTTTCCAAAGGTTTTATAATAAACCAGTTTTTTGGAGCCATCATCGTGTTCGGAAACCATTTTACGTTCAACAATATAATTTGCCCGAAAGGTTACAGGGCTATGATTTTCAATTTAAAAAATGTATATATTTTTTCGTTATACCACACAACTCTTTGTATAAGTGTGTTTTAAAATTACTAATGATGCTCTCTCCCAATACCCAAGGCAGTTGTGAAGCATGGACTCGTTCCACGGCATGAGGTCACAGAGCTTTGAAATCTTCACGTAGTCACTCACGTGACTCCGAAGTAAAATAGTAAGATTAAACGAGAACTTACCAGTTTGAAGTTTGATCTGTATTTTATGAGGAGGAACGTTGAGGGAATACGTGCCCTCCGCTCCCACCCTCTTATGATCATATCAAAACACTGGTATCTCCTTGATAATCTTACTATGTTAGGTCATTATAGGTTCCTGTGACCTCACACCGCTGTTTTGAAGAATGACACGCATGCGTTGGAAGCGGGTTCTTCACGTATTCCCTCAATGTTCCTCCTCATAAAATACAGATCAAACCTCAACTGGTAAGTTCTCGTTTAATCTTACTATTCTTGGTTTATACACTTTGAAAGAGTAGGGGATCTATTGGAGTAAATTAATGTCCAGGAATTTTTTAGATAGACATATAATGCTGGAGTAACTCAGCGGGATAAGCAGCATCTCTGGAGAGAATGAATGGGTGATGTTTTGGGTCGAGACCCTTCTTGAATTTACTCCAGCATTTTGTGTCTATCTTCGATTTACACCAGTATCTGCAGTTCTTTCCTACTCATCCAGGAATTGTTTAGTTACGTTGTAAATGAGTAAGCAGCAGAACCAATTCAGATCTTCCCTTTTCCAATCCTGTCTGTGGTCCTTCTAAGTTTTCCTTGCTTTTCCTCACTACGCACACCAACAAAAAAAAAATTGCATTTACAGAGAACCCTTAAGCTGACACAAGATGCTTCAAAGGAGTGTTGTCAAACAGAATTTAACTAAGAGGTATTGAGACCATATAACCATATAATCATACAACAATTACAGCACGGAAACAGGCCATCTCGGTCCAACAAGTCCGTGCCGAAGTCTGAGCGCAGGTATATGGGACTAGGGGAGAATACGTGTTCGGCACAGACTAGAAGGGTCGAGGTGGCCTGTTTCCATGCTGTAATTGTTATATGGTTATATGGTTAACTGCACTCAGACCATAACCCTCCATTCCTTTCCCATCCATACACCTACCCAATTTATATTTAAATGATAAAATCGAACCTGCCTCAACCACTTCCACTGGAAGCTCATTCCACACAGCTACCACTTTCTGAGTAAAGAAGTTCCCCCTCATGTTACCCCTAAACTTCTGTCCCTTAAATCTGAAGTAATGTCCTCTTGTTTGAATCTTCCCTACTCTCAATGGGAAAAGCTTATCCACGTCAACTCTGTCTATCCCTCTCATAATTTTAAAGACCTCTATCAAGTCCCCCCTTACCGTTCTGCGCTCCAAAGAATAAAGACCTAACTTATTCAACCTTTCTCTGTAACTTAGTTGCTGAAACCCAGGCAACATTCTAGTAAATCTCATCTGTACTCTCTCTATGTTGTTGACATCCTTCCTATAATTGGGCGACCAAAATTGTACACCATATTCCAGAATTGGTCTCACCAATGCCTTGTACAATTTTAACATTACATCCCAACTTCTATACTCAATGCTCTGATTTATAAAGGCTAGCACACCAAAAGCTTTATTTACCACCCTATCTACATGAGATTCCACCTTCAGGGAACTATGCACAGTTATTCCTAGATCCCTCTGTTCAACTGCATTGCTCAATTCGCTACCATTTACCATGTACGTCCTATTTTGATTTGTCCTACCAAGATGTAGGACCTCACACTAATCAGCATTAAACTCCATCTGCCATCTTTCAGCCCACTCTTCCAAATGGCCTCAATCTCTCTGTAGCCTTTGGAAATCCACTTCATTATCCACAACACCACCTATCTTAGGATCATATGCATACTTACTAATCCAATTTACCACGCCATCATCCAGATCATTGATGTACATGACAAACAACAATGGACCCAACACAGATCCCTGAGGCACCCCACTAGTCACTGGCCTCCAACCTGACAAACAGCCATCCACCATTACTCTCTGACATCTCCCATTCAGCCTCTGTTCAATCCATCTTGCTACTCCTGCATTAATACCCAACAATTGAAACTTCTTAACCAACCTTCCATGAGGAACCTTGTCAAGGGCCTTACCAAAGACCATATAGACAACATCCACTTCTTTACCCTCATCAATTTCCCTAGTAACCTCTTCAAAAAATTCAAGAAGATTAGCCAAACACTACCTTCCAGGCACAAATCCATGTTGACTGTTCCTAATCAGACCCTGTTTATCCAGTTGCTTATATATATTATCTCTAAGTATCCTCTCCATTCATTTTCCCACCACTGAAGTCAAACTAACAGGTCTATAATTGCTAGGTTTACTCTTAGAACCATTTTTAAACAATGGAACAACATGCGCAGTACGCCAATCCACCGGCGCTATTCCCGTTTCTAATGACATTTGAAATATTTCTGTGTTAGCCCCTGCTATTTCTACACCAACTTCCCTCAATGTCCTATATTCAATATCTCCCCCATCTCTTTTGGCTCTGCCGATAGCTGTCCACTCTGTCACTCTAATGGACCATTTTATCCCTCGTTATCCTTTTGCTGTTAATATAGCTGTAAAAACCCTTTGGATTTACTTTCACCTTACTTGCCAAAGCATCCTCGTATCTTTTAGCCTTTCTAATTTATTTCTTAAGATTCTTTTTACATTCTTTATACTCCTCAAGCACCTCATTTATTCCATGCTGCCTATAATTATTGTAGATCTCTCTCTTTTTCCGAACCAAGTGTCCAATTTCCCTTGAAAACCATGATTCTTTCCAATTTTTACTATTTCCTTTCAACCGAACAGGGACATAAAGATTCTGTACTCTTAAAATTTCCCCTTTAAATGTCCTCCATTTCTCTTCTACATCCTTCCCATAAAACAAAATGTCCCAATTCACTCCTTTTAAATCATTTTGCATCACATCAAAGTTAGCCTTTCTCCAATCAAAAATATCAACCCTAAGTCCAGTTCTGACCCTCTCCATAATTACATTGAAACTAATGGTATTGTGATCACTGGACCCGAAGTGCTCCCCAATGCATACCTCCGCCACCTGACCTGTCTCATTTCCTAACAGGAGGTCCAGCACTGCCCCTTCTCGAGTAGGTAGCTCTATGTATTGCTGCAAAAAACTATCCTGCACACATTTTACAAACTCCAAACCATCCAGCCCATTTACAGAATGTGTTTCCCAGTCTATGTGTGGAAAATTGATATCTCCCACAATCACTACCTTGTGCTTACTACTAATATCTGCTATCTCCTTACGTATTTGCTCTTCCAATTCTTGCTCCCCATTTGGCGGTCTATAATACACCCCTATAAGTGTTGCTACACCTTTCCCACTTCTCAGTTCCACCTAAATAGCCTCCCTAGACGAGCTCTCTAATCTATCCTGCCAAAGCACTGCTGTAATATCTTCCCTGACAAGCAATGCAACACCTCCACCTCTTGCCCCTCCAATTCTATCACACCTGAAGCAACGAAATCCTGGAATATTTAGTTTCCATTCACAGCCCTCCTGTAACAATGCTTCACTGATCGCCACAACATCATACTTCCAGGTGTCAATCCAGGCTCTAAGCTCATCCACCTATCTTACAATGCTCCTAGCATTAAAATATACACATTTAAGAAACCCACCACCTCTTATTCCCTGTTTATTATCTTTTTCTTCTTTCTCGCCTAGATTTTGTGTCCGAGTGCTTCCCTTCTCTGCCTCCTGCCTCATACTCTGTCTACTAGCTTTCTCTATTTGAGTCCCTCCCCCCAACCGTTCTAGTTTAATGTCTCCCCAGTAGCCTTGGCAAATCTCCCCGCCAGGATATTGGAGACTGAAAATATTGGCGAAAAAAGTAAATTTTAAAGGATGCCTTAAGAAAGGGAAACGAAGTAGGGATTCAGTGTTTCACGGAGAGAATTCCAGAGTTTAGGGCCTTGGTAGCTAAAGGGAAGTTTGTCACTTGCAGACCAATTAAGTTCATGGATGAGCAAGTGCTTGAATTGAAGGACAGGATCTCAGACAATGGTCTGGTTGAAGAGGATGATTCAGTTGAGGAAAATCAAAACAATGTTACAATGATCCTACGTGATTCTTTTATTTTTAATTTTAAATTCCTTTTAAACTAGGTTGCTGATGAGTGTGTTTTAAAACTTTATTTTATTACTGTATATTAGTCAATGTCAAAAGAGTATTGAGTATTGAAGTTGGGAGGTCATGTTGCAGTTGTATAAGACGTTGGTGAGACCGCATTTAGAATATTGTGTTCAGTTCTGGGCACCATGTTAGAGGAAAGATATTGTCAAGCTTGAAAGGGTTCAGAGAGAAGATTTACAAGGATGTTGCCAGGACTAGAGGGTGTGAGCTATTGGGAGAGGTTGAGTAGGCTGTGTCTCTTTTCCTTGGAGCGCAGGAGGATGAGGGGTGATCTTATGGAGATGTGTAAAATCATGAGAGGAACTGATCGGATTGATGCAGAGTCTTGCCCAGAGTAGTGGAATTGAGGGCAGAGGTTCAAGGTGAAGGGGAAAAGATTGAATAGGAATCTGAATAGGAACTTTTTCACACAAAGGATGGTGGGTGTATAGGGCCTGTCCCATTTTGCAATTTTTTTTGGTGACTGCGAGCGTCACCAGCCTTGACAAAAAGTTCACACTGAAGTATAATAATCACATCGGAAATTAACTTATCTACAATAAATCTAAGTGCGAATAACTATTAATAAGTTTTTAAGAGATAAATTGTTTATTTAATGTCAGCTTAAAAATAACATCATATTGAAAAACAACAATTCATTTAACAAGAAACATAGAAACATAGAAAATAGGTGCAGGAGGAGGCCTTTTGGCCCTTCGAGCCAGCACCGCCATTAATTGTGATCATGGCTGATCATCCCCAATCAATAACCCGTGCCTGCCTTTTACTCATATCCCTTGATTCCACTAGCCTCTAGAGCTCTAACTCTCTCTTAAATCCATCCAGTGAATTCGCCTCCACTGCCCTCTGTGGCAGGGAATTCCACAAAGTTACAACTCTGGGTGAAAACGTTTTTTCTCACCTCAGTCTTAAATGGCCTCCCCTTTATTCTAAGAAAGGTATAACTTCAACAAAAGTAACCGTATATATTTAACGGCACATTTCAAAGAATATCATACTTAAGCAAAACATTTATTTAACAACAATAGTCAATCTGACAATAACATTATAATTTGCATCAACTCCACTGAGCTTCAACAAAACAAAAGGATCTTTATTTTTTCACCACATTAGAAAGAACATCATTTCAGATGTTCTTAATAATGTACTTTGTACATTTATGTACTTTTATACTTTTCATTCTTTATGGGCACTTTGCCCCTGGCTATTGTCAGCCAAATAATCCACTTGAGTCCAAAAAAGTTGTGAAAGTCGGCGCTTTATACACCCGCGTCACCGGGCGTCACCCGCAGGACAGCATACGTCAGTGTGTGACAGGGCGCCCAACATGATAAGACACCCAGATGTCACCTAATGATTTTGAACATTCCAAAATCCAGGGGTGGCAGGGAGACACCACACGTCCCTACATGCGTCACTGCACATCATGCCCAGACCACGCCGTGACAAACTCTTTTCAGACTGTCACCGAAAATGTTGCCCAAGTGGGTCAGGCCCTTACGGAACAGGCTGCCAGAGGAGATAGTTGAGGCTGGGACTATCCCAACATTTAAGAAACAGTTAGACAAGTGCATGGATAGGACAGGTTTGGAGGGATATGGACCAAGCGCAGGCAGGTGGGACTAGTGTAGCTGGGACATGTTGGCCAGTGTGGGCAAGTTGGGCTGAAGGGCCTGTTTCTACACTGTATCACTCTCTGACTCTAAAAATAACTTTTAAAAGCAACCTGACAAATTATTTCTTCTAATTGACAGAGCCCAAACCAATAAAGCCTGAACAATACATTGAAATTGCAAGTCCATTGCTTGACTACAAGATGGACACCACAATCTTCCCACCAGAGAAGTAAGTGACACCACTGCATGCAAAGCTGACATTACGATGCAGAAGGATAATATGGGGTCCGTGCTGACTCCCACCAGATCGATCCCATTAGATTTCTTTCCCTTTGTAACCCTGCAACTTAATCTCTCTCACTTGCCCATCAACATTGCTTTGATTTTTACTTTAAGGAGTAATTTATAGGAGCCAACTACCAGCATGTCTATGGAATGTGAGAAGAAGCCCATGCAGTCAGAAGATCTATACTTTTCTTTCCTGCCGAAATGAAATGATTACTCCAAAGTTTGCTCAAAAAGGACATCGCAAGACCCCACCCAAATTTGTTCACTTCTTTCCCGCACTCTTCTAATCAAAGTTATTTAGTACTTCAACTTATTCAAAATTTGACTGGGCAGCATAGTATCGGGGAACTTGGAGATCAACAGAATCAACATTGTACCTTGTTATCCAATGAGTGGAGAAAAAATTGAATGGCGGTGGTAATGATTTGGCTAAAAGGCGATGGAAGGGTGAGGGCTAAAAACTCTTCGGTTGGGGGAGATAGGTTATGCCTTCCAATACCCATTCCATAAACTTTCATTAGAATTGCTGGTATCAGTGTATAATACCAATCAGTGCATTTGGCACCATTGACTGGGCACGGATTTCTGGTTATCTCATTTCTACATTTTAAGTATAATCTGGAACAGTTTTGGACACATTGGACTGAGACAATACAGCTTTAATTGTTCATGATACATTGGAGAAGATGAGGGGCATTTCTATTAAAATAATATCTGGTATTAAAAAAGTCAATACATCATGAAAAATGACCACTAATTTACTTTTCTAAACCAAGTTAGAATTCGGTGGGAGGTTGATATTTTTTTGATGAAGCTTTCATTGGAGTGTGTGATGTAAATGCTGATGCCATCTTGAAACATTTGTACTCGTCATCAATGTGTATATGCCAGTGCCCTCTTGAAGCCAGGAGTAGAAGCTGCCAGTTTTGCCTGGACCTCGTGACTGATGACAACTGACCTTCTAGTAGTTTCTGTTAGTTGTTGGAATTAAACTCTTCTTACAAGATGTCGGACGTGTATTCATTGTGCTAGTCACAACAGGATCATACTGCAGACATTACGTGGTGTCAGAGTGAAAAAAAATGGCAGGACTCGTGGAATCAAGTGCTATGGGGAGAAGGCAGGCACAGGTTATTGATTGGGGACGATCAGCCATGATAACAATGAATGGTGGTGCTGGCTCGAAGGGCCGAATGGCCTCCTCCTGCACCTATTTTCTATGTTTCTATGGCTCAAGCCACCGGACCCACTCTCCATGCAAGGGAACTTAGGCAAGAATTATAAGGACTGGATAAGGGTATTCCAGCTGTACGAGACTGCAACAGAGCTGACAAGTAAGCCAGATAAGATTCGGTGTGCACATTCCTCCACATGGCGGGGCCGGCCGCTCAGCAGATTTACCATATAACCATATAACAATTACAGCACGGAAACAGGCCATCTCATCAGACCAAAACTCCAAATCTGAGGAAGGACATTATTGCCATAGAGGGAGTGCAGAGACGGTTCACCAGACTGATTCCTGGGATGTCAGGACTGTCTTATGAAGAAAGACTGGATAGACTTGGTTTATACTCTCTAGAATTTAGGAGATTGAGAGGGGATCTTATAGAAACTTACAAAATTCTTAAGGGGTTGGACAGGCTAGATGCAGGAAGATTGTTCCCAATGTTAGGGAAGTCCAGGACAAGGGGTCACAGCTTAAGGATAAGGGACCTCAACTAGCCGTCCGGCAAGAAAACAGGCAGCATACTTCAATGAGAAGCCAAGTGCCAAGCTGCTGCCACGCCTGGAGTGACATCAACAGGTGTGGTTTTGAGCCCATCCATCCTAGTGGCAATGTGGCCAGAGCTACTCCATTTCCACACCGAGCGGTACTGAGTACTGCAGAAACAGGAAGGGCATAGACCTGCGCACGAAGCAGCTGAGCAATGCTCTGGTAGCATGCAGCAAAAGAGCACAAAAACTCTTCCAGACGAGATGGAGGGTCTCCCAGACAGACCGAGTCTCCCAGACGTGAGGGAGAGTCAACCAGATGGAGCGGTCCCCTCTCTCAGACGGGGCAAGTCTCCCAGACTCAAGAGAGCAATCACAGACCGCATCACAAGGTAATGTGGTGGGGGAACCTGCTCGCAGCGTGCCAAGTCACACTCGCACAAAACAGAAATACAACACAGAACGAGTCGGAAATACGACTCGAACGAGAAGTGGGCAATTGTCAATACTCGACTTGTAATGTAAAATAGATAAGCAATGATTTTATAATTTTGTAGTATAATGTTCGATGTATAAGGAGCACTGTATTAATTGTGGTACATTATCCACATTAAATTGATTAAAACTTAAATCTATTACTATTGAAAATCGTTTGTATTGTATATGAATTTGTGACCCCAAAGTTGAAGGGGGAGATGTGATATAAGTGCTAGTGCCATCTTGAAACATTTGTACTCGTCATCAATGCGTGTATGCCAGTGCCCTCTTGACGCCAGGAGTAGAAGCTGCCAGTTTTGCCTAGGCCTCATGACTGATGACAACTGACCTTCTAGTAGTTTCTGTTAGTTGTTGGAAATAAACTCTTTTTACAAGATGTCGGACGTGTATTCAATGTGCTAGTCACAACAGGATCATACAGCAGACATTGCAGAGTGGACAATTGCACAGCAATTTGCAGAAATTTGGAACTCAAACCACTTCTGTCCATATCCCATCCCATAAAAGTGATGGGTTATCGAGTAAAGATACATCTGATTATTATTGTTCTCTCAGCAAAGTCTCAGACAATCTTTGAATTCTCACCGACTCACATGAACCCTATTATAGTTGGATGATAACATTTCAATGAAGTAATGGCTTACCAAGTTAAATCCATTATGAACTAAGTTTATAAACATTAGCATCCAAAACAAAATAGTGGGATCTGCTATCGTGAAATTTCTAAATGTAATTTCTCCAAATATATGGGTTCAGTTCTCTAATTTTAAGCTGAATTCCATTGTATTGTTTCCAACAATTTTATTTCCCTTCCCACAGAAAGGAGCAACAGAAAGTTAAAAAAGGTGCCCCCCCTATCATGACAGCTGTGACTGAAATCGATGAAACACTGGAGCTGATTCAAGAATTTGAGGAAACCATTAAGCCTGTAGAACCACTTACCAACAAAGAGGTGAAACAATCCAATTCCAAATTAAATATCAGGATTCCAAACTATCTCGCAAATTAAGATAGATACAAATGCTGTAGTGTCCAAGATGTCAGGCAGCATTTCTGAGGAAAAGGAATAGGTGACGTTTCGGTTTGAGACCCTTCTTCAGACTGAGAATCAGGGGGGAGGGAAACTATGATAAGATATGATAAGGTTCAGAATAAATCAGGCCTGGCACTGATGTCTACAGAAAGATGGAGCCCACTATGGTTCATCGGTGGCTGTGGAAGAGGTGATAATGAAGGGATATATAGATGTGAATAGTGGAACTGGCAGGATGACTAGGGTGGGGGGAAGGGCAGACACAAGGAATGCAGGAGTAACTTGAAATTAGAGAAATCAACATTGGTTGTAAGCTGGCCAGTCTCACTGATCGCATCCATGTCTCCTTTCACTATCAGCTCTTCCACTGCTAGCAATGGACCATTGTTACGGACCTCCTGGACTTTGGTTGGCCATCTAGTGGTTATTCTGTGAAACGTTTTGATCGGCCATCTAGTGATTACCTTTGTGAAACGTTTTGGGTGGCCATCTTTCAAATTTAAAATCAAACCACCACAAACTGCCATCCTCATCTCTGTCAAGACATGGACAAAATCTAGTGCCATCTTCATCTCTGTCAATCCCATTGTCTTTTCACACTTTATTCCATTACACTCTTAAAATACACAACTGCCTGTTCCTTTGGAGGGAGATGGAAGGAGTGTTTAATATGACTGAATAGCTGAGCAGCCTGTGTTCAGTGAAGGCAGCACAACCATGGTTGAGGAGTGATCTTAAGGAGGTGTATAATATCATGAGGGAATAGATAGAGTGAAAACACAGGCATTTGCCCATGATAGGGGAATCAATAAACAAAAGAACATACGATATGTTTAATGTAAGAAGAGCAAGATTTAATACAAATGTGAAGGGTATCTTTTTCACTCAAAGGGTGGTGTGTATATGGAATGAATTGCCAGAGGAGGTGGTTGAGGCATATATAATATTAGCATTTAAAACACATTTAGACAAGAACATGGATAGGAAAGGTTAAGAGGGATTGGGCCAAACACAGGCAAATGAGACTAGCTTGAGATGTGGCACCTTGGTCGACATGGGCAAGTTGGACCGAAGGGCCTGTTTCCATACCATATGACACTAAGACTCCATAACAAATGTTAATTGTGTACTTGCGTTATAGATTTCCCAAGCGGATGAGAGCAAAACAGGTGAACTTTCCTCTATACCATCCTTAGTTCAGAGACACCTCAAGAAGAATGTTGAGAGCAAGAAGGTATTTACATAGAATTATGATAAGATTGCAACTGTTTATTAATTCATACCATATAACCATATAACAATTACAGCACGGAAACAGGCCATCTCGACCCTTCTAGTCCGTGCCGAACACATAATCTCCCCTAGTCCCATATACCTGCGCTCAGACCATAACCCTCCATTCCCTTCCCATCCATATAACTATCCAATTTATTTTTAAATGATAAAAACGAACCTGCCTCCACCACCTTCACTGGAAGCTCATTCCACACAGCTACCACTCTCTGAGTAAAGAAGTTCCCCCTCATGTTACCCCTAAACTTCAGTCCCTTAATTCTCAAGTCATGTCCCCTTGTTTGAATCTTCCCTACTCTCAGTGGGAAAAGCTTTTCCACGTCAACTCCGTAACTCTGTATACCATATGTATATCCTGAAGAAAGTTGAACAATCTAGAATCTCAGTAGCTTTAATATATATTTTGTTTTTATTGAGTCCGGTATGCAGTTACAACTCTGCTAATTCCAGTAAAATAAAATGTCTGTTTTGCTCCTTTAATAATAATGCCCTTTGCATGAAGATAACTTTCCATCAGTCCAATATTTAAAGATTCTTTACAGAAAAATCTTGGTGTGGGGGGGGGGTTGTGACTAATGATGGATCCCTCAGGGCACCAATCAGAAAAAAAATCATTTTCTACTTTAGTTTCATTTCCTGCATTTAATTTGTTATTTCCTTAATTTATTTAGTTTTTCATTTAAATCTACAAGATCCTTAAATCATTTTGACATTAATTGACCAAGTTTTGGCCGATCAAGCTGATCTCAACCAGTCAATCCGAATGAGGTAACCAGCCAATGATAGTTAAAACCTATATTCGATGCCAACCATCCTTCCAAGCCAAAAGCTCACATCATGCCAATACCTGGTACCCTGGAAGTCAACACAACATTCAAAATAATACTCTACTCCAAGTCACATTGGAGTAAAGGAAATACCCTTGCAATGTTTCATGAAGTGATATGAAGCTTAACATACAAGACCTAATATATAGATCCTTTTGCATTGACCCATTTAAAAGATTGAGATTTCCGACCACTACTTAATCTAATTAACATTTGCTGAAATGATATTCCGGACCGAATTGTATTCCTTCAATATTCACAACCATTCCCCTATGCAGAAGTATGACACTGCCTGCAGAGAAGCGGTAAGCAGTAAAGATCCATTAATGGTTTGGTATATCTTAAATTGTGCTGCTAGTAATTTAGAGTAGACTGATGCACATTAATTTGATTTTTTCCCCCAGTATTTTGTGAACAGGACATACCTGGGAAATTGTTCATACCATTTGGTAGATGCCTGATTTGCAGTTGTACTGGGACAGTTTGACTGGATCCATGGATAGTTCTTCTCCAAGGCAACACATTACAAACGACTCCAAGGAAGCCTAGAAATGAGTTACCAATGTGGTGGCAATTTGGCAGAGTTATGAGCTTAACCATTGATTTTAGAATTGATTCATCCTGCCTGATGCATGCTGCTTGCAGTATTAAGTATACAGACATTTCCATGTTGTATTTCATCTCATATCACATAAATAATTGTTCTCCTTACTGTGCCACCTGCCCTGAATCCTGTCTTTATATCTCTTTCCAAATTCTTCCCCTCACCTTCCCCCTCTCCATCGCCATCTCCATCTCCAACTCCAACTCCAACTAACTCCAACTCCTCCACATCTAACTGCCTTAACATAATCCAGTGCAATAATTCATTACCAGAGTATTAATAACCCCTGTCCTATTCTTGTAACTCACCTCATACTTGTACTTTATTTGGCTCCCTATTGGCCAACCCAAATGAGATTGAATTATGAAATGCTCGAAACACTCACGTCAAGCAACATCTGTGGAACGAAACACAGTCCGAGGCAAAAGATAACACCGGGGGAGTATGGGTTGCAGGACCTATTCAGCGAAATCCAAATCAAAGATTACGGAAATTGTATGTTAATCAGATAAAGATTAGTTTTTCCAGAGTTTCAAAAAAGAGTAAATAAGTCTTATAAATGGGATTTTTGTTCTGGATAAGTTGGACTGCCTTCCAGTTTGCACAACAACAAGATTGTTATCCAAGAGAGTGAAACATGTCCCTCCGTCAAGTATGATCCTGCTTTAACAAAAGCCATTTTACGCATTTTCAGGAGACACAGCCTGATAGCATAAAGTCAGCTGGTCAGCTGTCAGCCAAACCCCCCTCCGCTAAAAGTCGACACGGTAGTCCAGCAAGTCGGCATGGAAGTGGAAAAGCTCATCAAGGCAGTGCAGCAGAAAATAAAAAAGTGAGTAAGGTTGTTGAAATTGAAGCAGAAAACCAAATCTCTGCTAAAACTATCCATCGCCTTATGGCCACCGTAACTCTTTGCAGTCTTAGCTGCCACTGACTTTATGGCCTCATTGTGCTTGTGTATCATAAGACATTTCAAATCAGAGATATTTGGGACTAGTTGAAAACATTTATTTTTAAGTTGTTTTAAAAAATAATAAGCATATTAATCTGATAATAATCAATTAAAATGCAGATTACAGTGAAATATAGAAAAGTAACTAAACTGCTGCTCCATCAGTGTTTCAAAATATTTCAAGAAGCAGATTTTAATATTTTAGGATGGCAAATTATTTTTATAAAGTTTATAAAGTTTGAGAATCAATTGATTTAATTATTAGAACAACTTTTAACAATAGCTTTTTAATAAATTTAAGAACAATTTATTTCTTGACAGAAATTTATATCTGCAAAGTAGATATAAAAAAGTACGAAACAAAAGGTTTTCACTGTACCTCAGTCCAATAAACTAAACGGAACTAAAGGTATTTTTCCTGATTTCCCAAACTAAAATCATTGAGTTCCGATTAATAAAAATAGACACAAAGTGCTGGAGTAACTCAACGGGTCAGGCAGCATCTCTGGAGAAAAGGATGGGTGACGTCGCACATCCTTTTTCTCCAGAGATGCTGCATGACCTGCAGAATTACTCCAGCACTTTGTCTATCATTGGTATAAACCAGCATCTGCAGTTTCTAGGGTACACAAAAATGCTGGAGAAACTCAGCGGGTGCAGCAGCATCTATGGAGCGAAGGAAATGGGCGACGTTTCGGGCCGAAACCCTTCTTCAGACTGATGGGGGGTGGGGGGGAGAAGGAAGGAAAAAGGGAGGAGGAGGAGCCCGAGGGCAGGGGGATGGGAGGAGACAGCTCGAAGGTTAAGGAAGGGGAGGAGACAGCAAGGGCTAGCAAAACTGGGAGAATTCAATATTCATGCCATCCGGACGCAAGCAACCCAGGCGGAATATGAGGTGCTGTTCCTCCAATTTCTGTTGTTGCTCACTCTGGCAATGGAGGAGACCCAGGACAGAGAGGTCGGATTGGGAATGTGAGGGGGAGTTGAATTGCTGAGCCACTGGGAGTTCAGGTAGGTTATTGTGGACTGAGCGGAGGTGTTCGGCAAAACGATCGCCCAACCTCCGCTTAGTCTCCCCGATGTAAATCAGCTGACATCTAGAGCAGCGGATGCAGTAGATGAGGTTGGAGGAGATACAGGTGAACCTTTGTCGCACCTGGAACGACTGCTTGGGTCCTTGAATGGAGTCTAGGGGGGAGGTGAAGGGACAGGTGTTGCATTTCTTGCGTTTGCAATGGAAAGTACCCGGGGAGGGGGTGGTACGGGAGGGAAGGGAAGAATTGACAAGGGAGTTGCGGAGGGAGCGTCCTTTGCGGAAGGCAGACATAGGGGGAGATGGGAAGATGTGGCGAGTGGTGGGGTCACGTTGGAGGTGGCGGAAATGGCGGAGGATTTGTTGTATTTGCCGGCTGGTGGGGTGACATGTGAGGACTAGGGGGACTCTGCCCTTGTTGAATGCGGTTAAAATGTTAAAATGCGGTTTTCTACCGCCTGTCCTGGATATATTTTCTCGGGGAGCTAGTTAACGCTGAAGATTTGTTCCGACTGCCGTTCAGTGAAAATTTTTTTTTTTTAATCGTTGGACCATTTCGGCGCTGGAGTAAACTAAAAAGCGGCTTCTAATGCCGTGAATGCCGACAGATTTCAGGTACGGAACAGCGAAAGGAAAGCGGTTTATTTTACATATAGACGTGCTTCTTAGGATGACCGTAATCCACATTTTACGTTGCGATATGGTGATTTTGGCCCCATACGAACCGGCAGTATTTTCCTGCTGATATGGGGTTTAAATTCACCGCACCGCAACGTTCCAATCGATCTCGTTCCACAAAATCCCACTCGCAAGATGATTTAAATAGCCATTAATTTACAGGAATTAAACACTAAATTCCTTCCAATTGGCTTTAAAAATCATGTTATATTGTGAATTCTTGTGTGATAGTTATTTGGACACTTAGGCTATTTAAAAATGTTAATCTTTTCTTAAGAAATGGATAGATGTTTAGATCTAGTAATTGCATTTTGTAATTAGCTTCAATTGGGTAACTATATGCTTTAATTTCAGGTCATCCAAGTAAGATTGTTTCATATTTGTTTCAGAATGCTTCAATCTACAATAACTGAAAATTTCATTCAGTTCTCTTAATTTTTAAGAAAGTTATGGGCTTTTGACTGTCCTCGATCACAGCTTTTGTGTTAAGTCAATGGAAAAGCAATAGGGAACAAGATGCTAATTTCTGAGTATGAAAATGGCCATAGCTTTTTTAATACTTGAGATATGAAAGTGAATTAGGTGTCAAATTAACTTATTTTTATGCTTTATCTGATGGGATAAATTGCAGACTTGATTTTTTAAATCTCAAAATTTTGTAACATTGCTACAAGTTGGTGGACAAAGACCTTACTGTTCAATCAGTTTATCTGCATCCCATTAAGCTGTCACTTGAATCAGCTGATTGTACCATTAACTCTTAGGCTTAGTTGAGTTTAGTTTAGATATGCAGCATAGAAACAGGCCCTTCAGCCCACCAAGTCCACGCTGACCATAGAAACATAGAAACATAGAAATTAGGTGCAGGAGTAGGCCATTCGGCCCTTCGAGCCTGCACCGCCATTCAATATGATCATGGCTGATCATCCAACTCAGTATCCCGTACCTGCCTTCTCTCCATACCCCCTGATCCCCTTAGCCACAAGGGCCACATCTAACTCCCTCTTAAATATAGCTTCAATCAAATATACCATCAATCACCCATTCATGCTAGTTCTATGTTATGCCACTTGTGCATCCACTCCCTACACACAAGGGCCGATTTGCAGAGGGCATTTTAACCTACAAACCTGTACATTTGTGGGATGTGGGAAGAAACCAGAGCACCTGGAAGAAACCCACCCGGCCACAGGGAGACCTTCACACAGACTGCCCCCGAAGTCAAGATTGAACCTGGGTCTCTGACACTATGAGGCAGCAGCTCTACCAACTGTGCCACTGTGCTGAACATGCCTAATGCAGCCTATCCATTTCCATCTTCAGCTGCCGCCTGGTCTGCTGAGTTCCACCAGCACTGATTTTTGCTCAAGATTCCTTCAATTGCACTCTCTTGTTTCTCCAAGTCTAATAAATCAGTAAATTCTGTAAAATGCCAAATCAGTAGGTTTGTTTGAAATTGTCAATATTCCAACACCAACCACTTGAAGCCAGGCACATCTATTTATTAAGGTTTCCCACAAAGGAAGGTAATGTTTCCTCCAGCTGTTATCAGACAACTGAACCATCTTCCCAATATCTAGAGAGCAGTCCTGAACTACTTTCTATCTCATTGGAGACCTTCGGACTATCTCTGTCTTTGATCGGACTTTACTGGCTTTGTCTCGCACTAAATATTATTTACCTTATTCCTGTTATCGCGTATCTGTGCGCTGTGGATAGCTCGATTGTAATCATGTATTGCCTTACCGCTGACTGGTTAGCACACAACAAATGCTTCTCACTGTACCTCAGCACACGTGACAATAAACTAAACGCAAACTAGAGTCAAACTCTTGGTTGCTGCAGGGCAAAAGTCCCAGCCTCTGGACAACACTACAGAAGTTCTTCAGGGCAGTGTCCTGGGCACAACCATTTTCAACAGCTTTGTCAAAGACCTTCTTTCCATCATGATCAGAAATGGGAATGTTTGCTGATAATCGCACAATGTTCAATTCCATTTGCCACTCCTCCGCTAATGAAGCAGTCCATATTGCATGCAGCAAGATCTAGGCCACATTCAGCTATGGGCTTATAAGTGGCAAGTAATATTTGCATCACAAAAGCGTCAACCATTGACCATCTCCAATACAGGTGTAACTACATGCTCTTGACATTCAATGGCATTATCATCGCTGACACCCCACCATCAATATCCTGGAGGTTGATCAGAAACTAAACCTGATCAGCCGTTGCTGCAAGAGCAGGTCAGAGGATGGGTATCCTATGGTGAGTGATTCATCTCTTCACACCCCTAGTCACCATCCACAAATTGCACTGCAGTTGGTCATCAAAAGTACTCTGACAGCCCCATCCAAACCTTCAACTTCAATTACCAACAAGGTCAAGGTCAGCAGGCACAATGGAACACAGCAATCTCCAGGTTCCTCTGTAGGTTATGCACCATTCTTGTCGGTACAGCGCAGACCTTCATTATTGCTGGACATAAGTCCTGGTACTCCATTTCCAAAAGCACTGTGGGAGTAGCTTCACCAGGCGGATGCTTACACTGACTTCTCAAGGGCTAATAGGAATTGGCAATAAATGGTGATGAAAGTGAATTTATAAAACTGCATCTCTATCAAACACTAGACTAAGTGGGACCCGTTGGGTCCCAGCATCACACGAGAGGGTTGGTCACCAACGCAATATTCCACCTCTCCACCAATTCCAATACTGCTCACCAGTGGGGGGGGGGGGGGGGGGGGGGGGGGCTGTCTGTTGCACCAGTATGGGTGTTGCGGGCTGAAGGTACTGGTTTCCAGAAGGCTAGTATAGACATTGTGGGCCGTATGGATGCTTGGGCAGGCATCCTACTGTTGCAACGATGTTAAAAGCCAAGCCAAGGCAAACAATTGGGCTGCAGCCACCCGACAACCAAAATTCATTTTGTGAACACAAACTTGTTAAAAAGGCGAGGCAAACAATTGGGCTGCAGACACTCGACAACCAAAATTCATTTTGAGACCACAAACTTGTCAAAAAGGCGAAGCAAACAATTGGGCTGCAGACACCTGACAACCAAAATTCATCTTGTGAACACAAACCTGCCAAAAGGCGAAGCAAACAATTGGGCTGCAGACACCCGACAACCAAAATTCATCTTGTGAACACAAACTTTTTAAAAAGTTCTCTCATTTTTCATCGCCAGAAAAAATCCTCCGCACTCATACGGCGACGGGGGGGCTCTGAGCGAGGTGGCCAAAAATGACGGCCGTAGGTGCCGCCGTTTTCTCGGGTATCGCAGCACAGTCGGCCAAAAGCTGTCAAGATCAGAGATTTAGTAATATAGATAACAATTGTCATTTCGTATCTTTGCAGGAAGAACCTATAAAGTCACCTGCTAAAACTCGACAAAGTGCTACCACAGATCCTAATAAAGTGAGTTACTACAGAGATTTTCAAGTAGGATATATGCATATATAATATTTTTCTTTGCTTTTATGTAAGTCTTATTTCATGCTATTACATGCCATCACAGATTAGTTTAAACACAGAAGATCAATTGTTAATGGCAGTTATAGTCATGATGTTATTCAGCGTGGAAACAGGCCCTTCGGCCAACTTGTCCCATCTACACTAGTCCCACCCGCCTGCATTTGGCCCATCTCCCTCTAAACCAATCCTATCCATGTATCCAGGTATCTGTCTAAATGTTTCTTAAACGTTGCAATAGTTCCTGCTTCAGCTGCCTCCTTCGGCAGCTTGTTCCATACACCTATCACCCTTTGTGTAAAAAGGTTACCCCTCAGGTTGCTATTAAATCTTTCCCCCCTCACCTTAAACCGATGTTCTCTGATTCTCAATTCCCCTCCTCTGGGCAAGAGACTGTGCATCTACCTGATCTATTCCACTCATGATTTTATACACCTCTATAAGATCACCCCTCATCCTGTGCTCCAAGAAATAGAGCCCAAGCCTGCTCAACCTTTCCCTATAGCTCAGGCCCTCGAGTCCTGGCAACCTCATAAATCACCTCAGCACTGTTTCCAGCTTCACAACATATTTCCTATAACATGGCTCCCAAAATTGAACGCAATACTCTAAAAGCGGCCTTATACGACTGCAACATGACCTCCCATCTTATATAATGATGAAGGCCAATGTGCCAAAAGCCTATTTGGTTTTATTTGATTTGATTTGATTTAATTTGTCATTGTCTTCAATGAAGATACAACAAAATTATTTTTCCCGTACAGTCATACAAAAAAAATAAAATAAACAAAACACAAAACACAGAACACAGAAGTCCACAACACAAACATCCCTACAGCAGCACCAAAGTTCCCCACTGTGAGGGAAGGAACCAAAGTCCAGTCAACCTCCTCGCCGATGTTCCCCAATGTTCACCCGTGGTCGGGGCATCCCGAGCACCCCGTAGTCGCCGCTACGGGCGGCCCGATGTTCAGGCCCTCTCGCCGGGAACCTCTCATCGGCAACCTTCCACCGGAGTCCGCGGCTCCCGTCCACAGGCCGTGCTGGGCAGAGATTCGCGCTGGCGACCCCCGGCAAATGGTCCCAGGACTCCGGAGTTAAAGTCAGCGCCGCCCGCATTGGGAGCTCCGCACCCACAGCTCCGTGATGTTGGAGCAGCGGCCCAGCACTCCGGAGCTCCAAGCGGCGATCCCA
Source organism: Leucoraja erinaceus (assembly GCF_028641065.1). Lineage (NCBI taxonomy): Eukaryota > Metazoa > Chordata > Chondrichthyes > Rajiformes > Rajidae > Leucoraja > Leucoraja erinaceus. Next base: position 15,806,072 of record NC_073384.1, on the reverse strand, counting down.
AGAAGGCCTTGCCCATTCCACAATGATTCCAGCGTCTCGCCACTGCTGCTGAAGCTCTGATCCGGTCCTGGCTGGAAAGGCCGCACCAATCCAGCTGGTAGGTCGCGAGAGGGGAGGGGGGGGCAAGCACGAGACTTGGATAATAGCCACATCCTCGCCAGGAAGCGACTGAAGGACGATTTCCCTCTTACCCTACCCGCTTCTCCCCACATAAAATACTGAAAAAACCCAAAAAAACAAAAAAAAAAACACATTCTGAACATAACAAAATAAAAAAAAAACAGCCAGACCGTGGCCGGAGGCAGCTAGCAACAGCGCCACCAGATGTCCAGAACTTGACTACCCTATCAACCTATGATGCTACTTTCAACGAACTATGTACCTATACTCCGAGATCCCTCTGTTCTGCAACACTACCCAGAGCTCCATTGTTCATTGTGCAGTTCTGCCCATGTTAGTGCCTCGCAAAATGCAACCTCACATTTCTCTGTATTAAATACCAACCATTCCTCAGCTCACCTGGCCAATCGATCAAGATCCAGGTGGAACCACGCCGTTGATACTGCTTTGCTCAGCATACATCATGCATGTATCAAAATGCAGAAACTAGCCTCATTAGAATGTGACAGCGTAATTTGGTATATTATCTGTCCTGTCCTTAATCAGCATATGTGCTCAGCTGTGATTCTCATAGATGGTCCTGTGGTCTTTCATGTCACAAGTAAGGCCTTCTTTGAGATGTAAACCACATTCCAATGGCACAATATCTTATACGCTGCCTGGAAGGTGGGAGAGGGGAGATGCGATAATGGAAAGATTCATGAAGGAAAGATCAGTGATTCCATCGGGGAAAGAAAAAGCAAATGACTGAGGACGGGATGCAATGATTTGGAAGCACAGACATTTAACTGGGAAGATGTGAATAGTCAATGTCTCAACAAATTCAGGAGACATGATTTCCCTCACACACAGCTATGCTGACTATCAATACTCAGTTGCAAATGCAAATAAATCCTGTCTCTCAAAATCTGCAGGTTATCTTGGGGGGGGGGACTATGCTTAGTTTATCCTCTCTTTTTATTTAATGTACTTTAAAAAAAAGCCCTGTCAGTTTTTACATGTGTTGCTAGTTTGCCCTCAAAATGTATTTTCTAAATTTGATTTTTTATTCCCTATTTGCTGAATTCATCCCGATCTTCAAGCCCTTCACTAATCTTTGCTTCTTATATTGTTTCTCCTTCATCTTAATATTCTCTTTAATTTCATTGGTTAACTTTGGATATTTCATTCCACTCCCACTCCCACCCTAGAATTAAAATCAATTCTACTCACCATGTAGTTTAGTTGGAGCCATGAACCATCTGCCACTGCTTGTGTATCACCTTATCCACTAAACTATGTGCCCTTTAGATATATCCCTCGCAATGTTTTGTAATTTCTCCTTATTTAAGTTTAACACAGTTGGATGCAAAATTCCATATTGCTTCATCGGTAATGAGGTCATCTAGCATATGATATTCCAGCTGCCACTCATTGAGCTTGTCTATATCTCCTTGAAGCCTTTTTACATCCTTCTTCATACTCACAATTCCACCTCATTTAATATTGCCAAGTAATATTCCCAACTAGGTTTTGCCTCCCTCAGTCTTCTTCGAGTCCGTTGCAATCTCAGATGTCGTTCTGCCAGTATCTGGGACGGGTCACAGCGGGTCGGGTCGGTTCAGCCAGGTCCTGGGGGCTGCACTGGAGGGCGTCGTCACACTCCAGTAGGCGGGACATTGTCTGTATTGCTCCACAGCTGCATGTGTCTTCTGCCTGGTAGTTCCACGCTTTCATAAGTCCTTTGCACCTCCCCTGCTCCACTCGTAATCTGTTGAGGGTCTTCCAGGTTGGCCATGGGAGGTCGTGCCCGCTGGCGAGGCATTCAGTCGGAGTGATTCCTCCCTCCATCCAGTCGTGGGCTCGTGTGTTGAGCTGGTTCCATTCATCTTTCCAGATGTTGGTCCTTGCTGTTTCTTTGGTTGTCTGGAGAGGTGGGACTGTCTGCAAGAAACTGGCTCTAGATTTCAGTCGGGGTGGAGGTGCTGTGTGTCCGTGCAGGGGGTGCCTGGTATCGATCTCCTGTGCTCTCCGCTCGTCTTGGGCGACGATGGATCGTCTGATATGGGGGGGCAATACCAGCTAGGGCGTAGAGGCACGGGACTGGGCGTTGTCTTTATGCATCCCGTGATAATGCGGCAGGTGTCGTTGAGGGCTGTGTCAACCAGTTTGGTGTGGTGGGAGCGGCTCCAGCTTGAGCATGCGTATTCAGCTGTGGAGAAGCACAGGGCTAGGGCAGTTGCACGGATGGTTGGTGGATCAGCGCCCCACTTTGAGTTTACCTGTTTGCGCAGGATGTTGTTGCGAGTGTTGACTTTGGCTTTGGTGTTCTGAAGGTGGGTTTTGAAAGAGAGTGTCCTGTCGAGTGTGACTCCGAGGTACACGGGGTGGAGGTGGTTGGAGAGTTTGTGGCCATCCCATGAGACGCTCAGTTGTTTTCCTGCATCTCGATTTTTAAGATGGAAGCTGCATAGTTGGGTTTTTGATGGGTTGGGTTTCAGGTGGTTGTTATTGTAATAGGTTGTCATCTCTTGGAGGGCGCTTTCCCGGACAGACTTGATCTTCTGGAAGTTCTCCTGTTGGGTGGTGATGTGGTGGTCATCGGCATAGATGAAGCGGCGGCATTGTGGGGGAAGTGGTTGGTTGTTGGTGTAGATGTTGAAGAGGAGGGGGGCCAGTACGCTGCCTTGTGGTAGGCCATTCTTTTGGGCTTTCCATTTGCTCTTCTTGTCGTTTAGTTGAACGAAGAAGCGCCTGTTGTTGAGAAGGCTTTTGATGACTTGGCACAGGTCGAGGTCACCAGTCATGTCAAAATGTTTCCTGATCATGGTGCGGTGCTGGACAGTGTCGTAGGCAGCGGTGAGATCTATGAAAGCTGCTCCGGTGATGAGTTTGCACTCAAAACCGTCCTCAATGTGTTGGGTGAGGTTCAGTAGCTTCCCGGCACAGGAGCGGCCAGGGCGGAAGCCTCCCTCAGTGATATTATTGATATAGGCAGCCAATGAGGTCCAAGGCTGGGACCATCCCAAGGTGAAAATCAGTCCATCTTGTTGGTTTGAAAGGTGGTCATTTTCCAAGATGATAGGAAATGTGGGAGGCTCACCCACTGTCACCACTAGGTCCTTCAGTAGACTTCCCAGACTTTTAGACTTGTCACGGTGTACAGTTGTGGTTAAATATCAATTCTGTTTATCGTTATCAGGAAGACGCAACAAATGCTCGGCAACAGCAGGGTTTAACGGAAGGTGAGTTTGCTTCCTTCAAAACACTGAATGTATGTGTGAGACTTGGGAATATGCAAGACCAAGCAAAACGACTGAAAAGTAAATCATCAAACCTGCCAATACTTTAATGATATTTGATATTTTCAAGGATGAGGTGTTTAATATCTTAATATTACATTTCTTAAGCGTACAACAGAAATAATGATTTTAATTTTCTGCTCATTAGATTAGATTTAGGATTATTATCGTCACATGTGCTGAGATACGAAAAGGTTTGTTTTACATGCTCTCCAAATAGATCAGATAATACAATACTTAAATAGAATCACGTCAAACTCAAGTAAGATCAAGATCAAGCAATGGGAAAGATACAGACTGCCAAATAGAGTTCACAGCATTGCAGTGCATCAGGCCCATAGACAACGTCCAATGTTTACAGTTGGATAGAGGTTAAAGGGACAGCAGTCTAGCTTCTGAAAGGTTAATTCAGAAGCCTCATAACAGAGATGAAGAAACTGTTCCTGAGTCTTTTGGTGTGCGTTTTCAAACTTCTGTACTTTCTACCAGACAGACAATAGACAATAGACAATAAGTGTATGAGTAGGCCATTCGGCCTTTCGAGCCAGCACCGCCATTCAATGTGATCATGGCTGGTCATCCCCATTCAGTACCCCATTGCTGCCTTCTCTACATATCCCCTGACTCCGCTATCTTTAAGACATGAAAAAGAAGGAATGACCAGGGTGGAACGTCTTTGATTATGTGGCTGCTTTTCCAAGGTTCGATGGAGTGTAGATGGAGTGAATGGTGGGAAGTCTGGTCTGTGTAATGGACTCAGCTACATCTAAAACAATTTCATGCAACAATACAATATAATACAGTTTATTGTCATTTGAACTATATGAAGTTCAAACGATATTTGATTTCTGCAGTCATACAACCAAAAAAAAAAACCAAGACACACAATTAACACAAACATCCATCACAGTGAATCTCCTCCTCCTCTCCCGATGTTAAAGCCCCCGGTGTGCGATGATAAGTCCCGCGGCCGTTAAGGCCGCGCCGGACGATGTAAGGCCCTGCTCCGGGTCTTGATGTTGGAGCCCCCGGTGGGCAATGGCAAGTCCCGAGGCCGTTTAAGCCACGCCAGGCGATGTAAGGTCCCACTCTGGGTTGTTTCAACCCCGCAATTCAGGCAGGAGAAATTGCCGTTGCGGGAGCTCTGAAAAGCGGTCTCCCATCAGGGACCCGCGAGCTCCCAATGTCACTGTCCACTGGGCCTGCGGCTGGAACCTCCGAAGCTCCGAAGTCAGGTCACAGCTGCGCGCCACCACAGCTCTCCACGCCAGCCAGCTCCATGATGGTGAGCCCGCAGACTCCGCAACTGGAGCCCCCAGGTCATTCCGGTTGGAAGCCGCTCCACGGTGCTAGGCCCCAACGACAACGGAGACCCGACAGGAAAAAGGTCGGGTCCCCCGTACAGAGAGGAGATTTTAAAGTTTCCCCCGCCCCCCACATATACACAGCTAAAAACAATATATAAAACTACAACCAAACTATACACTCAACAGGACAAAAATTTAAAAAAGATAGACGGATTGCAGAGGCCGCTGCCGCGAGGTGCCGCCATCTCACCTAGGGCAGACCTGCAGTTAAACCAAGCTGTGATGCAATCCAGAGGTATGCTTTCTATGGTGCATCCGTGGGCAGTTGTAAAAGTCATTGGGGACATGCCAATTTCCTCAGTTTCCTCAGGAAGTAGAGGTGTTTGCGTGCCTTCTTGGCTGTCACGCCAGTGTGGTTGGTCCACGACAGATTGTTGGTAATATTAATTACTTCTATTTTGAATATGTCGTAATTTAAAACTTTACGCTCCATTATCACTCGGGTGAATCTAGCTTTCAATCACTCCACTGGTGAAGATATCCTTCTTGAGATGAGCACAAATATCCCATTATATTTTCAATTCAATTTTAGATCTCTCTTGGACAACACACTCAAGTCTGCTAAATCACTTCTGTTTATTCACATTTGCCAATTAGAAAATACTCTGATCTATCTTTCTTGTGTTACAAAGGATGAGCTTGCATGTTTTTCCACGGATTTGCCCGCACACCCTATCTATCAGTGACTTTCTCAGAAAATCTGCGAACACAAACACTATTTATTTTTCTGCCACCCGACTTGGCATTATCTGAACATTTAGATGTAGGATATTTTATTATTCCATCCAAACCATTGGGCTGGATCTTCTGCTAATGGTTGAGCTGCCAAAGTCCACCAACTGCATGTCATGGAATCCCACTCTAAATGAGAGGGAACTCTCAGGAACAATGTTTTGGTAGGAAACTTGCCGCCATCTGATAGCAAGGCCCTGCATATCTAATTGGTTTCACCCCCAGGACAACCTTGACAGGCAGGGAGATCCAGACTTACAACTAATTTGTAAATCTCTGATGTTTATATTAAGTGTTTGCTATTTAAATGTGTATGTGTATGTTGCAAGTGTATGCTATTTAAATGTATTAGATATTGAAAATGATTAAAGACCTTAAATCAAAGCACTAAGAAATAATTAAATCAACTCAATTCAAATAAAAAGAGTACTCGGTAACTTGTACCCCTCGGGTTCCAATGGGTTGCACTTGAACCCGAGGGGGACCAATATCCTGGCGGGGAGATTTGCAAAGGCTACAGTGGAGACTTTAAACTAGAACGGTTGGGAGGAGGGACTCAAATAGAGAAAGCTAGTAGACAGTGTGTGAGGCAGGAGGCAGAGACGGGAAGCACTCAGACCCAACATGTAGGGGGGGGAAGAAGAAAACAATAATAAACAGAATAAGAGGTGGTGGGTTTCTTAAATGTGTGAGCAGAGAGACAGAGGGATGTAACATGGGGTTAAAGCAATAGGTAGCAAGGTGAAAAGTAAAAGTAGCAGGCAGACAAATCTAGGGCAAAAATCAAAAAGGGCCACTTTTCAACATAATTGTACAAAGGGTAAGAGCGTTGTAAAAACAAGCCTGAAGGCTTTGTGTCTCAATGCAAGGAGCATTTGTAATAAGGTGGATGAGTTGAATGTGCAGATAGCTACTAATGATTATGATATAGTTGGGATCACGGAGCCATGGCTCCAGGGTGACCAAAGCTGGGAGCTGAACATCCAGGGATATTCAATATTCAATATTCAGGAGGGATAGACAGAAAGGAAAAGGAGGTGGGGTAGCGTTGCTGGTTAGAGAGGAGATTAACGCAATGGAAAGGAAGGACATTAGCTTGGAGGATGTGGAATCGATATGGGTAGAGCTGCAAAACACTAAGGGGCAGAAAACGCTAGTGGGTGTTGTGTACAGGCCACCTAACAGTAGTAATGAAGTTGGGGATGGCATCAAACAGGAAATTAAAAATGCGTGCAACAAAGGTAAAACAGTTATAATGGGTGACTTCAATCTACATATAGATTGGGTGAATCAAATTGGCAGGGGTGCTGAGGAAGAGGATTTCTTGGAATGTATGCGGGATAGTTTTCTAAACCAACATGTAGAGGAACCAACAAGAGAGCAGGCTATTCTAGACTGGGTATTGAGTAATGAGGAAGGGTTAGTTAGCAGTCTTGTTGTGAGTGGCCCCTTGGGCAAGAGTGACCATAATATGGTGGAGCTCTTCATTAGGATGGAGAGTGACAATGTTAATTCAGAAACAATGGTTCTGAACTTAAAGAAAGGTTACTCTCTGAGGGTATGAGACGTGAATTGGCCAAGATTGACTGGCAATTAATTCTTCAAGGGTTAAACATAGAAACATAGAAATTAGGTGCAGGAGTAGGCCATTCGGCCCTTCGAGCTTGCACCGCCATTCAATATGATCATGGCTGATCATCCAACTCAGTATCCCGTACCTGCCTTCTCTCCATACCCTCTGATCCCCTTGGCCACAAGGGCCACATCTAACTCCCTCTCAAATATAGCCAATGAACTGGCCTCAACTACCCTCTGTGGCAGAGAGTTCCAGAGATTCACCACTCTCTGTGTGAAAAAAGTTCTCCTCATCTCGGTTTTAAAGGATTTCCCCCTTATCCTTAAGCTGTGACCCCTTGTCCTGGAACATCCTGGGTTGACGGTGGATATGCAATGGAAGGCATTTAAAGACTGCATGGATGAACTACAACTATTCATCCCAGTTTGGCTAAAGAATAAATCAGGGAAGGTAGTGCATCCGTGGATAACAAAGGAAATCAGGGATAGTATCAAAGCAAAAGTGTACAAATTAGCCAGAAAAAGCAGCCTACCAGAGGACTCGGAGAAATTCAGAGACCAGCAGAAGAGGACAAAGGGTTTAATTAAGAAAGGGAAAATAGATTATGAAAGAAAACTGGCAGGGAACATAAAAACTGACTGCAAAGGTTTTTATAGATATGTGAAGAGAAAGAGATTAGTTAAAACAAATGTAAGTCCCTTGCAGTCAGAAACAGGTGAATTGATCATGGGGAACAAGGACATGGCAGACCAATTGAATAACTACTTTGGTTCCGTCTTCACTAAGGAAGACATAAATAATCTGCCGGAAATAGCAGGGGACCGCGGGTCAAAGGAGATGGAGGAACTGAGTGAAATTCAGGTTAGCCGGGAAGTGGTGTTAGGTAAATTGAATGGATTAAAGGCCGATAAATCCCCAGGGCCAGATAGGCTGCATCCCTGAGTACTTAAGGAAGTAGCTCCAGAAATAGTGGATGCATTAGTGATAATTTTTCAAAACTCTTTAGATTCTGGAGTAGTTCCTGAGGATTGGAGGGTAGCTAATGTAACCCCACTTTTTAAAAAGGGAGGGAGAGAGAAAACGGGGAATCATAGACCAGTTAGTTTAACATCGGTAGTGGGGAAACTGCTGGAGTCAGTTATTAAAGATGGGATGGCAGCACATTTGGAAAGTGGTGAAATCATTGGACAAAGTCAGCATGTCTTACGAATCTTATAGAATTTTTTGAGGATTTAACTAGTAGAGTGGATAGGGGAGAACCAGTGGATGTGTTATATCTGGACTTTCAGAAGACTTTCGACAAGGTCCCACATAAGAGATTAGTATACAAACTTAAAGCACATGGTATTGGTGTTCAGTGTTGATGTGGATAGAAAACTGGCTAGCAAACAGGAAGCAGAGAGGAGGAGTAAACGGGTCTTTTTCACAATTGCAGGCAGTGACTAGTGGGTTACCGCAAGGCACAGTGCTGGGACCCCAGCTATTTACAATATATATGTTAATGATTTGGACGAAGGGATTGAATGCAACATCTCCAAATTTGCGGATCACACGCTGGGGGGCAGTGTTAGCTGTGAGGAGGAAGCTAGGAGGCTGCAAGGTGACCTGGATAAGCTGGGTGAGTGGACAAATGCATGGCTGATGCAGTATAATGTGAATAAATGTGAGGTTATCCACTTTGGTGGCAAAAACAGGAAAGCAGACTTTTATCTAAATGGTGGCCAATTAGGAAAAGGGGAGATGCAACGAGACCTGGGTGTCATGGTACACCAGTCATTGAAAGTAGGCATGCAGGCGCAGCAGGCAGTGATGAAAGCGAATGGTATGTTAGCATTCGTAGCAAAAGGATTTGAGTACAATACAATACAATACGGTTTATTTGTCACATTCCACATAAGTGCAAGTGAAATGAATATGTCAGCAGCGGTACAATTGTAAAGAACACACACAAAAACACAATAAAAATTTAACATAAATATCCACCACAGCATTCATCACTGTGGTGGAAGGCACACAATTTGGCCAGTCCTCCTCCATTTTCCCCCATGGTCCGGACCTCAACCCTCCGCAGTTGCCGCTGCGGGCGTCCAGATGGTAAAAGGACAAGGTACAAGTCCAGGTAAGTCCACGATCTGCTCTTCCCCACCGGAGACTGCGGCTTTAAGTTGGTGTTGGCCGCAGGCCGGCGGTCGAAGATTTAAAGTCCCCGCCGCGCCGCAGCCAGATGCATCGCAGATCGCAGGGCCGGCGGTCGAAGCTCCCCTCCAAGGGTGATGGTAAGTCCACGCCGGCGGTGGTCCGGCGGTAGAAGTTGGCCATGGGCCGGCAGTGATGGCTTCTTCTTCCCCCGGGTCCCCCACGAGGGATCCCGAGCTGGAGCTGTGCAGACCGTGGCTTCAGGCTGCCGGCTGCCCCGGGCCAGCGAAACGGAGTGCTCCCCTCCAGCGAACCCCAGCGAGGGCTCACCCGCTCCACGCAGAGAGTCCATGCTGCACCCGCCGCTGAAGACCCGGGCGCGTCTCCGGGAAAGGCCACGCCGATCCTCGTTGTTAGGCCACGGGGAGGCGACCTGGAAAAAGTCACCTCTCCATGGAGGAGGCGGCCAAAACGGTTTCCCGCACACCACCCCCCATACAAAACACACAAAGAAACATTTCTTGTGAGCATAGGAGCAGGGAGGTTCTACTGCAGATATACAGGGTCTTGGTGAGACCACACCTGGAGTATTGCGTACAGTTTTGGTCTCCAAATCTGAGGAAGGACATTATTGTCATAGAGGGAGTGCAGAGAAGGTTCACCAGACTGATTCCTGGGATGTCAGGACTTTCATATGAAGAAAAACAGGATAGACTTGGCTTGTACATGCTAGAATTGAGGGGGGATCTTATAAAAACTTACAACATTCTTAAGGGGTTGGACAGGCTAGATGCAGGAAGATTGTTCCCGATGTTAGGGAAGTCCAGGACAAGGGGTTACAGCTTAAGGATAGAGGGGAAATCCTTTAGGACCGAGATGAGAAAAACATTTTTCACACAGAGAGTGGTGAATCTCTGGAACTCTCTGCCACAGAAGGTTGTTGAGGCCAGTTCATTGGCTATATTTAAGAAGAAGTTAGATGTGGCCCTTGTGGCTAAAGGGATCAGGGGGTATGGAGAGAAGGCAGGTACGGGATACTGAGTTGGATGATCAGCCATGATCATATTGAATGGCGGTGCAGGCTCGAAGGGTCGAATGGCCTACTCCTGCACCTATTTTCTATGTTTCTATCTGTCAGTAGTCCTTCTTTTCCATTGTAATCAGTAACTGTACTGATCCTTGTGTGGACCAGTTTTCACTTAGCTTAGAGATACAGTGTGGATAAAGCCCCTTCGGCCACCTTTCAAAACCACGTCAACCACCGATTACTGATACACTACTTCTATGTCCTACACTAGGGGCAATTTACAGAAGCCAATTAACCTACGAACCTGCACGTCTTTGGGATGCAGGTGGAAAACGGAGCACCCAGAGAAACACACGTGGTCACAGGGAGAACGTACAATCGCAATTCCTTGTATCTTTGATGTAGGCCATTCCAACTCTGGCTCTCTGAGCAATCCCATTAATTCCATTCCCCCTGGTTAGTTTGAGTGTGATGCACTTGGTCTAGTAACACTATAAAGTGTTTTATTTACTAAAGAAGAAGCATGTTTCGGGATGTTGGTAGAACTGGGGAAATTCCATGCAGTCACAGGGAGAGCATGCATTTCCTTATTTTCTTTTCTTTGATCCTCGGGTGTAAATTGACTTTACTTCAAAAGTGTTTCATCATTCACAGAGTCATTCTAAGGTATTAGAAAATTTTGTTTTTTTTAAAGCCCCTAATGACACCTTCTCTGTTTCAGAAAACACCTCCATCCTCCATATCAACACTGAGCTGTCACGGGCATCCAGCCAGATATTGAACGCTGACGCAACCTCCGATGTCACATTCTCATTCACGTTAGATCAGAAGTTTTGTAAGGAAAAATGGATTGATCATGAAGATTTCTGCAAGTGTTTCCAGTAAGGCATCCTTTCCACCATTATTAAATCTGTTACAGAGGTCACAACATAATTACTGGTTCTTGTACCCATGTTCATGTGACTAACGCAGATTACTAGAAAACCCACATCCAAATGATCATTAAGCACATTAAGTTTGCCCATGTATGTATGTGCGAGTGCTGTACACATCCATTGAATGAGTTCCTCCAAAAGCAGACACACTTAACATCCTGCTGCATATATCGCTGCTTGTTCCCCCCCATTAATATTCGTGTGTTTAAATACGAATCATGGACTTTTAGGGTTGCCAATTCTGGAAGATGTGATGCAATCTCCATACTGGTGGCAACATGCAGTTATCCATGGTTAGTTGGAAGGTATGTCATTCACATGATAAGAACTTTGGATGAGGACCACCCTGTTCTTCATCTCTTTGCAGTTCACCTTGGTGTGGCTCCGACCCTAGTCTGTTTGTTCCAGTTTTAATTGCCACTAGTAGCTTTTTCCAAACTATTCCTAATTGGAAGTTCAATGAACAGTCAATCCTAGACAATTCACTTTTTCACTTGAATCTGTTAATCACACTCTTAAACTCCAGCATACACACCTAGCCTAGCCAATCTTTCCTCATTATGTAACCTGTGTATTCCAGGTATTAGTTGAGTAAACTTTCTCTGAAGACACAAGGAACTGCAGGTGCTGGTTTACCCAAAAAAAGCACAAAGTGCTGGAATAGCTCAGCGGGTCAGATATCATCTCCAGAGAACGTGGATGGGCAACATTTCAAGTCGGGACCCTTCTTCAGACTTAACTTTCTCTGATCTGCTTCCAATGAATTAAGATCATCACCAATATAAAGAGACCAATACAATACAGAACTTGAGATTTAATCTGACTAATTCCCTATATAATGGGGCATAACCACTCGACTTTTATATGATAAAATTCATATGATACATATGATAAAATTCAGTTATCTTTCCTGATTTGTAAATCTTACATGTTAATCTTTAATGACACTTAAACCCTCCTGCATCTCAGAACACCACAATTTCTCATTATTTGGATAATTAGCTTCATTATTTTACATTTACAATTAATATTTTCCCAAATTATGTCCATTTGCCAGATTTGTGTTTACTCGCTAACCTGCCTATATCCTTTTGTATCCTCCTTAAGCTTTCTTCACAACTTGCCTTCCTATCTATCTTCACCCAGAGAGTTGTGAATCTGGAATTCTCTGCCGCAGATGACAGTGGATGCCAATTCACTGGATGTCTTCAAGAGAGAGTTAGATATAGCTCTTATGGCTAATGGAATCAAGAAATATGGGGAGAAAGCAGGAACGGGTTTTGGATTTTGGATGATCAGCTATGATCAAAATGAATGGCGTTGCTGGGTCGAAGGCCCGAATGGCTTACTCCTGCACCCATTTTCTTTGTTTCTATGTTTCATGACATCAACAAATGTAGCAACATTGATGCTTTCATCCAAGTCATTTGTAAAAAAAAAGGTTTTGGCTCACCATTCCTCCCTGTGTTACGACGCTCATTACATCATGTCAACTGGATAAAGACTAATTTATGATCACTCCTTTTCCTGTTACCCAACCAATATTCTTTCCATGCCAAAATATCACATTGTGGCAGACTGAGCCATTTTGGTATTGAACCGTCGTTGGTCGGGCTCGAACTCTTGCATGGACCGGGTGTGATCTGGAGGAACCAATCATGCGGTCAGGGTGGTGGGCCGTTAGGCGGTTGTTGATAAGTGTCACTCATGTTATGAGTCATGCTTTGGTAGTTACGCCCACTTGCTTTTACAGTAGTCCTCCCTGCCTGTTCCCTTTAGAATTAGAAAGATGTGCTCGTATGAAGTTATATATGCTATGTCGTTAATAAAGTCTTTGGACTTTTATCATAGCTTCAGTTATTACAACAGCCAAAACACAACATGGTGTCAGAGTGTACAAACTCACTCCTTGTTTAATTCTATTGCTTTTATTTTAGTTTATTTGTTTTTCAACTGTTTTGCAATGGCTTCTGCTCTAAAAAAAACTAGAGATCTTGGTGTTTGATGAAGATCTTGCAGAACAATGGCATGTATTTGAAGAGGATTTTTCTATCTACATTGATGCAGCACACCCTACTGCTGATCCTGCTGTTCGTGTGTCAATCCTTCTTAATTTGGCAGGCACGGAAGCTGTTCGTCGTGCCAGAAGATTTCACTATGAACTGGCTAGATTGATGCAAATGGTGTCCAGATTCCTGCAGAATCTATCCGTGACCTTAAATGCCTCCTGCGTAAATTCCGACAATTATGTGTAACAGACTAACTAAAGCATTGAACGACATCTGTTTTTTTCACTGTGCCAGAGACAGGGAGAACCTGTAGTGTTATTCGTTAGCGCACTGAAACATATCGCAAGTTGATGCGATTTTAGAAATATATGTGATGAAGTTCGATTCTGGAGCTCGTTGCAACGTTATCTGCTTGGCTGTTTTTTCCAGAAGCAAAGAAACACTGAAACGGCATCTCCAGCAGCTGCATCTCTTGTTTCGTTTGAAATCTGTTACTACGTGAACGACAACACTTAATAAAATTGTTTATTTTGTTGCAGAATCGACATAGTTTCCCATACGCAGGGCAACGGTCACGAACAGCGGCATGTGAACCATTACAATTAAAGCAATTATCGATTAGTATAACTAACGTATAACTCGACAGATTCTCCCATTTGATTGGCATGGCAAGCAGTACCTGGTATTCGTTGATTCGTATTCAGGATAGTTTGACATTGATTTCCTTAGCAGCCCCACTTCCAGCAGAGTGATTTCGAAGTTATCTCACCACATTTCAGTCCACGGATCTCCGGGCAGATTTCTAACTGACAATGGCAGTCAATTCACCAGCCAACACTTCAAGGAGTTTGCTAGACACTGGAATTTTTGCCACATCACCAGCAGCCCTGTATATCCACAGTCTAATGGGCTGGATGAACGAGCTGTCAAAAGTGCTAAACAGCTCATGGAACGTTCATATCGAGCTAAATCCGATGTATTTTTGGATCTGCTCAACTTACGCAATATCTCCCGTGACCCCATCTTGGGCTCACCCGCTCAATGTTTATTGTCCAGGCAGACCCGTGCCACAGTGCCTGTAGTGGATCTGGCATTGATCCCACAAGTGATTCTACCTGAGGAGGTTCACCCCAGGTGACAACAGAAGCGTGATATTCAAAAACAATAGTTTGACAAGACAAGTAGGCCACTGCCACCACTGACCAAGGGGCAGGTGTGGTCCGTTTACAGACTGACAAAGGCCATGACCGTACTGGAGTGATTTCTGAAATTGCCTCAGAGCCATGTTCGTATATCGTCAGTGCTGATGGCGGCACCTACAGGCGTAACAGACAACATATCCTGCCTGTGAACGAACCATTCCTCCTCCATATTATCTAGACCGTACAAGTACACTTCCGTCTGCGTCCAGCGGCACTCCTATGCCTCTACCAGCACAACAATCCATGTCTGCAATGGCACCTCTGCCTGTACCTCTTCGACTGCTCCACGGTCTCCTGCTTCGTCTCCAGGAATGCTGGTCTAGTCTCCCTCGCCGGTGAAACCACCTGCCCTTTCCCCTGGGGGAAAGAACGGAGATGGTCTCTATAGTACACGTGCTGGTTGTGTTTGTAGACAGGTTGTGAAGTACCCGGGACTATGTTTGACTTTCTTCCAGTTTATTATCAATTGCTATGCATGTCTTACTTAGTTAATGGTTTTGTCATGTTATTGATTCTTTAAGGGGGAGGATGTAGATCAGTGTCGCTCATGTTATGAGTCATGCTTTGGTAGTTACGCCCACCTGCCTGTTCCCTTTAGAATTAGAAAGACATGCTAGTATGAAGTTATATATGCTATGTCGTTAATAAAGTCTTTGGACCTTTATCATGGTGTAACGCTTCAGTTATTACAACAGCCGAAACACAACAGCGGTTGGAATTCAAAGGATTGGCGGTTGGAATTCAAGGGTTTGGCAGTTTTAGTTTAACTCGGGTGTGCTCACAAGCGACAGCAGACAGCCCGTGGGCATCTCCACTTCACATGGTCCTCAAACCGTGTTGGGTACGGAGATCCTGTGGGGACTACCACCGTCTCAATGATGTCACAACGGCCGACCGGTACCGTCACATCCTGGAGTTCACGGCCAATCTAGGTGGCGCCAAAGTTTTTTCCAAATTCTACTTGTCACGTGGCTACCATCAGATTCCGGTCCACCCGGACAACATCCCCAACGGCTCTCATCGCCCTGCTCGGGCTCTTTTAATTCCTACGGATGCCTTTTGGCCTTAAGAACACCACCCGGGCTTTCCAATGGCTCATGGACATGGTGGGCTGTGGGCTGGACTTTATGTTCATTTACCTCAACGACATCCTCGTCGCCAGCTGCTCTCGCCAGGAACACGTCGCACACCTCCGGCAGCACTGCTATTGGCTCCACGAGCATGGCCTGGCCATCAACCTTGCCAGGTGTCAGTTTGGCCTCCCTTCCATCAGTTTCCTCGGCCACCACATAAATCAGCATGGCGTGGTCATGCTCCCGACCAAGGTCAAGGTCATTCGCCAGTTTCCCAAACTCTCTACGGTGAAGGGACTAAAGACTTTATTGGCATGGTAAACTTCTATCACTGTTTGGCACTGGCAAAGGCGACGCTGCTGGTACATCCACGGGCCAACGCACCAACTGCTCTCATGAGTGATGTGTCCGACACAGCCGTGGGCGGAGTGCTAGAACAACTGATCGATGGAAGCTGGCAGCCCCTCGCCTTTTTCAGTCGTCACCTGAGACCCCCCCTGAGCAGAAATACAGTGCTTTTAACTGGGTTCTCCTCGCGCTCTATCTGGCCGTTCGGCATTTCCGCTACTTCCTCGAGGACGGGTTTCACAGCTTTCACCGACACGTTTGCCTTTGCCAAGGTGTCAGATCCCTGGTCATCCTGGGAGCAGCGTCACTTGGCCTATATCTTCGATTTCACAACTTGCTTCCAGCACATCACAGGCAAGGCAAAAACAACCGGGTGCAGATGCGTGGTCCCACACCGCTATAAATGCCGTCCATGCTTTGGCCCCAGATGTCGACTACACGGCCTTAGCGGCCGCCCAGCGAGTGGATGAGATGTTCGCCTACCGCACCTCCATCTCTGTTGTTGGAGGATGTGCGATTTCGGGCGCGCTGACACCTCGCTCTTTTGCGACGTGTCTACCGGGCAGCCAAGACCCATCATGCTTGCAGCCTGGCGCTGCCAGATTTTCAACATGGTTCATGGTTTAGCTCACCCTTCCATCCGGGCAACAACGGCACTGATGACACCCAAGTTCATGTGGCACAGGTTGCGCAAATCGGTCGGCAATTAGGCCAGGACATCCATCCCCTGTCAAACCTCAAAGATTCAGAGACACATCAAAGCGCCGCTGCAGAATTTCGCCCTACCACACCGGCCTTTTCGACCACATCCACGTTGACATCGTTGGACCGTTGCCCCAATCCAGAGGTATCACTCACCTTTTCACCATCATGGACAGATTCACGAGATGGCCGGAAGCCATCCCGCTCTCGGATACTTCCACTGCGACGTGTGCTCGTACCCTCACTGCCCACTGGACCGCCCACTTTGGTGTGCCGGTGGACATCTCCTCTGACAGAGGTGCGCAGTTCACCTCCGAGTTGTGGTCAGCAATGGCCCGGTTGCTTGGCGTTCAGCTGAACCACACCACGACCTACCACCCACAAGCAAACGGCCTAGTGGAGCGTTTTCACCTACATCTGAAGGCATCCCCAAAGGCACGGCTTATAGGCCCAGATGGACGAGTTGTCGTGGGTCCTGCTGGGCAAAGGCACTGCCCCGAAAGAGAATATGGCAATTTCCTCGGCCAAGCTGGTGTACGGCGCCCTGCTTACAGTCCCAGGGGACTTCATCATGGCGGCACGTGGACATCAGAATCTGCTCACGACCTTGCAGACTCGCCTCCGGGAGAAGGTGGGCATGCTCTCTCCAGTCCCGATGTTCCGCCACGGACTCACCACCACGTAAGTCCCACCCGCCTTCCAGGACTGCCAGTACGTCTTCCTTCGCCGCTTGTCACTGCATAGGCCTTACGAGGGACTTTTCCAGGTACTGCAACACGCACCACGACTTTTATATCATCAACATGGGCGGCAGGCATGAGACTGTCTCCGTGGACCGTCTTAAGTCGGCACACTTGGACATTGACAAACCAGTTCAGGTGGCACACAGAGGGCATCCACCGTAACAACCGCACCCGCCCTCAACTCTGCCAGCTGCGACCCCGAACACAGGAGATGCCGCGTACACGAGATCAGGCCGCCTCACTCATGAGCCTAACTGCCTCCATTACTCCGGTTCTGGGGTGGAGGGGAGGTGGGGGGGGGGGGTCATGTGGCGGGCTGAGCCATTTTGGTATCGAACCGTTGTTAGTTGGGCTCAAACTCTCACATGGACCGGGTGTGATCTGGGCTGACCTATCACGGGGTCAGGGGTCAGGGGTCGGGCCATGCGGCAGTTGGAATTCAAGGGTTTGGCGGTTGGAGTGGAACTCGGGTGTGCTCACGAGCGATGGCATAATAGTTAAATATTAACTTGATGCGAGCGTGAGTGACGGGGCTGTATCGGTTAATTATTAAACTGAGTGTTCACACAAGGCATGGACCTCTACAACATCCTTTACCGTGAGGTTTAATTTTTCTGAGTGACCTTTGATGCAACACTTTATCAAATGCTTTTCAGAATCACAAGAATATTTATCTTTATCCACACCACTTGTATGACCGCTAATATAAATCTATTATATAAATCTTACATAAATTTGCTGGAACTGTCTAGAAGTCTATTTGGAACTATTAATAATTATCTTAGATTTTGCAGTGACGCCAAATATAAGAAGCAAATAATTACTCTGTAGAAAACATGTTAATCCAAAATAATACTAATTTAGTATAAGCACTTTAACACTAATTACTACCTGAAAGTCTAGATGATGTGATTTACACTTTGAAAAAAATTACATTGTTATTAGTTGCAGTCATGTTCTATTATCATAAATAAATAAGTCTGCCAAAGATTAACTGTCATATGCTAAATTGAACTGACCGATAGTCACCCATTTGGTGTAATCTGGCCTCGGCATTGAACACTATTAAACCATAAGACATAGGACCAGAATTAGGCCTTTGGCCCATCGAATTTGCTCTGCATACTTTCTTCAAACAACCGCAATCATTTATGTCAGGAGATTAGTCCACTTTTGAGGGTTAAGGAAAGCTTAATTTATTTTTAATTTTTGATTAAACAAATTAATAACTTTATATTTTAAAGTACATTTTTAAAACATTTGAATCCTAATTTTAAATTATATAACTCAATTTGAATAGTTTTGAAAACGGGTCAAAAGTCTTTAGGCTGTCAAACAACCTTCCCCCCATTGACGAACTGTACACTGGAAGGGCCAGGAAGCGAGTGGCTAACATCATCTCTGATCCCTCTCACCCTGGCCACAAACTCTTTGAAGCACTTCCCTCTGGATGGCGACTCTGGACTGTCAAAGCCGCCACAGCCAAACATAAAAACAGATTTTTTTTCCACGAGCAGCAGCTTTACACCACAGCCAAAAGATCTGTAGGTACCTTTTGCTCTGGTATTTTATTTAATTCTTCACATGTTTAAATTATAATGTTTTATTTTTAATTGTCTACTGTATATCGTGTTGTTACTTGCGAGCAATGCACCAAAGCAAATTCCTCGTATGTATACTTACTTGGCATTAAATGTATTATTCAATTCAATTCAATTCAAATTTGAATTTGTGAAAATCAAGAGAAGAATCTTGTGACATGACAAGTATATTGGCTACATTGCCTGAGATCAACCGGATCCTGGAGCTTGCTTGCTCCACCTAGTGGGAAGCTTCTGAAGTGTTCAAAAGTGCCTCCAGATATGGAAAACATAAATCTGCTGGATAAACAATGGAGATGGCAAGTTTGAGTGCTGTGGCATATCTGACATTGTGATGTGATTTTGTATTCCACAAGTTGCAGATATTTCACATTTGCTTATGAAAACAAACTAAAATAAACATTCCATAAACTATGGTGTAAGAACGACTTAAATTCAAAATCACAAGAAAATTACTTTCTGAACAACTTAATGATATTATGATCTCAAACCAAGATTTTACATTTAAATTACTAAGTAGCTTTTGAGTATGACACCTGATCTTTTTGCATTTTAATTTAATTTCAGCTCACTGATAATTTTCCATAACTCAAGTAAATACATTTACTCGGTTGACAAGTCAACGTTCAAGGTAACAATCGTGCGTTGGTTCTTAATGGTTTTTTGTTGCATTTTTAATTTGAACTTTCTTCAAAAATACATTTACCCTGCTACCATACTACTCTCCATAAGTTTAGTTTATTATTGTCATGTGTATCGAGTGGAAAGCTTTGTTTTGCATGCTTTGCAAACAGATCAAATATACCATGCATAAATAGAATCAAGACAATCACAATTACAATAGATAAAGCAAAGGCAAAGGGGAAAATTCAGGATGCAGAATATAGTTCTCATCATTGAAGTACAACGGTTCCATCGACAAAGTCAACTGTCCACAATGGTGTAGATGTGGTTTTGACGGTACCCTGGCTAATGGAAGGACCAATTAGCACCCTGATAACTGATGGGAAAATATTAGGTGATGCACAAGCTTCTGTACCTTCTGCCAGATTAGAGCAGAATTAGGCCATTCAGCCCATAATTTTCCTCAGGAAGTACAGGCGGTGTTGTGCCTTCTTGGTTGTCGCATGAATGAGTTTGGTCCACAACAGATCGTTGGCAATATTAACGCCAAGGAACTTGAAGCTCTCAACCTTTTCCACTTTGGCACCATCAGATGCAGATTGCATGTACTCCACTATGCTTCCTGAAGTCCATAACTAGCTCCTTTTGTCTTGCTGACATTGAGGGAGAGGTTATGGTCCTGACACCACGTTACTAAGTTCTCTATCTCCCTATCCGACTATCACTCGTGTGATTGGTTTGCAAACACATGATGTAAAGTGCTTAGGACTTATTACTATGTTAAATGCGCTGTATAAATCCTAAGTATTTTTGCTGTTATTGATGCACTGTGGATTACTCCAATGTATCGTGAGCTGCAAAACCTAAAGTATCAGACATATGCTTAGTTTGCTATGTATTTAAGCTAAATGTATATATTTTAAAGATTCTATTGATTCTTCAACCTGGGTATCTTGTTAAAATGGTCTTAACGATGATGGTTTAGTTCACAGATGACCGAGGACCATTCTATCTACTAGTTGATGATCTAAAGCCCATAGAAATTTTGGTTACCTTCTCGGCCTTGGTACGCTGGGGGGATCTCAGTTGTGAGAAAAGCCTCAGCAAGGAAAGCAATGAAAAAGGTCAGTGTCTAGAACAATTTATTTTCAATATTGCATTAACAATATAACCATATAACAAATACAGCACGGAAACAAGCCAACTCGGCCCTTCTAGTCCTTGCCGAACACCTATTCACACCTAGTCCCATCTACCTGCACTCAGACCATAACCCTCCATTCCTTTCCCATCCATATACCTGTCCAATTTATTTTTAAATGATAAATTCGAACCTGCCTCCACCGCTTCCACTGGAAGCTCATTACACACAGCTACCACTCTCTGAGTAAAGAAGATCCCCCTCATGTTACCCCTAAACCTCTGTCCCTTAATTCTCAAATCATGTCCACTTGCTTGAATCTTCCCTACTCTCAATGGAAAAAGCTTATCCACGTCAACTCTGTCTATCCCTCTCATCATTTTAAAGACCTCTACCAAGTCCCCCCTTAACCTTCTGCGCTCCAAAGAATAAAGACCTAACTTGTTCAACCTTTCTCTGTAACTTAGTTGCTGAAACCCAGGCAGCATTCTAGTAAACCTCCTCTGTACTCTCTCTAATTTTGTTGACATCTTTCCTATAATTTGGCGACCAAAACTGTACACCTTACTCCAGATTTGGTCTCACCAATGCCCCCATCTCTTTTGGCTCTGCAGATAGCTGTCCACTCTGACTCTCTAACGGACCAATGCTATCCCCCGTTATCCTTTTGCTATTAATATAGCTGTAGAAACCCTTTGGATTTACTTTCACCTTACTTGCCACAGCAATCCCTCACCGTCTATTTTAGTATCATTACTTACTAATCCTATTTAGCACTTTTCTATCATTTTATTTCCTCCACACAGATCCCCGGCCCCCTATCACCGGCCTCCAACCTTGCCATACCATATCTCTCTTTTTCTGTTGAATCCATGTTGCTACTCCACCATTAATTTGAACCCTTAACCAACCTTCCATGTCGAACCTTACTGAAGTCCATATAGACAACATCCAATTATTACTTTCATCAATTTAGTAACCTTTTCAAAACATTCAGGGACATAAAGATTCTGCCCAAATCCTCTTATCCTTTCCAAATTTGCCCACCACTTCAAATGTCCTGCCAGGTTTCTCTTAGAATCCTTTTTAAACAATGGAACAGCATGCACAGTACGCCAATCCTCTGGCACCATTCCCGTTTCCATGAAAACAAATATTTCTGTCATGGCCCCCTATTTTCACTCCTCAATTTAAATCCTTGGAGATTTTCGCATCTCAAAAGTGTCAGTACTTCCTCTTCTTTAGCCATAGTTTTTCCATAGCTTCTCCCTTACCTCACATAAAAATCCTTCTCCTTGGGGAATACCCTTGGTTCAGCTCTGCAGATAGCTGTCCACTCTGACTCTCCATCAATTATATCCTTTTGAAACTAACCCTTTGGATTTACTTTCACCTTACTTGCCAAAGCAACCTCATATCTTCTTTATGGATTCTTTTTACATTCTTTATACTCCTCAAGCATCTCATTTCCTGCCTGCCTATAATTATTTGTAGATAGCTTTCAACCTCACAGGGACATTGTGATCAATGGACCCAAAGTGCTCCCCAACACATACCTCCCCACCTGACCTGTCTCATTTCCTAACAGGAGGTCCAGCACTGCCCCTTCTCTAGTAAGTACCTCTATGTTTTACTGCAAAAAACTATCCTGCGCACATTTTACAAACTCCAAGCCAGTCTATGTGTTCTGACCTTCTCCATAATTATAAAATTGACCCAAAGTCCCCACACACATACCTCCCCACCTGACCTGTCTCATTTCCTAACAGGAGGTCCAGCACTGCCCCTTCTCTAGTAAGTACCTCTATGTTTTACTGCAAAAAACTATCCTGCGCACATTTTACAAACTCCAAGCCAGTCTATGTGTGGAAAATTGAAGTCTCCCACAATCACTACCTTGTGCTTACTACTAATATTCAGCCATATAAATTTGGGTACAGAAAAAAATGTTTCAACTTATTGAGCTTGTTCCGTGATTTAAATATTGTTCTTTATCTCAGCTCCATCTACCCAACTTGGTTCTGTAATCTTAATACCTTTATTCAACAAAAATGAACTGATTGGAATTTTTTAATTCCAGCTTGATCTAAACTGAATCGTTTTTTGAGGAGAATGATCCACTCTTCCACTATACTTCGAAGGAATGCTTTCTAGCATTACCTAAAATTAATTTAAGATAATACCCACTTGTTATCAGATTCATCCAAAGGATAAGTACGTAGAATTATATCCATAGAATTGTTATGGTCGCTTCATGACAAATGTGTGCAGTTCTCGTCGCCCCATTACCAAAAAGATGTGGAGGCTTTGGAGAGGATGCAAAAGAGGTTTACCAGGTGCAGCCTAAATTAGTCTGTATGACCCATAAAGAAAGGTTGAACAAATTTGGTTTGTTTTCTCTGGAATATCAGAGAAATTAATAATTTTTTCTGAAGCCAAATTAATCCACATATCTAGTACATCTTTGGAGTGTGGAAGGAAATCGAAGCACATAGAAACTCCATACAGACAGCACTTAGCCAGGATCAAACTCGGGTGACTGGAGCTGTAAGGCAGCAACTCTATTGCTGTGCCACCGTGTCGATGGCCAGTGCTTAAGCAAATGTTAGTCCCCTAATCCATTGCTGCTGTCAGCGTGTGTGGAAGTGACGCCGATGGACGATAGGCCGAATCAAAGAAGTCAAAGCCAAAGAATGGAATGGAAACAAGGCCGAAACGACAATAAACCGAAAGAGTACGAAGACGAAACGTCTATTAACCACAAGGATGGGACGCTTAAATGCAAACTAACTAAAAGGGCGGGAAGCCTAAAACCCAAGGAACTGAAAAGCTGCGTCATCTAAAAGCAAACTTCCCGAATGGCCGCTCTGTCGAAACGCCACCTACCCGAAAGGCGGCGTCGCCTACAGGCCAAAGGACCGACTGCCGCTAAACAGAAAAGTCCAATAACGGACTTGACGTTGCCGGGGGGGGGGGGACTTGTCAGCGATTGGTCCAGACCCCCGCATCCGTCACATCACTGTGAAGGCATGAACATTGTCCCAAACCTCCGCTCCACCCGGACCCACAGCCGTGGGAGAGTGGGGGCTGTCCCGAGCGATGCACACCTTTGGCCGCTTTCAACTTGGTGCTTGGGTTCAGATTGCCCAGTCACCTATGGCTTGTGTGGGAAAATGAACCCCACGCTCCCGTCTCCCCCTTCTCTCTCCCCTCTCTCTCCCTCTCTCTCTCTCTCTCTCTCTCCCCACTTCTCTCTCCCCCTTCCTCTCTCTCCCTTCTCTCTCTCTCTCCCTTCTCTCTCTCTCTCTCTCTCTCTCCTCTCTCTCTCCCCTCTCTCCCCCCCTCTCTCTCTCCCTTCTCTCTCTCTCTCCCTTCTCTCTCTCCCTTCTCTCTCTCCTCTCTCTCCCCTCTTCTCTCTCCTCTCTCTCTCTCCACTCTTCTCTCTCTCCTCCTCTCTCTTCCCCTCCTCTCTCCCCTCTCTCTTCACCTCCTCTCTCTTCACCTCCTCTCTGTCCCTTCTCTCTCTCCCCTTCTCTCTCTCTCCATTCTCTCTCCTCCTCTCTCTTCCCTCTTCTCTCTATCTCCTCCTCTCTTCCTCTCCTCTCCCACCCTCTCTCTCCCTTCTCTCTCTCCTCTTCTCTCTCTCCTCCGTCTCCACCCGCGGGAGCGTCCCACAGTCACTGACCGTGATGCACTGCCATTGGACCCCAACCCCCACACCAGGGTGATTTCCCCCGCCCCTCCCTCCGACCGCGGTCAGTGACTGGGATGTTCTCGTGGGTGGAGGCGGAGGAGAGAGAGAAGGGAGAGAGAGGGGGAGAAGGGGGAGAGAGAGGAGAAGAGTGGAGAGAGAGGAGGAGAAAGAGAAGAGGGGAGAGAGAATGGGGAGAGAGCGAAGGGAGAGAGAGAGGAGGGAGAGAGGGAGAGAGAGAAGAGAGAGAGAGGGGGGAAGAGAGAGAAGATAGAGACAAATGGAGAGAGAGGAGGAGAGAGAGAAGGGAGCGAGCAGAGGGGGGAGAGAGAGAGAGAGGAGGGAGAGAGAGAGGGGAGAGAGAAGAGGGGAGAGAGAGAAGAGATAAGGGAGAGAGAGGAAGGGAGAGAGAAGAGGGAGAGAGAGAGAAGAGAGGGGGAGAGAGAGAATGAGGAGGGAGAGAGAGAGGGAGAGAGAGGGGGGGAGAGAGAGGGGGAGAGAGAATGCGGGTTTGGGAGATGTTGAAGTAACCAGTATTCTATCAGTGCAAATTCCATTTTGCCATCTTCTTCACACCTTTTTCTTCTAAAATTTAAATTTAAAAAAATGTTAGTTTGCATTTTATAACGTGTGTGGGAGGCATTTGAGAATTGGGAAACAGTGCTTACAAAAGAAAAAGCTCCGACACTCCCAATAGGTGTGACCCACCCCTGGGTACACAGAAGAGAATCATTGATCGATTGACTCAGAAGATTGCACTGTGGTTCCCTTTGTCTAATAGTTCAAAAGTTTAAGCTGTACATTCTTGTGGGCATTTTATATTAAAAGGCATTAATATATTTTTTCCTTTTATATTTTTTAACTAGATCATCAGAAGGAGGCTTCAGGCCTGATGCCAGGGGTGCTCCTGGCTGAAAGGTACTGCTGGAAGAGTTTTGTTTCAAATCCACCAATTCTGTACATGAAAACACTGGCTACAAAATCGACCATCTTAGAACTGCCCAGTGGGTATGTAGAGGCCTTGCGTCCGAATTCGGTTCACAATTACAAATTTGTTATAAATGTAAACACATGAAAAGCAAGTAAAATAGGTAAATGTACTTAATTTTCTGTCAGGAGCTGTTATTCACAGGGTGCCACAATATTGTAGAAGTATATGATTATTTCTAAGAAAACGTACAGGGATAGACGGAATTAATTATTACAACGGAGAATTAAAATTAAAAGAGCAAAACTGTGGTGAATCTGGAAAAGAAGAATTTCCAGTCATTGGCCAACATTGTAAACTTTGAAGAGGTAGCTGAAGCTGGCATTACTGAATGCTGCATGAGGTGGTCATGCAGAGTTGTACACTGCTTCTTTCCACAGCACATTTCCTGAAGGCAAACATGTGTGTAGGAAGGAACTGCAGATGGACACAAAATGCTGGAGTAACTCACTGGGACAGGCAGGATCTCTGGAAAGAAGGAATGGATGACATTTTGGGTCAAGACCCGAGGTCTGAAGAAGAGTCTCGACCCAAAACATCACCCATTCCTCTCCGGAGGTGCTGCCTGTCCTGCTGAGTTACTCCAACATTTTGTATCCATCTTCAGGCTAACATATAGTATTGGTGCCAGGAGATGGCACTATTAGTACAAGCAGCACCACTGAAAAGAATCATTAATGTAAATGTAATTGGAACCTTCCTACCAGCAGGAGAGGGGAAACATAGAATATAAAAGTGGCCTGGAAATGTGTAAATTGCCCAGTTTTTTCTTGTGTTGTTGATCTACGCCCCTTGATTTGGCAAACCTGCTTATCTAATTATTTGGAAGTGGATTGAATTTTTAACTGCAGACCCACACATGGGGAAATTGCAAGCAGAAATTGTTCCGTGCTGACATAATCACTGTGGCCCCAATGCTTTAACCACAACCTGCCGGTTTATGAAAAGATACATAAAGTGCTGGAGAAGCTCAGTAAAATCTGATTTCTGCAGACAGAGGATGGCGAATCTATGGAATTCATTGCCACAGAAGGCTGTGGTGGCCAAGTCAATAGATATTATTGAGGCAGAGATAGATTGATTCTTAATTAGTGTAGGTGTTAGGGGATATGGGGAGAAGGCAGGAGAATGGGATTAGGAGGGAGAGATAGATTATCCATGATTGAATGGTGGAGTAGACTTATAACCATATACCCATATAACCATATAACAATTACAGCACGGAAACAGGCCATCTCGACCCTTCTAGTCCGTGCCGAACACATAATCTCCCCTAGTCCCATATACCTGCGCTCAGACCATAACCCTCCATTCCCATCCCATCCATATAACTATCCAATTTATTTTTAAATGATAAAAATGAACCTGCCTCCACCACCTTCACTGGAAGCTCATTCCACACAGCTACCACTCTCTGAGTAAAGAAGTTCCCCCTCATGTTACCCCTAAACTTCAGTCCCTTAATTCTCATGTCATGTCCCCTTGTTTGAATCTTCCCTACTCTCAGTGGGAAAAGCTTTTCCACGTCAACTCTGTCTATCCCTCTCATCATTTTAAAAACCTCTATCAAGTCCCCCCTTAACCTTCTGCGCTCCAAAGAATAAAGCCCTAACTTGTTCAACCTTTCTCTGTAACTTAGTTGCTGAAACCCAGGCAACATTCTAGTAAATCTCCTCTGTACTCTCTCTATTTTGTTGACATCCTTCCTATAATTAGGCGACCAAAATTGTACACCATACTCCAGAATTGGCCTCACCAATGCCTTGTACAATTTTAACATTACATCCCAACTTCTATACTCAATGCTCTGATTTATAAAGGCCAGCACACCAAAAGCTTTCTTTACCACCCTATCTACATGAGATTCCACTTTCAGGGAACTGTGCACAGTTATTCCCAGATCCCTCTGTTCACCTACATTCTACGACTTAATAGGCCAAATGGTCTAATCCTACTCCTATCACGTATGAACATGAAAATAAGCTGTTGTTTCTTTGGCCCATCAAGCCTCTTTTGTCCAACATTATATCAGCACTTTCCAACTCTCCAGCAATCAATTCTATTCATTAAATGATATTGTTCAAAAATTCTTATGGTGGGGCAATATAGTGTATATAACTTATTAGATGTCAGAAATACTTGAAGGTTGCATCAGAGAAGTTAAAAAATCAGAATGGCTGACCATTTCCAAAGGATTTTCTTCACACTATATTTGATTCCAATAAAATCTGGCAGGTTTGTAATTTTTCGTATAGGATATGTATTTTTCTGTTAAAAAGGTAATGCACTCAAGTATTTTCAAAGAAGATGGAGTTGTTCTGTTGGGCAATTTGGGTAATAATAACCAAGGTGTGACAGGAAAGGAGAGAAACTTTAATAATAACTTGACCAAGTGGGAAACGTTGGGCCCCGTTCCCCCAACGCAATATTCCACCACTCACCCATAGCCCACACAGGAGGCCTGGTCCCCCAAACGCAACCTGGTCTCCAATGTAAGATTCCACCACTCTGCTGCCTCCCCCAGCACTGGACTTTAAAAAAATTCCAATTGCACTTCACCTGCCTCCCCCAGCACTTTAAAACCCGCCCTCCATGCTGCCAGGATTTTTAAAAAAGGATACTGGACTGAGTGTACCGAGATTGCAACAATGTAGCAATTGTGACATCATCACTGGTAGCTGACATAAACGTCTCGTCAGTTATTATTCCAAAGTTGGCTATATTAAACCTTTAAATATCAATAAGTTGTGAAATATAGCAACAAATCTGAAGGAAACTTGACAAGATCGACGACGGGAAAAAGATGAGTAAGGTTCTGCAAAAATATTAGCGCTACCATGTACTGTTTTGGGCGTAGATACAATCTCCATCAGCCACACACATATGGAAACAAAACAAGACATTTAACAGTATACTAGATCAAGTGGGACCCGTTGGGTCCCGTACCCTCAACGCACAGTTGCGAGGGGGGGGGGGGGGGCTTTGGTGCCCACACACACACACACACACACACACACACACACACACACACACACACACACACACACACACACACACACACACACACACACACACACACACACACACACACACACACACACACACACACACACACACACACACACACACACACACTAACCACCAGGGGGGAGGGGGGGCATAGAGGGAGGGGGCACAGAGAGTGTACAATCCCAGCTGCTCCATTCTCACAGCATATGACAGTCCCGCCATCCGGGGAATTAACCTAGGAGGTCTTTGTAACTCTGCTTCATGCTCGAGAGTATTCCCTGCGTACTCGAGGCCTCAGCTAGGTCGCGGCGTATTTTTCAACATGCTGAAGTAAAAAAAGGTCGCCATGGAAACAATTGATATTTTTTACATATTCTGGTGGAGAGACTTGATGGGCCTGTTTTCGGGCTGTATCTCTAAAGTAAAGTAAAGAAAAGTTAAGGGAAAGACTTAGAAGGAAATGCCATCACACTGGTATAATCATACATGGATATTTGTAAGAAATTCATCTCCTGGGTAATATGATGTTTCCAATTCAATTGCATGGAAGGCCTTCTTTGCAAGTTGGTCATTTGTTTGTAACTAATTTCGTTTTTTATTTATTAAATCTCCATGCACAAAAAGGGCTAAGAAAAAATAATCTTCATAAGAGTTTAATTAATTGCATCTGATAGATGGCACTTCCACCATGCTCTAAATATTCTTATATTCCAATTTCAAAGAAGATGGAGTTGTTCTGTTGGGCAATTTGGGTAATAATAACCAGGATGTGACAGGAAAGGAGAGAAACTTTAATAGTAACTTGACCAAGTGGGACCCGTTGTGCCCCATTCCCCCAACGCAATATTCCACCACTCATCCTTAAGGGGCTGTCCCACTGTGGCGATCTAATCCGCGAGTTTGGAAGAGTTTGCCCTCAACTCATACTCGCAGCATGGTCGACACGAGGTCAATAGACAATAGGTGCAGGAGTAGGCCATTCGGCCCTTTGAGGCAGCACTACCATTTAATGTGATCATGGCTGATAATCCCCAATCAGTACCCCGTTCCTGCCTTCTCCCCATATCCCCTGACTCAGCTATTTTTAAGAGCCCTATCTAACTCTCTGTTGAAAGCATCCAGAAAACCTGCCTCCACCGCCCTCTGAGACAGAGAATTCCACAGACTCACCACTCTCTGTGAGAAAAAGTGTTTCTTCGTCTCTGTTCTAAATGGCTTACTCTTTTTTCATAAACTGTGGACCCTGGTTCTGGGCTCCCCCAACATCGGGAACATGTTTCCTGCCTCTAGCGTGTCCAAGCCCTTAACAATCTTATATGTTTCAATGAGATATCTTATCATCCTTCTAAACTCCAGAGTGGGACAGCCCCTTAAGTGTGCATGAGATCGTTAGTCGGCACGGACTCGGTGGGCCAAAGGGCTTGTTTCTGCACTGTATTTCTAAACTGAACTAAACTAAATTTACAAATTCTCATCTTGGCTTTCTCAATTTTGTGAAGATTTCCAAATGCTCCATAACTGTAGATTGGTTTATGCATGACAACCAATCATAGTAGACTAACATCACTAACCCCTCCCTACTGTACCATTTATATTAACACCCACTTCCTGTACTGCTCAGTCTTGGAAGCGGTTATGATGATCTGACAACTAATAACCTGCTGTACCGCTATAGTTTGAATGCTGATTAAAGATGATCTTGGATTTTAGATTGTATGACTCAGTTGTTTACAATAACTAACTAATATCAAAAGATATTTATATGATAGATTATTCTTGGTGAAATAAGGCACCCTCGTGTTTATCATGTTTGACTGGTGAGCCTCTTAATGTCTCTAATGTGGCTTATTGTGCTTCCCTTCCAGGCGTCATGTGTTGCGGTTCACTGCCACTGCTCCCCTGGGATACAACATCAACATTAGTGGTAATGTGCCGTTTATCTTTGGTGATGAAGATTTAATTTTATCAAATCTTGGCAAGGTATGTAGTAAACAAGAACAACTGCAGAAACCATCAGGGAGAAACTCATGACTTACCTATTAATGAACACGGATTGGAAAATCACACAGGCCCTCCCATTTGTAGGAAGTCCACGCCCATACAATCAGCGCTTTACTGAATCTTCCATCCCACCCGGTGGTTCCACGCAAAGTCCAACTGAAAACCCAGAAGACAGATTTCAGTTTGAAAACCCCGTCCAATATCGTCCAACCCCGATCAAATATCGTCCGTCTGGTTAGGTTGGAACCAAACTGTGCACTCCATGGTGGATGGGGATGGGTAGAAGCCATTGGCAAAGGAGTGGGTGTAAATAGAAGTCATTACCTGAAAGTTCCAGTGCACCTTAAGCAGTACTCAGTTGAGTCAGCATCATCACATTCTGAGCTTAAATTAATTATCAATCCTGTAACAATGAAAAAGCATGCAGTGATTAAGTTTCTTGAAGTACGCTTAACTGAGCCTCCTATGGGGACATTTTTTTTCTTTAATTGGTGTTATAGATTTAATTTTTGAAACATCTGATGCAACTTTTCTTGCTTTGAGGAAAGGAAGGCTGGAGAAGTTGAGGAAGGGAAGGTTGGTGAAGTTGAGGAAGGGAAGAGAAGAGAAAGGAAAGGAAGATTGGGCAAGTTTGGGGAAGGGAAGGGAGGAGAAGGGTGGGCTATTTCAATGTATTCATGTAGTTTGAATGTAGTTTTGTATAAAACTGCAAAGAGATTGAAAAACAGCAAAAATCAGTATAAGAAGCAACTTTCCTGTTTACGTTTTTCAACCTGAGACAGCTGATCTGTAAGAGTGGATTTCACATCAAAAAGAATGGTCAGGAGTTTGGGGTACATTGCAGCACTGTCAACTTCTTTCCAACCTCTGATTGAATTGAAAATTTACTTGGGAAGATATCCCAAATTATATATCTCCAGGGATCTTTCCCAACAATGCAGAACAAGCCTCATCCAGCGATAGACACAAAATGCTGGAATAATTCATGTGGTCAGGCAGCATCACTGGAGAAAATGGATAGGTGACATTTTGAATTGAGACCATTCTTCAAACTGATTGTGGGGTGGTAGGAAACTGGAAGAGAGGTAAAAACTGGGGCTTCCCTTATAGGCCAATTGTTGGTTGGAGACAGTGTGAGCTCAAGGGGGATACATCGTTGCAACTGTGGAACTGGTCAATGGACTTTTAGTGGAGGAAGAGGGAGGGGAGGTAGGCTGTGGGCCGAGCATTAAAAATGTGTCTAGAAATCAGTTTTCGTGGCCCAAGTCACCAAACCACATGGAATTTTCCATAGATTTAGATGAAATATAATTGAGAAGGAAGTCATAACTCGTCATTGCCGAAGGTTGCACATTAATTAATTAAACTAATTAGAAAATGAGATCGGGAAAGTAAGCACCATCTAGTGGCCAATGCCCATATTACACATTGGGCAGCCTATTTCTGTGTTGCAGTCCATTTAAACCATATATCATTATACCTATATATATTCCAGATAGTAATATAGGTATAATAATATTATATTTAGGTATAATAATATATTATATATTATATTACCTATATATATTCCAGATAGTAATATAGGTATAATAATATAATTATAATATATATATATCCAGATAGTAATATAGGTATAATAATATAATATAATATAATATTATAATATTTTATATTACTATACCTATATATATTCCAGATATTAATATAGGTATAATAATAAAATAATACCTATATATATTCCAGATAGTGATATGGGTATAATAATATAATATATGTATAATAATATAGGTATAATATATATATATATATATATATGTGTAAATATATATATATATAGGTATAATATAATATGTTATAACTATATATATTCCAGATAATATAATATTATTATATTATTATACCTATATCACTATCTGGAATATATATAGATATAATAATATATTATATTATTCTATTCTATTCTATTCTATTCTTATATTATTATACCTATATTACTATCTGGAATATATATATAGGTATAATAATATATAATAAAGGTATTCCTCCGTTTTCCTGGAACCGGCCGCTATGGACTGCACTATGTACAGCCCCCCACCCGCGGAGAAGATCCGCGGCTCCGCGCTCGCGAATCGGCCACTTTTTAATTGAGACCGCGGCTTTACTATGTTAAATACATAGGCCCCGCGATCGGAGAGCACCTTTTCCCAGTAAGTTATCGCAGGCAGCTCCGAGATTAAATGATTAAGACTTATTACTCTATAACAGCTGGCATTAGTGCAAATGTTTAATTTACCTTGTTATTGATACGTATATTTAGGCCCTCAACTTCATGAATGAATGAATAAATGAATGAATGAGTGGGTGAGTTAGTGAGTGAGTGAATGAATGAATGATGTGTGCTAGCCTGAAACAAAGCGTGTGATTGGCCAACTGGCAGACAACTCAATGTTAAACGTGCTTTGATTGGACTAAAAATACCCGAAATGTTTCCGTTTTTTCTCGAATTTAATAAAAATGTGCAAGTCTTGTTCATGACGGGTTTCAGGGGTGATTTATATAGTTTTTTTACACAATATGTGAAAATTTCATGTAGTTCTGTGACTTGGGTCATGAAACACTGGAATAAAGCTCCTCGACCCACAGCCTAAGGGGGAGGGATGTGTTTGTAGAAGTTACCTAAAATTGGAGAATTGGAGAAGCCTTATCCAGAACAAGGCATGGCATCTAAAAGTCGTGTTAACTGCAAAGTTTGCACACAATCTGTCCCTTATGTTTGAATTTGCAAACCTAATTTCTTAACAACTGAAAAAAATAAGAAATGTGAGAGAATTTTAAGGACATTTTCAGTCCAGCGAAAATGTGCAGAAATAGAAAGAAGGGAAGATTTCCCATAGCATTGAAGGTAGTAAAATCTAATGAAAAACTGTAATTAATACAAAACAAAAATGGGATGCTATATATGATATAATGCCTGTGGAAGAATAACTTATTTTTCACGGCTTATCGCACTGTAAGATTGTTTGCCCATTGGTTTACAACGTTGTTTGCAGACAGTTCCAGAGTTAGTCCAGAGGAGCCACAGTAATAAACAGCCATGTTCATTTGAGCCACCTGGTCTGGTGAGTTTTTTTAATGCTCACATTATAGTCAGACAGAGACTAAACAAGTTGACAACGGAGAGAAATTTCAAAAAATATTCTGAAAAAGTGAACATGGGGATAAGCAGAATCATGAACAAAGTCAAATAAAAAGAGATCGGCACAAATAGCTGGAGTAACTGGAGCATCTCTGGAGAGAAGGGATGGGTGACGTTTCGCGTCGAGATCCTTCTAAAGAGATTGGTGTTATGATATGAAATTGTTGAGTTTAGTGTTCAGTTTGAAAACTGGGTTATCTGGAAGATTTACTGTTCCGAGTCTTTGATCATTCATTGAGCTTCAAAGAAATAGTGTAAGATGCTAAGAACATAGAGATCATGGTGGAAAATGTAGTAAGGTCGTCGAGGGTTATGGGGAAAAGCCATGAGAATGGTGTTGAGAGAGAAAGAAAAATCAGCTATGATTGAATGGCAGAGTAGACTTGGGCCAAATGGCCTAATTCTGCTCTCATCACTTATGACCTTATGACAAATGTGGGGGTGTCAGATGCTCAGCACCTTGCTTGCAGACTTAATATGTGTTAGGTCACTGCTACAATATGTGAAGAAGGCAAATCCAATACACTAAACTGAAAGTATTACAATTATATAGCTGCTTCACCTGGAAAGGCTGATGGTGGAAAGGGGGGAGGCAGAGCCACTATAGCACCTGCTTTCCATGCAGAGAAGAGTGCTGTGGGTGTTGGGGGAATTGAGGAATGGGCAAGCTGTCACCAAGGAACAGTTATTTAAGAAAGATGAATGAAAGGGATGGGTTTATATATGTTTCCGGCTGAGATTATGACAGAATTGGAGTCCCCAGCCGAGGAGGAGGATCTATTGAATATAATAGTTTGTGGAGGATCGGGGCAGGAGCAATCCTATCAAGGTTCGAGAAGCTAATACATACATATGACTGAAATGCTTGAGGTCTTAATCTAATGAATCGTTGTTTCTTTAGGCTTGTCTATGGAGATGGTTTCCCAGTAGTAATGGATCCTTCCATTTTCTAATAGTGCGTTCTTCATCCTAACATATTGATAAATATCCCAAGAATTCTCCAATCTTCTTTCTTAATTCCCTTCGAATGAACTTAAAATTAAGTCCTCCAAATGTTGGCTAGTAACCTGTGAAAATCATTTTTTGTGAGTGTTACCCAAAACCATTAAACTTTAAGCAAATGTTGACAAATTTACCCAGAGTCCTCTATGTTCTAATCAATGGACACCCATTTTCTCAGTCACTTGGTGCAACTAAACCTTGCATTCTTGGTATTATCTTAATGAATCCATTCTCATAAACAGGTTTCCTCCTAAAGTAATATTGTCAACGGGCAATGGCAGGAGATTAGTATGTTGTGACGCTCAATCAAAGATGCCATTAATAAGGGCCCCAACCCGAAATGTCACCGATCCGTTTTTGCCAGTGATGCTGCCTGACCCACTGAGTTACTCCAGCCCTTTGTGTCTGTAAACCAGCATCTGCAGTTCCTTTCTACACACCACTAATAACCTGTTTTTTGGGGGCCATTTAGTCTGCTTTGCTGAATCCAAGTGCAGCTTTATAGATCTCTCTTTTTTTGGTACAGAAACCCAGTTTTGTTTAACTCCAATAGAGACAGTAGACAATAGGTGCAGGATTAGGCCATTTAGTGCAGGAGTAGGCCAAGGTATGCAAAGAGTCACCACTTAAAAGGTGTCAACAAAGTTACAAAGTATCCCACACCAGTCCTCCTCCTTTGTTCTACCCCCCCCCCCCCCCCCCCCCCCCCCCCCCCCCCCCCCCCCCACCGCAGTCAGAGCAGAATGCGAGTGAATTTAAAACTTTACTTTGAAGTCTTTACTGTAGTCATGAAGGATTTTTATTAGTTTGTCAATGGATTATGTAATAATAATAATAGCATATAAATGAAATGTGTGTATAATCAACACATCGTACATGATTTTCTGTCTATTCAAATTGAGACTCTGTAGCTTGAACTTGTATCCACAAATTATTGGGGTACATTAAACCCCACACGTAAGATGCTAGTACTTGATCCTGGCAGTTGATCCTTGATGATACATCTGTCCTGATGTTAAATCTAAACTAATTCTAAAAATTCTTGGATCCATTAAAATTTGTCTCAGTGAAGGTACATTGGGAGTACAAGGGTCTGTATTTTGGTCACTTACACACTAGCCTAAACCAACGAGGTGTGAGATATTGCAACAGAAACATAATTCTCTTTATTTTTGTGAATCAACAGGAGAGCCTTCAATTTTCCCAGCAGGCGGCCACTATAGTGAAAGCCGTACAAACATTGATGCGTAGTTTTATTCATGATGAAGCACTTAAGAAGCCTTTAATGGAACTGCAGTTTTCTCACTTTCCTATCCAATTTAAAAATAAAAGAATGGCTGAGAAGCAAATTCAGGTATATTGATTAATGAAGGTATTAGTAAGAGCATAAACAGTTTGTTCTAAGTAAAAACAGCATTTCTCTGACTCCATTATGCTCATTAGTTGATCTCTTTTGCCTGCTTTGTGAACTATTTTCTTCCCTTTTTGGATATTTCTGAGCTTAGTTTTACAGATCATTTAATTGGGTTGTGGTAAGTTAATGTCACTGGAAATCTATGCACATATCTTTTGGCTCCCTTTGCTGATTTAATTTTAATCCAGACAAGAGGTGTAATAACTGGTATGCTTGCATTATGCACATCAAATGCATTATACACATCAAACTATTGTAATTCCATAAACCCTTTGAAATTTTAATTTTACTATTATGTTTTTGTTTGGTCATGTGTTAAAACCATGCCCTCACTGAGCAGTACAATTTGTTTCTCCTTTTAAAGTATCAAATTGCCGTTTTTAAACAATCAAAATTATGCCCTTTTAACTTTGCAATGAAAACTGCTTGATATACTCTAGTTTGTTAATAGGCATTGGATTGGCGGTGTTATTTCATTAAATAATTTCAGCCACGACTGCCTTCATTCAAGATCTCAATCTATATGAATCGGTTCCATAAAGATTTGTGTCCAGAATTGTGCTCACTGTTTGTTTGTCACCTTCTTCCAGAATTACATGCTTCCAACACCGCAGTATTACCCACTCCACACCATGATCACCACCACTACTGCTGAAGTGTTTTCTGGTGCATTGATTTAACTCCAGCCCATGTATAAACTACAACTTTTCCAGCACCTTGAAAATTCTTCAGTTTGGTTCTTCACCAAACCACTCACAGAAACCCAGTTCATTTATTAACTTCAATCTCCTCCAGTTTTCAATACAACAAATTCAGAACCCTTCATTCCACTTCCCAATCATTCCATAACCTCCTACAGTGTGCCAATTGAACCTCCACCACCTCCAGATCCCAGCATTTAGTCTGTGATGGTTTTGCCATGCAAATTCCTCACAGCTTAGCTTAGTCTGAAATTTCATGTAAATAGATCCATCCCAATAAAATTCCACAACCCTTTCCACCTCGCAAATTGTATTAATCCCCCAAAATGATTAATTTTAGTTATGTGGGACAAGACAAACACTTGGATTCTCTCCACATGCACTCAGCATTTTTTTTAATTGCCTTGAATGTCTCAGTTAATAATCCCAAATCTCTATTCAAGGGAATACATGGTATTCTCTCCGTAATTTAGCCCCTCAATATTACCAAAATGTTTTATCATTATGGTGAATATGTTGGCCCGTGTTATCTTTTCATGATGTGTAATGCCCTGATTTGAACACAGTACACCAAATTCACTATAACAAGACAACATGGTGTAGGAAGGAA
Organism: Leucoraja erinaceus; assembly: GCF_028641065.1. Lineage (NCBI taxonomy): Eukaryota > Metazoa > Chordata > Chondrichthyes > Rajiformes > Rajidae > Leucoraja > Leucoraja erinaceus. Next base: position 15,768,843 of record NC_073384.1, on the reverse strand, counting down.
CTGTGTTGATTCTGGATCTAAATCTCTCTCCCTAGACTGATATAGTCAAACACTGTCAAACTCTGGTGTCCAAACCTTCCTTTTATTTGTACAAACTGCAGGGACGGTTACAGATCCACTAACGCAAGTCTACAAGCCTCGAGCAAACAGAACAGAAGTCAAGAGCAACCGACATGCCCAAGCGAATTACCCACCCTCTTATACCCCTGTACAGAAGTGGCAACAATATTAGCGCACAAATATAGGGGAGGACAACCCCTACAGGCCCAATCACCAATCCCGGCGGGCAAATACATAGACTGACAGTTCTCATAACCAGTCAATAAATAGTATTGACAAACATCTTACTATACAGCAACAAAGTCGAAACATCTCTAACACTTCAGGAAACATTCCATTAAGGGCATCCAAATCGCAGGTATTTTTGAGCAAACACAGAAACAAAGTAGAAATATATAGTATAACCATAAAACTCTCTTAACCAATCCCAGGTCCAGGAATAGCGTCAGTGCCTTGAAACACCTGCAGAACCCCAGACGCTGTGGCAGCTAGCAGGTCACAAGAGCTCAAGAGTTTGCAACCAATCGCTCAAGAGTTTGCAACCTCTGCAAACCCCCAGACTCAGTGTCTGTCTCGTGGTTCTCCAGCAGCACTTTGCAAAGCATTATCACTTATCTGTAAAGCCAAGTTTTCACAGAAACTTGCCATTATCCAAAGCACCCAAATCCCTGCATATCCACAACTGCAGGTGCTGGTTTAAACTGAAGATAGACTCAAAATGCTGGAGTAACTCAGCGGAATAGACAGCATCTCTGGATAGAAGGTATGGGTGACATTTCGGGTCAAGACCCTTCTTCAGACTGAACAAGGGTTTCGACCCGAAACGTCACTCATTCCTCTATCCAGAAATGCTGTCTGTCCCGCTGAGTTACTCCTGCACTTTGTGTCTATCTTCACTGTAACCAGAGTTATGATATACAGCACGTCATGTTTTATTTCTGAAAAAGAGCTTATAAAAAGTAAACTTTTTAATTCCTGTTCATTCCACAGAATGTTAAGATACTACAGTAATGGTAATTGACATTACACAATAAGGTTACCTATTTTGGTGCCTGTGCTCATTGTCAACTTGTTGTTTATCCACCAGGCCTTCAATAATGCCCTTTACGCCACCCTGCCGCACATATTAAATGGTCCTGTCAGCCCAAAGATTAATTTTGCATTCAGAGTACTCCTCCTTGATGTTTCCCCAAAGGAGGTGCTGGGAAAGAGCAAGCTTTATCCAGGTGAGTGAACCAGTAGAGGTTGACATGTGACCCCAGCTGAAGCAGGGATTATGGCTTTCAAGTCCTTATTGATGTGCCCGGATGAAAATCTACATGTCTGAGGTTGCTAGATCCAATTCAAACCTTGACGTTTTGTCATTTTATTCAGAAGGAGATGCTCACGATTGAATTGCAGTTTGTTCATTCTAGCTGTTTAGCTATTATGTACTGCTATTCCTATTACAATAATGCAGCTATTGTTTTAACACTGAAATGCTCGCCATAATCTAAAGCAGTGATCCCATAAAAACTAAGTTTCTCATAAAACCATGAATCAATAGACAATAGACAATAGGTGCAGTAGGCCATTTGGCCCTTCGAGTCAGCACCGCCATTCAATGTGATCATGGCTGATCATCCCCAATCAGTACCCTGTTCCTGCCTTCACCCCATATCCCCTGACTCCGCTATTTTAAGAGCCCTATCTAGCTCTCTCTTTAAAGCATCCAGAGAACCTGCCTCCACCTGAGGCAGCGAATTCCACAGACTCACCACACTCGTCTCCATTCATTTTTTTTACATTTTTTTTAATTTTATTTTTATTAGAAGTACAGTAAATTACAATAATACACATCAGATATATCTTATTACATTTGTTGTACCACTTCGTTTTCCGAGCTTTAAAAAAGATAGAAATAAAAGAAGTATGGAAAGTGAGCAAGAATCGTGAAGGTGCAGGAAAGTGTTGGGAAAAGAAAGCCCCTTAGGGAAGAAGTTAGAGAAGGAAGTAAAGAAAGGTAATAAGACCCTAGAAAGAAAAGAAAAAAAAGAAAAACAATCGCTCTATTGTAACACAAAACACGCAAAAAAGGATATACCAACCGTTTTTTTAAAAAATTTATTTTATACCCCCCGTTACCAGATCCTGGTACCATTTATATTTTAAATTACTATTGCACCTTGATTCCTCCCATTTTCTTTTGTTTATCATCTTGCATTTTCTCTGATTTTAATACCCTTGTTTATTACGGTGCATCCATACCTCAGGACTCTGGATATTTGGGGGGCATTTATATTACTAACTTCCTTGGTAGATCCCTTTTGCGATTTTTCTGGAAAAAAAAACACATAGTAGTGACATATTGTGATTAAAAAAAAATTGAACAAGTAAAATTACAGTGTCTGAAGTATTTGACACTGTAGTGCGTGTCCCCCGCGTCTGTGGGGTTCGACATCTATTCGACTTCCGAAGTTGATGTTGTACAATTAGCTCCGCTCCTTTAATACTCTAAACCTGGGAGGGCGGTACCATTTCAAAATCAATTATATTTCACCCAATTACACTATATATATATATATATATATATATATATATATATTTCATTCAGACTTATCAGATCTGTGTTCACCTACTGTGAAATTTAATTATCTAACACTTACATCTACTAATTATTTATAATTAGTTATACTTTTGATAATAGTAATCTGTTAGCTGTAAGGGTTAACCTGAAACAGGCTCCTGGAATTATGCCAGGTGCCTGAGTCTTCCCCTTCCCCACACAAACTACATAACACTTAAACATTCGGTATTATACCCATATAACAATTACAGCACGGAAAACAGGCCATCTCGGCCCTACAAGTCCGTGCCGAACAACTTTTTTCCCTTAGTCCTACCTTCCATTCCCTTCTCATCCATATGCCTATCCAATTTATTTTTAAATTATACCAACGACCTTGCCTCCACCACTTCCAATGGAAGCTCATTCCACACCGCTACCACTCTCTGAGTAAAGAAGTTCCCCCTCATGTTACCCCTAAACTTCTGTCCCTTAATTCTCAAGTCATGTCCTCTTGTTCGAATCTTCCCTATTCTCAAAGGGAAAAACTGATTCACATCAACTCTGTCTATCCCTCTCATTAGTTTAAAGACCTCTATCAAGTCCCCCCTTAACCTTCTGCGCTCCAGAGAATAAAGACCTAACTTATTCAACCTTTCTCTGTAACTTAGTTGTTGAAACCCAGGCAACATTCTAGAAAATCTCCTCTGTACTCTCTCTATTTTGTTGACATTCTTCCTATAATTGGGCAACCAAAATTGTACATCATACTCCAGATTTGGTCTCACCAATGCCTGGTACAATTTTAACATTACATCCTAGCTTCTATACTCAATGCTCTGATTTATAAATGCTAGCATACCAAAAGCTTTCTTTACCACCCTATCTATATGAGATTCCACCTTCAAGGAACTATGCACGGTTATTCCCAGATCCCTCTGTTCAACTGTATTCTTCAATTCCCTACCATTTACTATGTACGTCCTATTTTGATTTGTCCTGCCAAGGTGTAGCACCTCACATTTATCAGCATTAAACTCCATCTGCCATCTTTCAGCCCTTCTTCTAAATGTCCTAAATCACTCTGTAGACTTTGGAAATCCTCTTCATTATCTACAACACTCCCTATCTTGGTATCATCTGCATACTTACTAATCCAATTTACCACACCTTCATCCAGATCATTGATGTACATGACAAACAACAAAGGACCCAACACCGATCCCTGAGGCACCCCACTAGTCACCTGCCTCCAACCTGACAAACAACCATCCACCATTACCCTCTGGCTTCTCCCATTCAGCCACTGTTGAATCCATCTTGCTACTCCTGCATTTATACCCAACAGTTGTACCTTCTTAACCAACCTTCCATGAGGAACCTTGTCAAAGGCCTTACTAAAGTCCATATAGACAACATCCACTGCTTTACCCTCGTCAATTTCCCTAGTAACCTCTTCAAAAAATTCAAGATGATTAGTCAAACATGACCTTCCAGGCACAAATCCATGCTGACTGTTCCTAATCAGACCCTGTTTATCCAGATGCTTATATGTATTATCTCTAAGTATCTTTTCCATTAATTTACCCACCACTGACGTCAAAGTGGCAGGTCTATAATTGCTAGGTTTGCTCTTAGAGCCCTTTTTAAGCAATGGAACAACATGCGCAGTACGCCAATCCTCCAGCACTATTCCCGTTTCCAATTACATTTGAAATGTTTCTGTCACAGCCCCTGCTATTTCTACACTAACTTCCCTCAATATCCTAGGGAATATCTTGTCAGGACCTGGAGACTTATCCATTTTCATATTTTTCAAAAGTGTCCGTACTTCCTTTTCTTTGAATGTTATAGTTTCCATAGCTACTCTACTTGTTTCCCTTCCCTCACATAATTCAATATCCTTCTCCTTGGTGAATACCGATGAAAGGAAATTGTTCAATATCTCCCCCTCACATAATTCAATATCCTTCTCCTTGGTGAATACCGATGAAAGGAAATTGTTCAATATCTCCCGCATGCAGATAGCTGTCCCCTCTGACTCTCTAATGGACCAATTTTATCCCTCGTTAACCTTTTGCTATTAATAAAGCTGTCGACACCCTTTGGATTTACTTTCACCTTACTTGCCAAAGCAACCTCATATCTTTTAGCTTTTCTAATTTCTTTCTTAAGATTCTTTTTACATTCTTTATATTCCTCAAGCACCTCATTTACTCCATGCTGCCTATAATAATTGTAGATCAACGATACTAGAGCGGATGCTGGTATATTTGCTGCAGATCAGGCATGATATTCTTCCGATTTAAATCGAACTTCCGATTTTATTGTTTTCCTATTTGTCAATTTTTTGTGCCCTATTATTTGGCAGCAAATCAACCGCTGTATCTAAGGGGGTTGCATTCAATCACCGACCAGCTTCCTTTAAAATTCCCATCCAATCAACAAATCGGTCTCCTCCTGTCCAATCAGCCGCTGTCTCCAAGGGGATTGTGTCCTATCACATAATGCGCTGGTCACTCGGCAGCTAATCAGACACAGTCTCCAAGGGGCGTTGTGACCAATTACCGACCTGCTTCCCTCACTGAAGCAACTTTAAAACTTCCAAAATATGCAAACACCCTTTACAGCTTCATTTGTAAACAGAAGCCAAATATAAATCAAACTTCCTTTCAGGAACCATGTGCTGGATGGTACGTACCTTTAAATACACAGGCATTGAATATTGCCTTCATTACTCAGGATATTAGGTTGTCAAATTTTGGGAAGGCCGCATTTGGAGTATTGTTCAATTTTGATCACCCTGCCACAAGAAAGCAGCAATTCAACTGGAAAGGATGCAGAGAAGATTTACAAGGGTGTTGGCAGGACTTTAGTGTCCGAGCTCTGGGTAGAGGTTGTGTAGTCTAGGACTTTATTCCTCGGATGCAAGAGGCTGAGGGGTGCTATTACAGTGCATAAAATCTTGAGGGGAATAATCTTGAGGGGGTAGGGGACCTAGAAAGCTTCCATATAAAGTAAGAAGGGAAATATTTTTTAGGAATTTGAGGCAACTTTTTCATACAGAAGGTGGTGGGTTAATGGAACAAGCTGCCAGAGGAAGTAGGTGAGGCATGTACAATAAAAACATTTAAAAGACATTCGGACAGGTACATGGATACGGAAGGTTAAGAAGGATATCGGCCAAACATAGGTAAATGGGACTAGTTTTGATTCTTGGTCAGTATGGTTGAGTTAGGCCAAACGGCCTAATTCTACAGTATGTCTCTATGTCATGATATGGATGAAAAAAAGGTGACAAGGATCCCTATAGCGATACCAGATATATAAATCTGGGATGAAACTAGCAATGATCCCATACAGTTGGGTGTTAGTATGGTTGAGTTAGGCCAAACGGCCTAATTCTACAGTATGTCTCTATGTCATGATATGGATGAAAAAAAGGTGACAAGGATCCCTATAGCGATACCAGATATATAAATCTGGGATGAAACTAGCAATGATCCCATACAGTTGGGTGTTAAGTTGTTAGATGGGGACTATGTTCAATCTCAGTGACAAGGCCAAGGATGGTTTTAATTTTCTGCCATATTTCATCAATTACATCAATCACTTTATATACTTTATATAGCAATGTTACAAAATTTTGAGATTTAAAAAATCAAGTTTGCAACTTATCCCATTAGATAAAGCATAAAAAGAAGTTTAATTTGACACCTAATTCACTTTCATATCTTCAGTATTAAAAATGTTATGGCCATTTACATACTCGGAAATTAGCATCTTGTTCCCTATTGCTTTTCCATTGACTAAACACATCAGCTGTGATCGAGAACAGTCAAAAGCCCAGAACTTTCTTAAAAATTAAGAGAACTGAAATAAATGTTATTATAGATGTTATTATAGATTGAAGCATTCTGAAACAAATATGCAACAATCTTACTTGGATGACCTGAAATTAAAGCATATAATTAGTTACCTAATTGTAGCTAATTACACAATTCAATTACTAGATCTAAACATCTATCCATTTCTTAAGAAAAGGTTAACATTTTTAAATAGCCTAAGTGTCCAAATAACATTCACACAAGAATTCACAATATAACATGATTTTTAAATCTCATAATTTATAGGCCAAATGGAAGGAATTTAATGTTTAATTCCCATAAATTAATGGCCATTTAAATCATCTTGCAAGTGGGTTTTTGTGGAATGAGATCGATTGAAACGTTGCGGTTGCAGTGAATTTGAACTCCATATCGGCAGGAAAAACTATGCCAGTTCGTATGGGGCCACAATCACATTTTCTCCAAGCAAAGTTTGATTAAAGTCATCCTAAGAAGCAAGTTTATAATATATGTAAAATATACGACATTAGCCGAATCCACTAATTACGTTTTGTCCCCTAACGTGAGATAAGGCTGTCGGCGTTATCCGCTTTTTTTTTATTTAAATACAGTCCAAGAACTTTAGCAAGAAGATTGAGTAGAATACATTAATAAATTATAACGTGAAGATCCGTCCCGTTGTCGGCGGTTGACGGCATTAGAAGTCGCCTTTTTATTTTACTACAGCGATTAAATTGTTTAACTTCTGAGAACGGAAGTCGGAACGATTTTTTTGCATCAGCTAGCAACCCGAGAAAATATATCTCGGACAGGCAGGGGAAATCGGCATTTTCATCCCGCTCCCCCCCCCCCCCCCATTGATGTAAAACATCTTATAACAAATCAAGCCAATTCTATATAGACACAAAATGCTGGAGTATCTCAGCAGGTCAGGCTAATCATGGACAGGTGATATTTCTGGTCTGGACCTTCAATCTCTGAATATATGTGAAGCTACATACACCAAGATCTATAATGCTAACATCAGGAGGATGCCAACAAGTTGATATAAGCTTTGTGTAAGGAGGAACTGTAGATGCTGGTTTACACTGAGGATAGACACAAAATCTGGAGTAACTTAGCGGACAGGCAGCATCTCTAGATAGAAGGAATGGATGACGTTTCAGGTCGAGACCCTTCTTCAGATTGAACTTTTGGGGAGAAGGTAAAACTAGTCCTTGCGGGGCTGGGGAACGATAAGGTTGGAGGCTGTGGAGGGCAGACAGCTGGAAGTGATAAAAATCAGAAGTGGTTTGTGAGATTATGGCCTGGTGGTCAACTGTGGGGTCATGGTCCAAGGATAAATAGGAGGTGTCCAAGAGCCTAGCCTCAGCCCATCAGACTATCACAGCAGCTCTATTATTGGTGGGTTTGATTATCATGTCGGGGTGAAAAAGAGCTGAAAAAAAAATGGGAAAAATGGGACAATTGAGAAAACTGCTCTCTCTCTCTCTCTCTCTCTCTCTCTCTGTCTGTCTCTCTCTCTCTCTCTCTCTCTTTTTAAAATATTCCCCATTCTCTCTGCTGCCCCTGCTGGAGGGAGGGGAGGGACTATAATACCAGGAAGTGGTGTGCCTCAATCACAGCTCTGAATGACACTGAACAAATGTCTACAGCACTGTGAGTAGCCTTAATTAGGTTTGAAACTTAAAATATGGTTAGTTTGAGTTAAAAAAAGCACTGCCTGCAAATGGTTGTTTGTGTTTGGGTTGAAGTAAAATGGTGTAAGGATTAGTGTGTTGGTGGGGAGTTGTTGAGGTCACCTGGTTAAAAGGGGGAAGGGGAAGACCCAGTGGAATCATTACTGAGGTTCCCTGGAGGAGGTAGGGAGCAGTTGGACCTCGGAGTACTGTTGGAGTCTGTAGCGGTGAGGCTGTGGGCCTGGTGCTGAACCTGGAATTCTGGTGAGGCCGACGGCTCCGGTCCGATGATGGGCAATGGAAAGGCAGAGGTAGGTGGAGTCGCTGGTGGAGACCCGTGGAGGGCAGGACCAAAGGTACGGGTCAGTGGACAAAGTGTCGGTGGCCGCATAAGTCCGGAGAGACGGTGAAGGTCGGCAGCAGCGGCGTTTATGGCCTTGGATAGGTGGTGAGTCAGTGGCAGCAACGGTGGTCGCAGGGAGACAGTGATAGTCGGCGGCAGCGGCGGTGGCCCGGGGAGTCTGAAGAAGGGTCTCAACCCGAAACCTATTCCAAAGATGCTGCCTCTCCAGAGATCACAGTGGAATCAACAGTCCTTACTGTGATGGAAGGCGATAAAGTTCAGTCAATCTTCCTTCTTTGTTCACTCGTGGTTGGGGCCTTGAATCCTCTGCAGTCGCCGCAATGAACGGCCCGATGTACAGCCCTTTCGTCGGGATGATCGAACTCTGACGTCGGGACTGATCAGAACACACTCCTCAGCTTGGAGTTCCTGAATCGGTCGCTTTTACCGGAGACCATGGCTTCACTTCTTCTGGCGATCCCCAGCAAGGGATCCCAGGCTCCGTGATGGTAAATCCACGCCGCGCCCGCGGCTAGAAGCTCCAAAGACCGCTGCAGTCAGCAGGACCCCGCGGTCGGAGCTCCAACACTGGCGACCTTCAGCAAAGGTTCCCAGGCTCCGCAATGGTAAGTCCGCTGCGCCTACTGCTGAAGCTCTGGGCCGGTCTCTGGTCTGTAAACGCCGCACCAAACAAGTTGTTAGGCCGCAAGGGGGGAAAAGATGCAACAAGGAGAAAAGTCACATCTCCGTCGAGGTAAGTGACATAAGACATACCGAGAAACATTAAATCATACATTTAGACGCACTAAATATTACAAAAAAAGTCGAAAGGACAGATGGGCTGCTGGCGAGGCTACTGCTCATGGCGCCACCCTTTATGTGGGAATAGAAGGGAGGGAAGGTATGGGAAGGGTGCACAAGAATCCCATGAATGAAGGGACTTGGGCATCAAGTTATAGGGAAGACTGGGCACTGTTATAGGAAAGATGTTAAGCTGGAGAGGGTACAGAGAAGATTTACGAGGATGTAGGTTTGATGATAGGGTGTGAGCTATAGGCAGAAGTTGAGTAGGCTAGGACTCAGGATGAGGAGTGATCTTATCGCGATGTATAAAATCATGATAGGAATAGGTTAGATTGATGGCCAGAGTCTCTTGCCCAGAGTAGGTGGATCGAGGACCAGAGGACATAAGTTTAAGAAGGGAAAATGATTTAATAGGAATTTGAAGGTAAACTTTATCATACAAAGGGTGGTGGATATATGGAACAAACTGCCAGAGGAGGTAGTTGAGGCAGGAACTATCCCATCATTTAAGAAACAGACTAATAGGACAGATTTGGAGGGATATGGGCCAAATGCAGGCAGGTGGGACTAGTGTAGCTGGGACATGCTGGCCGTTGTGGGCAAGTTTGGCCAAAGGGCCTATTTCCATGCTGTATCACTATATGACTCTTACGGAATGAAGAAGGGTCCCAACCCAAAACAAACCTTATCCATGTTCTCCAGCGATGAAGCCTGACCCGCTGAGTTACTCCAGCATGTTGTGGCTTTTTTTGTAAACCGGCATTGGCAGTCCCTTGTGCTTCCATTCAATATAGTGCTTGAGTGATCTCATTATATCATCGGCAAAGATCAGACTCATGGTAACTCACATATTGATTCAGCATGACGTCGTAAATCAAGGTTTCAAGTTCAGTTTATTGTCACATGTACCAATTAAGGTATTGGTACATGTGACAATGGTGTTCTCCCGCGGTCAGGGCAGTCAAACCATCCACAGTTGCGGTGATCAAAGCCTCCACAGCCAATGATCGAAGACCCCGTCGTGGTGATTGAAACTCTCGGATCAGGGCGGTTGAAACTCTCTCCGCGGCATGGAGCTCCTGAGTCAGCCTCTTCTTACCAGTGACTGTAGGCTTCATTAATTGTGTGCATTTATTTTATCTCCTTTGATATGTATGGTCTGGGATTCTTGTGCACCCTACCCACACCCTTCCCTCCCTTCTATCCCCACATAAAGGGAAACCTTATACCAGCTTGTTTGCATCCTGATGTCAGCATTATAGATCTTGGTATCTGTAGTTTCACACATATTCAGAAGTAACTTATGTTTAAGAAGGAACTACAGATGCTGGAAAATCGAAGGTGCACAAAAAAGCTGGAGAAACTCAGCGGGTGCAGCAGCATCTATGGAGCGAAGGAAATAGGCAACGTTTCGGGCCGGAGAAGGGTTTCGGCCCGAAACGTTGCCTATTTCCTTTGCTCCATAGATGCTGCTGCACCCGCTGAGTTTCTCCAGCTTTATTGTGTACCTTCAGAAGTAACTTCACTAGTCAATGAGTTGATGATTCTGTTACGAGAGACAGTGAGGCTAAAATGTTGTTATTGAAAAAGATTGACTTTTCTCATGCGATGTATGTGTATTGCATGAAACAGCAATGTGCCGATAACTTCATGTCACCCTTCATGTTTTTAATAACTGATTATAAAGTGCCTGAGCAGTGGCAGAACAGGACACCATCCCATGAAGAAATACTGGCTGCTATTAAATTGCAAGCTTGTTGGAGAAAAATACGTGTTCAAGACATCTGTAACGCAACAAGAGTAGGTAAGAAATTAAGCGATGTAGACATCTGAGTTGGTTGCAAGTCCAAGTATCTGTGCAAATTGTCAATTTGTGGGAAAAAATTAGTGGATTCTTATTTCCATCATATAATATGGCCTGAAGAATTGTACTCTTGACATGCAGAACAGGCAGGCTGCTTTTGTGAGTCTATGGGTCCTCAAGATGCTGCTGCTCAACAGCACAAAGCATGTATTTGTTTTACAGCAATTGCAGTTTTATAATTTTCAGTTACAGACAGGGAATGTGTACTTCCACTTGTCACAGTCTGCCACACCTTCACCTCAATTGGGTTCTTAAAACTAAAATAGGCACACAAAAAACGGAGTAACTCAGCGGGTCAGGCAGCATCTCTAGAGTGAAGAAATGGGTGACGTTTCAGGTCTGAAGAAGGGTCTTCACCAAAAATGTCACCCATTCCTTCTCTCCAGAGATACTGCCTGTCCCGCTGAGTTACTCCTGCTTTTTGTGTCTATCTTTGGTTCAAACCAGCATCTGCAGTTCCTTCCTACGCAGGTTATTAAAAAGAGCATTTAAACTTCAAAAATACTTTCATTTGGGGATGTAAACAGCAATTTTTGCCCATTCTCACTTGTAACAGTGCATTAAGTGTCGCCCATCAACAAATGTAAATGTAGATGGGCTGGTTAGCACGTTTGCAGACATCACAAAAATTGGTTGGGTTGTAAACTCTGAGGAAAGTTATCAAAGTATACAATGATATATTGATCTGCTGTAGAATGGGTGGAGTTTAATTCTAGTAAGTGTGAGGTGTTGCTCTTTGGGAGGTTGAATGTAAGGGAAAAGTCAATAGTTAATGGCAAGAACCGTATCAGCATTGAGATATCTCGTGGTTCAAGTCCATGCAACTCTGAATGTGGCAACACAGATAGAGTAATAAAGAAGGAATATGTTATGCTTGCCTTCATCGCTCAGAGTATTGAGTATGTCAGGAATCATGATGCAGCTTGATAGGACTTTGAAGATAGACACAAAATGCTGGAGTCAGGCAGCATCTCTGGTGAAAAGGAATAGGTTGACATTTCAGGTCCGAGATCCTTCTTCAGACCCAGGAAAGCAGGAGTTAGGCCGCATATTGGATGTGATTCTGCAATTATCAGGATGTGGAGACTTTGGAGAGGGTGCAGAAGAGGTTTGCCAAAATGTTGCCTGGATTAGGGAGTATTAGCTCCAAGGAGAGGTTGGACAAACTTGTAATGTGAGCTCACTCACTCAGAGCTGGTGGACTGGCAGTTCAGTCACTCGGGGCTGGTTGGCTGGCCGTTCACTCACATCTGGTGGGCCTACAGTTAACTGGCTCACGGCTGGTGGGCTGGCAGTTCACTCACGGCTATTCCTTGAAATATAATTTCAAGCAGAGTGCAGGCCACCAAATTCAAATGCTATTCCATTCAATTTCAAGCAGAGTGCAGGCCACCAAGTACGAATGCATTTTCATACCATTTTAAGCAGAATGCAGGCTACCAAATTCAAATGCAATTTCATACCATTTCACGCAGAGTGCAGGCCACCAAATTCAAATGCCATTTCATACCATTTGGGCTTTATATTCCTGTGCCCCCCCCCCCCCCCCCCCCCCCACCCACCCCCCCACCCCCCAGAAGGGGTGTTACCTTCATCATCGTGATTGACAGGCGAGATGACCAATCAGCTGATCTCAAGGTATTTTTAAACATTCATAACGTTTTACTTTTCATCGATCGGAAAAATCCTCGGGGCTGCATCAGTGGAGGAGGACTGTGAGTAGGATGGCCAAAAATCATAGCGCTATATGGTAGCGTTTTTTCTAAAATCAATATCCAGCGCACAGGCAGTGGTTAAGATGAGACATTTAGTTATATATATATATATATATATATGATATATAATATATAACACATAATATATAAAATATATAAACATAATATAATAATAATAATATATTGATAGGTAGATAGATAGAAGATCAGGATCAGAATTAGCGGTTATTTGTGTGCATTGATTGTAAAAATCTAGTATGGTTTTGTTAAAGGCAAATTGTGTTTTACCTGACTTGATCAGGTCAACAAGAGGATTGGTGAGTGCAATGTAGTTGATATGGAATATGTAGTCTTCAACATGTATTGCATGCGAGGTTCATCATCAGGACTGAAATCCATGCAATAAAAGGCAAAGAAAGAAATTGGCTAAGCAACGTAAAACAAAGTAGCTATGTACGGCTGTTTCTCAAGCAGGAGTGAAGCAAACTGTGGAGTACCCCACGGTGAACACTAAAACAAAGTTTATTCTTTACATAGAATACTGAGCATAGGACAGTATGTCACAGGAACATGCCCTTCGGTCCACAATGTCTGTGCCAAACATGATTCCAAACAACTCTTAACTGTCTGAAAATAATAGTTTCTCTCTATTCTCCACACTTCTATGTCCCTATCCAAAATCCCCTTGGATGCCACTACACCTCTAACATATCTGCCTCCACCACCACCCCAAGCAGTGCATTCCAGACACCAACTACAATTTGTGTCAAAAAAAAATTGTTTTTGCACATTTGCTTTAAAGTTTTCTTCTCATGCAAAAGCCATGTCCTCTCGTGCTTGATATTTTTTATCTCGGGAGAAAGGTTCTGACTGTGTACCTTATCTATATCTCTCATGATTTTTATATATTTCTATCAAGTTTCTCCTCAATCTCTGGCGTTCCAGAGAAAACAATCCAAATGTACCCAACCTCTCCTTGTAGCTAATACCCTCTAATCCAGGCAGAATTCTGGTAAACCTTCTGTAAATCTTTTCCGAAGCTGTGACTTCCTTCCTGGCTTGAGGCGACCAGAACTGTAAATGAGGCCTAACCAAAGTCCTATTAAGCTGCATCATGACTTCCTGACTCCATATGCTCAGTGGTTTGACCAATCATTGTTCGCCTTCATCACCCCCTCAAAAAACTCGATCAAGATAGTAAAACGCAGCCTGCCCCATTAAAGTCATGCTGACTGTCCTTAATTAACCCATATCTTCCAAATGGAAATAAATCCTATCCCGAAGAATTCCTTCCCTTAGATTGACTACAACTGACGTGAGCCTCACCAGCCAATAATTTCATGAATTCTATCTACTTCAAAGGGACAACAGTGGCTACGCTCCAGTACTCCAGGGCCTCACGAATCTAGAGAAGATGTTTTGGAAAATATATTTGGCAAAGCTCCTGCAATCTTTTCAAGTGTCCCAACATTTTTTCTGTCGTCGGTGGATTTTGAAATGTTCAAAATCTTTTGGCGACACTGATATGACGCCAGCAGTCACCAAAAAATCGGCAATTGGGACAGGCTCTTTACTTTGATACTCTTATCCCTCCTCACTGAAACATGCAGTTCCTGAACTTTGATCGACTGGCCTTTAAAAGATACCCATAGATAGATACCCAATAATTGCTCACAGAGTACTCTCACAACCTCATGCCTCATAATGTTATAGTTTGCCTTACTCCTATCAAATATCTTCTTGCAAGTTCCAGCATTCTCCCTTCTTCAAAACAATCTTCAAACTTGTGGAGGAAGGAACAGTAGATGCTGGTTTAAACCAAAGGTAAGCACAAAATTGTGGAGTAACTCAGTAGGTCAGGCAGTATCTTGGAAAAAAAGGAATAGGCGACATTTCGGGTTGAGGCCCTTCTTCAGACTGAGAGTCAGGGGAAAGAGAAAAGAGTGATACAGACGGTGAAGTCGAGAGAAATAAAACAAATGATTGAAAGCACAGAGACACCCCTGAAAGTGCAACAAGACACCACTATTCCCTTTGTCCAGAGATGCTGCGTGACCCACTGAGTTACTCCAGTTTTTGTGTATATCTTCTGTTTAAACCAGTACCTGTAGTTCCATTCCATCTGCTCCTCTGCAAATGGTGGTTGATATCCATCTTTGTGATATTTAAAGCATTTCTCTAATACCTCCAAATACTGTTCATAATGTGGCCTAACTAAGATTAAATACATATTTGACATTATTTGTTTAATGGTCATTTCTACCCTTCTGGAAATGAACCCCAGTGCATGGTTTGTTTTTTTTCCACAACAATTCAAACACCTAGTATTATACATTATTCAGGCATGTTATTCCAATATGCCCATGCTGGTATCAATACCTTATTTTGCAATATTATAGGGTCATAGTCATAGAGTCATATCACATGAAAACAGGCCTTTCGGCCCAACCTGCCATATTGACCAGCATGCCCTATCTTCACTAGCTCCATGTCTGTTTTGGGCCCATATCCTTCCAAACCTATCCTATCCATGTACCTGTCTAAATATTTCTGAAACATTGCAATAGTGCCTGCAATTACTATTAATGATTTATGAATGTAACCATTTATTCCCAGTGTTCTTTTGCCCTATTTCACGACCTAATTCATGACCTCTGCCGAGTTTGCCCTTGACTCATACTCGCAGCATGGTCGTCACGAGGTCGTAGGTAGGCCGTGATGCTAGTCGTAGGTACTCGTGGCATCAAGTAGGTCGGGGCGTTTTTTCAACATGATGAAAAATGTCCACGAGTAAAAAAGGTTGTGAATTAGGTGGTGAAAGTGGGACAGGCCCTTTAGACTTTTGCTGTGCAGGTAGTGTGTCCCTTTGTATTCTGCTTAGCAACTAGCAAATTGCAACCTTGCACTTCTCTAGATTGAAACTAATTTGAAATTGGTTCTTAATTCAGAAAATGTACGAGTGAATCTTGAAACACATATTCTTCTTTTGTGTTAATACAGGAACAGCAGAAAATTTGTATTGCCAAGTTATCCTGGACGAGGTTTTCCATCTTCTAGATGTAAATCGGGAGCAAAATGGCTTGTTTTTACTTAGGTATGATGCATTAAATATGACTGAATCATGTATAGTTTTTGCAAAGCTATAATGTTTAATATAATGTTAAATGTTCTTCATCAACATTTTCTATAATATAGCTTGGCTGAAGTAATGTATTTGAAGTATTGCCTCCTCTACTTAAAAGGTGTGGTGTATTCCTAAGTAGAATGTGGAAATGAGAATCTGGGATTAAAATACGAACACAGGAAAAAAAGTCCAAACATTTGTTCAGGAATGGAAATTTCTTGAGGCAGTGTATCCTGTAAATCCCTTCGATGGTGGGGGCATTGATACTGGCCAATGTACAGCATCTTTCTGCAATCTTCTGAGTTCCTGAGCTTTGGAATTACTGAACCAGGCCCTGAAGCAACAGGCCAATATGCTCTCCACTTTTAGAAATTTCATAAGAGCATTTGGCAACATGTCGAAACTTCTTAAACTTCTGAGAGAGCTGTGGAATTGGTGAGATTACTGTGAGGTTGCATCAAATGTGCTGGGCCTAGGACAGATTATCAGAGATATGTACTGATTGAGACAGTACTGAATATGTAAAGAATGTGTACTAAATGAGATTGAAGCTTACCAAAAGAGTTAGTAGGTTACAGATAGATCTTGTCAAAGCCTTTAACAAGGGCTTTAACAATATTTAGTGACTTCAGACGGGTGCAAACATGGGACTGTATTTCACATGCGTTCATTCTTCTTTTTGTGTTTTTCAAGGTATCTGTTTAATAAAAATCCAAAACAGGCAGAAATGTATCCTTATTATAATGATGAGCAGACCAGGACAGTGTACGCTGACTACACAGTATCATACAGTGATCAGCCTCCCCGCTTCTGGTTTCTGATATTCAGGTATGAACTGAAATTATGTTCCTCAGAAACTTACTTGAGATTTTCTTTCGTGTTCCTCTTGAATATAGGAGCAAGGAGGTCCTACTGCAGTTATACAGGGCCCTGGTGAGAAAACACCTGGAGTATTGTGTGCTGTTTTGGTCTCCTAATTGGAGGAAGGACATTCTTGCTATTGAGGGAGTGCAGCATAGGTTCACCAGGGTAATTCCTGGGATGGTGGGACTGAGATATGATTAAAGAATGGGTCGACTGGGCTTGTATTCACTGGAATTTAGAAGGATGAGAGGGTCTTCTTATCTATATTACTAAAAGCCTGTTCTCGACCGATTTTGGCCATCTGTGCTGCGATTTCCGAGAGAACGCCACCACCTACGGCCATCATTTTTGGCCACCTCGCTCGGAGCCCCCCTCCGCCGCATGTGTGCCGAGGATTTTTCCGATCGATGAAATATGACAGAGATATTAATGTTTTTACAAAATTCCCCATTCTCTCTGCTGCCCCTGCTGGAGGGAGGGGGAGGGACTATAAAACCAGTGCCTCAATCAGTCTCTGCAAGTGGTGTGCCTCAATCAGTCTCTGCAAGTGGTGTGCCTCAATCAGAGCTCTGAATGACACTGAACTGTCTCCAATGACCCATGTGGTTTGAAAAACAAATGTAAAAAAACACTGCCCACAGCTTGTTTGGGTTTGGGTGAGTCTCCCTCCATAATGATCGGCCATGATCATATTGAATGATGGTGCTGGCTTGAAGGGCTGAATGCCCTACCTGCACCTATTTTATATGATTCTATGGTTCTGAGAGTTATTCCTGTTTTTGTGGAAGTATGAAAAAACACTGCCTGCACAATGGGGGTTTGTTTGGAAAATTGGTCGTTTTTGAGGTTTGAAGTAGTCAAGTCAAAAGTATTTGTCACATCCATACCTGGCAATGCTCGCGGACTTTTGTGCAAAAGACAAACAACAAAACAACCAAACTCTCCCCTCTCCCTCTCTGATTTTGAATGATCGGCCACCTCTGATCATATGGAACGGAGGCGTTTGCCTGACCGATGCTGGAACAGCTTGAAGGGGTGGAATGCCTCTGACCTGTTGCACCTCCTAGTTCCTTGGGGTATATGAGTTCCATGGTTCTGAGAATTGCAGCCTTTTCCTTGCAATTCCCAAACCAGATGGTTTGTGGATCCTGCGTGGTGGATCCTTAACTCTGAATTTCCCAATGAGGTGGGAAAAGGCGCAGACTGCCTTACCACAGATGGGGGTTGGATGTGGACTGATGTGGTAGGAAATCAAGAGGAGGATGTGGTCGTTTCTGATGGTTCGTGAGCTCCTGGCACCAAGTGCTAGATCAGCCACCTCCTGTGCCTTCTCATCATTGTCTGAGATCAGGCCCACCACCATATAGTGTGCTTGTTAGTTAGATACACACCAAATCTGTGCCGATCACATTATTCCGAACCAGCACATCAATTGTGAGGATGTTAGATTGCAAGAGGTTATTGAAGTGGGTTTGCTGATCTTTCCAGTGAATTTTGAAACATTTAAAACATTTTCTCATGATAATTTTCCAATGCTCCACCAGCCACATGCAGATCTTCTGTGTTCATGGGCGCGAGATTCTCAATCCAATCCAGAATGCTACCTTCCCCATTTTGAGCTGTAGTGGGAAAGAAGTTCTCGGGAGAGTGAGAATGTTGTATTTCTTCCAGGGAGCTTTGACCACATCTTTTCAACTTTTCTTTATCCACCTGATAATCTCTCCCCCAAGCAGAGCTTAGAATAGTGTTGTGTGATGAAGAATGGACCGGGACATTGACTACACAGTCTCATACAGTGATCAGACTCCCTGCTACTGGTTTATGCTATTCAGGTATAAACTGAAATTATGTTCCTCAGATGTTCCTCAGGACAAATGATGTTGGTGTTGAGCCTCACCAACATAGCTAGACCTTGGTACAGTCGGGAATGTTAGACTGCAATAGGTTACAGAAATGGTACCTGCAAATTAGTGAGGAGGATCATGTCGGCTCTGTGTGTCGTTTGTTGATTCTAAATGCAATACAGGTTGACGACAGATGGACTGTCCATCTCAGTTTCTTGCATTATGGTATTATTGTGTAGTTCCAAACTAATTTCAATGAACAGTCAATGGCCAAGCACACCATTTGCAGGTCTGTTGACAGACATAGCCCTGTCCAGAAACGAAAAGGCAAACATTGTTCTCAAAAGAAACACAAGCGAAAAAGATATATATTTTTTACAAACTGTTTAATCCGGATTCATTTTCTTAACCATATTTAAATGTCTCCAGCTCCCATGGTTAAAAGCATGCTTTCTATCAAGGCTCATTCATCAGATGCGCAAGAGACTTCAATGTTGTAATCTGGAGCCAAAAACAAAACTGCTGAGGGAAACCTCTTCAAAGTGTGTACTTCAAAGAACCTGATTATCTGAATTTAGACCTTTAGGCTTTAGAGATATAGTGTGGAACAGGCCCTTTGGCCCACCGAATCTGTGCCGACCAGCGATCACCGCATACACTAGCGCTATCCTACACACTTGGGACAATTTACAATTTTACCGAAGCCATTTAAACCTACAAACCTGTACGTCTTGAAGTGTGGGAGGAAACCTGAGATCTCGGAGAAAACCCACACATGTCACTGGGAGAACGTACAAACTCTGTACAAACAGCACCCAAAGTCAGGATCGAACCCGGGTCCTCTGGTGCTGTAAGGCAGCAACTCTACCGCTACGGTGTGCACTATACATTCGAGTTCCTCCAATTGATTTCTGTAATGTGCTAGAGACACGGAGGCCCTAACCTCTGGCCAGTAAGCTACATTCTCATTGTGAATAAATAACTGGTCAGTTACATGTCACTGACATTGAAGAACCCTGCACCAGGTAAGAAAAGATGCTGCAGTTGAATGTAAGGAAACAGCAGTGGGGACCTCAGGTAGTTGCTTGTTACCAGAAACAACTTTAACATGGATCCAAGTTTAAACATATTTGTCAATCATACTGAGAATTTTTTATGTGAATTTACAGTGAATTTTGACTTTTTTAGTGTTCAAAGCTATTTTGCAATGTTTCTCAAACTTTAATGTTTTATTTCCTGGGACTCTTACCTGATTTTGAATGTTTTGAGTCACTAAAAACACTTTAAACAAACAGGGGTTTGTCGTCTGTGCCTGTCAAAAACGTTTTTCAAAGACACACCACAAAATGCCGGAGTAATTCAGCTGTTCTGGCAGTAACTGGAGATAATGGATGGGACATTGGATAGATAGTTTAGAATGATGTGGGCCAGGCAGGTGGGACAAGTGTAGATAGGTCATATTAATCCACAGAGCATGTCAGGTCGATGGTCCTGTTTCCATGCTCTATGATTCTATGAGATTTTGGTTTGGGACCCTTCTTCAGACTTCAGAAAAAAATACTTTTCCCTCGTGTTTTGTGGGTGGTGCTTGGGTTGCCTCTCCTGCAGAGATGATACAATCCTATTACAGTAGAGAAGGCTGTACAGAACTGCACAGAATTTTGCCATCAAGGATTCCACAAAGTGGTTTCCAGAAGTGGTCACTAGGAGGTTCATGAAAGGGAGTCCTTATCTTAATTGGATTCCAGAAGCAAGCTGTCAGTGTTTATCCACAAAATCTGAGCCACTTAATTATCCCATGGAATCATTTATATAGTTTTTCATCCTGCTAACACGGACCTTAATATCCTCTCCCGCGGTAAACCATCACTTCAACAGTTTGTGTGTTGGATGCCTATGTTGAAACGTCCTGTTTGACATTGCCTACACACAATATGCTTTGACTGTCTGACCAAGTTCTGTTTAATCTGCAGGGAAATATTCTTTGTGTCAGAGGACATGCTGGTGGTGCCTAAGGTTTACACTTTGTTGTCGACCTATGTTCTGCATGTGGTCAACAATGACACAGGAGAGGAAATTCCTCGGGTTTTTCAAAAGGTGGCACCCCATGTCTATACCAAAAATAAGGTAGGACAAGGAAATCTCAAAAAACTGTTCACCAATATTGGGGAAAATGTACCTTTCTTCACCAAACTTGAACTTTAGGCTATGAAGATCGTTGTATTCACAAAATCAACTTGCATCATTGCCTAACACTGCAATGTTTTAATTTTCTATACAGACTGGATATACATTCGTGGCTGAAGCTCAGTCCGGAGCTTTCACACTCTCCTCCGGGAAATGGAAGATGCGTTTGATCGGCTCCTGTCATCCTCTTCCCATCCTCTCAAGTGAGCCCGTGAACAACAACTTTACAATGAAGGAGATTAAATCTTACTACATTCCAAATGACAAAAACCTTATCTTCAGGTAGCCATTAAGAAAGCTTTGCTTTACAGTTTAACCTTGAAAATGCCAGAAGTCTTTGGAAAATAATTTTGAGATGAATTCCTAAACTGGCCATTGATTGCGTTTCATAAGATGAAAGTCTTGTAAAATATGATCTGTGGCTGGTGAATAAGATGGAATGTCAGGAACAATGTGACTTCAGATCAAGGTCAGAGACTCCGTTTTTACCTGAATTCAGAACAAAAGAAACACAACTTTCCAGTTTAATTTGAAGTACAAATGGAATGAAATATAAAATCTGTTCGGAAAAAAAGAGAAAAACTATGGGGAAAAAACCTTTTCAATGCTGAAATGATCTGCAAATACCACAGCCCTGAGAGAAGACATCTGACTATTTGGCTTATCCAGCCTATTGAAAGACCTAACCAATTAGTCCCATGCCATTTTCCTATACATTTCCTCCCTTCAATATAATCCAAGCCTTGTTTGGAAGATTGTAGCTACTTTCACCAATTTTTTCACCAGCTGCATTTCAGATCATTGCAACTCACCTTTTAAAAATTATTTTCTGATGTTCATGTCATGTTCCTGTCTTTTTTGCCGAGTGTACACAGGTCACTTTTTCTTTTGCCACTGTAAACAGATTCTCCTTTGTTATTTCATAAAAACCCATCAGTTTTGAATACACTGATCGCATCTCTTATCCTTTTCTTCTCTAAGAATAAAGACATATCTTTCTTGCCACATAACTGAAATCCCACAATCATTGCACAATTCCAGTGCATTTTCACGACTTCCCCGCCAGGACCTTGACATCCTTTCTCAAGTGTCCCACCCAAAATTAGCCAATGTACTCTGGCAAGCCAAACAGTTTAAAATATTTTATGGAACAGTGAGTGATTACTAACTTTGTTGCTTATTCCCCTGTTAATAAAACCAAGGTATGTCTTTTGAGCAGCCTTCTTCTGCCATCTTCAAAGCTTCTTATTTATCTCATCCAAGTTTTCACAATCTGCTCCAATTCCCCTTGCATGTTGGTAAGATTTGTCCCATCTTCTTAATAAATTGCAAAGCTTTAATCTCACTTGGCACTTATCTACTTATTTCACCTTGCCTGTTGGTCCACCTCATGTTACCTCCTCACTATTCAAACCATTTCTGAATTCTGCATTACCTATTTTTTTTAATGGTGCTCCACGCACACATTTAAGTTTATTAATGTATATCAAAGAGAGAAGAGGTCTGACAGCTGACTCAGGAATACCTTACCCCATCTTGAAAAACAGCCGATCACCGGTACCTTTTGGTTTCTGTTTGTGTTAGTTTCATATCAATGTGATCGATCTTTTTAATCCTATCGGCTTCAGTTATTATGCGCTAGTTTATCAAATATCTATGAAAAGTCCATTTGCACCATGCCAGTAAATTTACGAATCCTCTACATAACATAATCAAAGAGGTAATCAGTCATAAAACATAATTTGCTTTCCCCATGTTTATGCTGGCTTTCTTTTAATTACCTGAATTTTTTTCATATAACTATTATTTTTTTCCTAGGCTATTGGTTGAGAAACATTCACCAGCACCTCTATTATATTGGTTGACCAATGATTGCCAGATTTATCTCTTGACCTTTTCCAAAATTGGGATGTAACATTTGTAGCTGTCGTTCACTGGCAACAGGATTGGATGATGGATGATTGGATATTATGGAGCAATTTGGATTTCTGTCATTACTTCTTACAACAATTTGGGATCCATCCCAACGAGGCTGGATAGTAGTAAGATTAAATGAGAACTTACTAGTTTGAAGTTTGATCTGTATTTTATGAGGAGTTACGATGAGGGGATTACGTGAAGAGCCTGCTCAGCACGCATGCGCGGCATACTTCAAAGCAGCGGTGTGGAATCACAGATAGACACAGTTATTTAAATTGAAGTAAAGATAAGGAGATCAGTTTATCAGTTTGACCCATAGTATTGAGGGTGGGAGCGGAGGGCATGTAATCCCTCATCGTAACTCCTCAGAAAATACAGATCAAACTTCAAACTGGTAAGTTCTCGTTTAATCTTACCATTTTACTTCGGAGTCACGTGAGTGATTCCGCGAAGACTTCAAAGCTCTGTGATTTCAAACCGTGTAACAGTTATTACTTCACGCACTGCCGAAGTCCTTGAGGGAGGAAGTGTGTTATCGTAATCAACCAATTAATCTGTTTGTAGAAAAACACAATGGTATTTTTTAACAATAACAACAAAGAAATTAAATTGCTCCCCTGGGCTTAAATTAAATATTTGCAGTCTGTAAAATCTTTCCTGCAAATAAAACAGGTTTTGCCAACGGCTTATTATAAAATTTTCTGAACGGTCTTTCCCCCCACCATCCTGCTGTAGCCAGGATGTGGTCTATAGGCACGTCCATTCTTTTAGCCATCGACGTGGATGCTGCCCTGGTGGAATGAAATTTGTACATGTTAGTTTTTATCCCAGCAGCTTTTAGCACCTGCTTGAGCCATCTCGAAATGGTTTGGCTCGTCACCCGACCATAAGGTTTTTTATGACTGACCCACAAGGCTTTTCATCTCCCTCGAATATTTTGGTTGTGTCTATGTAGGATAGTAGGGTCATGGCACATAACCGTGTTTCTGGCGGGTAAGCCCGGAATTCCACGACTGGATTAGGTGTTCCTGGTCTGCTCTGTTTGATCATTCCCTGGATAACCACAGAGATCTGGTCTGGAGCTGTGAGCATGGTGTCCAGTCGCAATAGGTGTAGTGACTGGACCCTCTGTGCAGATACAAGTGCCATCAACATGAGTGTTTTGAGCATAGATTGTTCCAGGTTGAGGGATCTGGCTGGTAGCCATCCCCTGAGGTACGTCAGGACCACACTGACATCCCATGTATAGGTGTACCTTGGTCTAGGAGGTTAGAGTTGTAAATACCCTTGATTAGTTTGACCACCAGCGAGTGGGACCCCATGGCCTGTTGTCCTGGAGCTGGTTTTAAATAGACAGGCAGGGCACTTCTAGCTGTGTTGATGGCTCTGTAGCTGAGTCCTTCATCGTGGTGAAGGTTCGCCAGGAATTCCAGTACGTTGGTAACTGTAGCGGTTGAGTAGGTGGTCCCTGTATCCAAGCAGTACTTCTCCCATTTTTTGATGCTGGACAAGTGCTGTTTTTTAGTGGATGTTCGGAGGGATGCTGACATGGTGTTGACGGTTTGTTCTGATAATCCCAGTTCCAGAAGTAGTTTGTGCAGAATCTGCAACCCAGGAATTTGATTTTTTCATGGCACGGGTGGCTTGTGCCCGACACTGGGTGTTAATAACTCTGGGTCACTGGGGAATACCATCGGAGTTTCAACCACTATGTCATGGAGTATTGGGAACCATGGCTGCGTAGGCCAGTCAGGTACTATCAAAATACCTGAAGCAGAGTCCATTTGTATTGTGCGTAGTCCCCGACTGATGAGGCAGAAGGGAGGAAATGCATAGAAGAAGAATTTCCCCAATCCAGCGCGAACGCATCTACCGCTGCTGCCTCAGGTCTGGTTCCCAACCGACATACATAGGTACCTGGTGATTTAGCCTGGATGCAAATAAATCGATATCTGGCGTGCCATATTGCTTGATAACTTTTGCAAAAAAATCTTTTGGGGGTTTTAACATCCATTCGATGTTGTCATTAAATTTACGTGGCCTGGTGTCTGCCGCTGCATTTAGCTTACCTGGCAGGTAAGTTGCTGATAGCCAAATTTGTCTTTCGACACACCATTGCCAGATTGTGTTGACCAACTTGTCGTATGATACCGATTTTATGCTGTCCATATGGTTAATGTAGGCCATCACCGTAGTATTTATCTATTTGTAACGGTACATGCAAGTGATGCATATTTGTGCATATGCTTTAAACCATAAAAGTCACCCATCTCTAGATAATTAATGCCCAGTGTAAGTGGTAATGATGACTCCGGGTTAGTCCATCTATTACATGTGCTAGATATAGAGTTAGTTGCTCCCCAGCCTTGAGCACTGGCATCTGTTTGGATAACTAACATAGGGTTTGTGATGATAATAGGGCTGTAAACTTTGCCAAACGTTTTTAGCCCACCACTGTAGTTCTGATATTGCTTCAGTGGGTAACTTCATGACACGATCATAATGACCTGTATGTTGTTTTTGGTGCAAAGGTCCGAATTATGTAGCCGGAAAATGCTGCTACCATTTTTCCAATTACTCTGTTACTTGTTGAGTTGTTGGTAGTTTGTTGACCATTAAATTGTTGCATGATTGTGCCAATTCAACTATTTTGTCTCTTGGCAATGTTACAGTCACGTAGACTGAATTAATTGTGAAGCCCAAGTAGTCCATGATTGTGGATGCTTAAACGCCGCGCATGCGTGCTGAGGGGGCTCTTCACGGAATCACTCACGTGACTCCGAAGTAAAATTCTTTTCAAACACCATTCAATTTTAAGCACCACTTCCATAGCTATGTTTTCACTGTTCAGTGTTGCTCCCCTTGTGTTGCCTTCATAGAATCTCCTCTAATAATGATAGATGCAAAATACTCATTTAATGTGTCAGCATTCAAACCCACGGCATCATATTTTCAGTCACTAATAATTCCCGAGAAAGATTAATTAACAGTCCACTGTTAAAGATCCTCTGGGGAAGCATGATCATTGCATGCTAGAACTTTGCACACAGTTTGGAACTGAAAAAATCATTGTCATAAACTGAAATGAAGATAATTATGATGCAATAGTTGGGCTGGGGAAATAGATTCAAAGTTCAAGTCATTAAAAAAAATATTTCATTATTTTCAACAAAGATATGGCAGGGCAGGATTTTATTTCTTGGAACGCAGGAGACTGAGAGGTGATCTTAAAGTGGTATAATAAAATGGGGGACATAAATAGGACTGGAGGCTTGTGACTAGTGGGGTGCCTCAGGGATCAGTGCTCAACCCATTGCTGATATTGGTTTATATCAACGATTTGGATGAGAATTGACAAGGAGTGATGAGTAAGTACGTAGATGACACGAAAGTGGGTGGAATTGGAGATAGCGAAGATGGCTATCAAAAATTACAGTAGGATATTGATCAGCTTGGCAAATGGGTGAACAAATGGTTAATGCAGTTCAATGCTGATAAGTACGAGTTGTTGCATTTTGGGAAGTCAGGACTTTTGCAGTGAATAGCAAGGCCCTGGGGAGTGTTGTAGAGAAGAGCAAGCTCGGACTGCAGGTATATAGTTCACAGAAAGTGGCATCACAGGTAGATAGAATGGTCAAGACAGGTTTCAGTACATTGGCTGCATCTGGAGAATTTTGTTCACTTTTGGTCAGCCTTCTGTTGGAAGGCTCGTTAAGCTAGAAAGAGTTCCGTCAAGATTAATGAGGATGTTGCTAGGACTTGATGGCCTGCACTACAGGGAGAGGTTCGGCAGGCTAGGACTTTATTCCTTGGAACAGAGCGGCTGAGGGGTGATCTTACAGAGGTGTATAAAATTATGATAGGAATAAGTAGGGTGAATGCACAAAGTCTTTTGCCCAGAGTCGGTTATCAACAACCAGAAAACTTAGGTTTAAGGTGAGAGGGAAAGATTTAATAGAACCTAAAGGGCCTGTTGCGATTTTTTCGGCGACTGCTTGCGTCATCTCAGTGTCGCTAAAAGATTTTGAGCATTTCAAAATTCAGCAGCGACAAAAAAAATGTTGCAACACTTGAAAAAACACTGAGTATCATACATCATCACGCAGCGTCACGCCGCATCACCGCCGTGTCACGCCGCATCACCACCGTGTCATGCCGTGTCACGCCGCATCACCACCGTGTCATGCCGCATCATGCCGCAAATTTTTCGATGATCTGATACGTCGGTCAATGATGCCGGAAGTTGCCGAAAAAAATCACCAAGTGGGACAGACCCTTAAAGGGGCACTTTTTTCACACAGTGGGTGGTCTGTATATGAAACAAGCTCCCAAGGAAGTGGTTGAGGCAGGTACTATAATCCATATCATATAACTATTACAAGTCTGATCTTGGATATGGATGTGTTTGTTCGTGTGTGTATTTGTTTGTTTGTGTATAATCACATATTCACGAAAAAAACGATGCGCTAACGGTAACATTTTTACATATTCCGGTAGAGATTTTTTTTCATGGAGTCTGAAATCACCTTATCTGAAAACGTCATGCTTTATTTCTTGAGTCATTAATGAAAATGTTAAAAAATCGGACATAACTTTGAAATAAAAAAGGCTTTCTTTCGCTGCTGACGTCACAATGGGTCTGCGCAGTCTTACTCCCGCTGCGAGTGAAGTCACCACCCCTCCCTCCTCCCCCCCACCCCTCACCCCTACCCTATTGTTCAAAAGACGCAGAAAGAGCGAGCAAGTTGGGCCCTGGATTGAAGCCGTCGAACTCGCTGTCAGTCCTTAGGTTGACAACCGCTCACGTTTTCCCCCCCCCCCCCCGCTCCTCCCCGTTGCTCTCACCTTCTCTCCCGCTCCCTGCTGCTACTCCACACTCCCCGCTGCTCCCACGCTCCCCGGCTGCCCCCGCCCGTCCCCCTCCTCCTCTCTTTCTCCTCCTCTCCCCGCCCTCCTCCTCATCCTCACTCCTCCTCTCCCAAGTCCCCCCTCTCCCCCCCCCTCTCTCTCCCCCCTCCTCCTCTCCCCCCCTCCTCTCCCCCCCTCCCCCAACCTCCCTCTCCCACCCCTCCTCTTCCTCTCCCCGCTCCTCTCCCCTCCCTGGCCTCTCTCTCCTCTCTCCCCCCTCTTTCTCCTCCCCGCCTCTCTCCCCCACCTTACTTCGCCCCTCTCTCCTCACCCTCTCTACCCCCTCTGCCCATCTCTCTCTCTGCCCTCTCTCTCTCTCTCTCTCTCTACCCCCTCTCCCTCTCTAGACGCTCCTGAGTTGGAGTCTATGCGTGAGTAGATAAGGCAGGGATGGGGTAAAAGGATCAAATGAATAATATTAATATAATATCAAGAGGGGTGGTTAGTGTGTGTGGGGGATGGTTAGTGTGTGTGAGTGTGAGTGTGTGTGGGGGGGGTGGTTAGTGTGTGTGTGTGTGTGTGTGTGTGGGGGGGTGGTTAGTGTGTGTGTGTGTGTGACGCTGTGGCCACCCCCCCCCGGAACCGTGAGTTGTTGGGACGGGACCCAACGGGTCCCACTTGGTCTAGTAACTATTAAAAGTCTGATCTTGGATGTGTGTGTATTTGTTTGTTTGTGTGTTGTCACATCTTCGGGGAAAAAACAATGCGGTAACGATAAAAATTTTACATATTCCAGTAGAGATTTTTTCCCATGGAGTCCAAAATCGCCTTATCTGAAAATTCCATGCATTATTTCTCAAGTTATTATTGAAAATGTTCAAAAATCGGACAACACTTTGAAATAAAAACAACTGTCTTTCACTGATGACATCACAATGGATCTGCGTGACGTCACCCCCTCCACCTTCCCGCTCCTCCCCGCTGCTCCCCACTGCCCCAGCCGCTCCACGCTCCCGGGCCGCCCGCTCCAATCCACTCATCATCTCCCCCCTCCTCCTCTCCCCTCTCCTCACCCATCCTCCTCCTCGCCACCCCCCCCTCCTCCTCCTCTCCACGCCTTCCCCCCCTCTCTCCCCCCCTCCCTCCCTCTCTCTCCCTCCCGCTCTCTCTCTCCCTTTCTCTCTCTCTCTCTCCCTCCCTCTCTCGCCCCCTCTCTCCCCCCTCTAACTCTCCCCCCTAACTCCCCCCTCCTCTCTCTCCCCCTCCTCCTCTCCCCCTCCACCTCTTCCCACTTTCCTCTCCCCACCTTCCTCTCCCCACCTTCCTCTCCACACCTTCCCCCCCTCTCCCCCCACCTTCCTCTCCCCCCCCATCCTCTCCCCCCCCATCCTCTGTGCCCCTCTTCCTCCCCCTTCCTATACACCCTCTCTCCCCCCCTCCCTCTCTCCTCCCCTCCCTCTTTTCCCCCATTATCCCCACCCCCCCCCCTCTCTCCCCCCTTTTAACTGCGCGTTGCGGGGATGGGACCCAACAGGTCCCCCTTGCTCTAGTAACTTTTAAAAGGCATTTGGACAAGTAGATCGGTAAGAAATATTTAGAGGGATGTGGGCCAAATGCAAGCAGATATGACTAGTGTAGCTGGGGCATCTTAGTCGGCATGGGTAAGTTGGGCAGAAAGGCCTGTTTCTGTGATGTATGACTGTCTGACTCTATGGAACAATGAATGCACAGTCGTTTTCCATAGTCTAGCTCCACAATCAATAATTACAACACATACTTTTAAGGTGATGGGGGGGAAATTTTAATAAGAACCTGAGGGGAATCTTTTACACGGAGAGTAGTGGGTATATAAAGTAAGCTGCCAGACGAGGTGGTTGAGGCAGGTACAGTAATAACATCTGGACAAGTATATCTGGACAAGCTTCCATTATCATCAATAAATAATCT
This sequence comes from Leucoraja erinaceus, assembly GCF_028641065.1. NCBI lineage: Eukaryota > Metazoa > Chordata > Chondrichthyes > Rajiformes > Rajidae > Leucoraja > Leucoraja erinaceus. Next base: position 15,739,251 of record NC_073384.1, on the reverse strand, counting down.
CTATTTCAGGTGATGGATATACTTTGGCTGGCATTCTGCTGTGAACAGTGGAGAAAGTGTTTGGTTCAACATTCCATACAAACGATGGGACCTTCAAAGGCCTTGAACCTTTGACGATATGACCGAGTTATCAAAGTGCAGGTTCTGAGCTGCACCTAACACTGTTGATTCCTAGTACTAGATTACACACTGTTGCTGTATCTTCTCTCGCTAATCTTCCATACTACTTCGGCAGTTTGAGGAGCAGCTCCCAATTTTGTGTTGCAGGATATACTGAATCCATTCTATTAGGAAAGGTGAAGTCAACTCACTTTGAATGATTGCCCTTTGGTGAAAAAGATGGGTCACAAATGGTTTATGATGGCACATAATAATTTTTGAATCCCTTCAGATTCAGAGGGCTTCACTGAACTGCAACACGTTTGTATATGCAGGAAAATTATCTTGAAGAACATTTGCAAGATGGACTGAACAATGTTGCAATAGCAATTGAAATATTGATCTTTTAGTCATTGATTCATTTAGTCTTGTTTGGTGCAAACAACAGATCTTCAGAGATTTCTGACCAAACTCCTCTCAGTCTACCATCTAGTTCCTTCTAGACCCTACCTCTAATCTCATATCACATCTGATTGCAAGGAACTGATGGCCAATATCTGGCTGCCAGAAACCTTATCATTCAGGAGCTGGAATCGGAGCTCAAGACAGCCAATTTTTTAACCCGATCTCTTTTTAACTTGCCATTTTGTTTTGTTTTTCACTAATACCCATTACAGGTTTCAGATTAATGTGAATTTGATGCACTTATCAACCATACACGTCCAAACATCCAAGCCAGATGTGTACATCAAGATACAAATCCTCGATCAAGACAAAGAAGTAGCCAAAGCAACTGGAAAAGGCCAAGCTGTCATTTCTTCATTTATGTTTTACCAAAGCTTAGGACGTTCTTTTATACACAGTAAGTGTGCGTCTCTACAAGTCTGTTTTAATGTCCCATTCCTTATCACCCACTTTTACACTTATAGTGGCAGATTATTATATCGTTCAAGAAATTGCTCCCTCGAGCCACTCTGAGAAAACATGGGATGAGGAGAGTGTTGTTTTACACATGGGAGCTCTCCACGAGACCTTCAAAACCTCTTGAAAGATAAATCTTCATAACGCAGACTTTTGATTAATAGTTTCTTTATTGCTGAAGAAAAACAGTACCATGCCTCCTCCGAACAGCTATTTTAGTGCAAGAATCCCAGCAGCAAACATGCCCCCGACTACGTAATAAATCCCACACACATAATTACAGGCAGAAAAAATTTAAAGGCAAATGCCATAATTTATGACATACAAAATTAAGCCAAATGGCCACTACAACACTTATTCATGGTTGTTTTTAGTTATGACATCTAAATAAATCACTAGGTACAGGTTTATCAACAGGCAAAATCCTTTTAACATTGTATTGTAATTAATTTATTAGCCAAGTATGTAAAAACATACAAGGAATTTGATTTGCCATACAGTCATACCAAAAAAGCAACAATACACACAACTATATAAAAGATAACATAAACATCCACCACAGCGGCTTCCCCACATTCCTCTCTGTGATGAAAGGCAATAAAGTCTTATCTTCTTTCCTCCTTAATCTCCCGCTTCCGGTGATTGAAGCTCCCGCGTCGGAGTGATTGAAGCTCCCGCATCAGAGCAGTTGAAGCTCCTGTGTTTGTAGCTCGCGAAGTCGGTCCCTAACCAAGCTCCACGATGTTAAGTCCTCAGGCTCCCGTGGTTTGAGCTCCCGAAGTTGAACCCTGACAAAGGGATTGCAAGCACAACAATGTTAAGTCCACGGGCTCCCACGGTTGAAGCTCCCAGCGAGGCCGCCAGCTCCATGATGTTAGGCTGCAGCGCAGACGGAGATACGATACGGAAAAAGTTGCATCTCCATTGATGAAAGAGATAAAAAAGTTTCCACCCCACACATAATACAAAACTAAAGATACACTAAAACATACTTTTAACAACAGACTAAAAACAACAAAGAAGGTAAAAGATAAGAGAGGCCTTTGGCGAGGCAGCCACCATTCTGCCCCACCTGGTGGCCTCAACCCCTTCTTGAAAGCAGAATTGATTCAATTTCCAAGGAACAACTTGAGAATCCTACTATGCAGGAGGAAACAATTTGACTTTTTTTAAAACAGTATTGAATTATCTAGTTTGTATCTCACCCTTGTTCCATCCTCTTAGTCCTGGCATTCTTTACATCAAATATTTATCAAATTTCCTTTTGATAGTTGCGATTGAGACTCCTTCAACCATCCTTTCGTGTAAAAATTACAATACTACAGGAAATTACTGCATATTTTTTTCTTAAATACCAGGCTTTTGTCAAATTTTCGTAATTTATACCTTGAAAAATTGAAATCATCAACATACAATCATCAACATGCATGTAACAAATACAGACATCTGTAATTGTAGAAGTGATTGTTGGGAGCAAAGTTTAATGCTTGGACCTCGGGAGATGTTCCATTTCACCAAAATGTTTCAAGTCTGTTCTGGCATTGTTTCATAGATTTTACATTCTGTAACAAAGAGTGCCACAAAAATGTGGCTTGCATATTATTGCAGTCCTAGAACTGTATGGCGAGTTGCATCTGTACTGCCTTCTGAAAGCTCCCCAATTAATCCCAGTTCTTTGCTCTTTCTTTATGCCTTTTAATTTGTCTCTTTTTCATGGAACTTTTTTTATATTAAATCTGCAATCACCAATCATTTAGACTGTGCACTGTTGATAATAATTCATTTATATTTGCTTTTAGAATCTTCAGTTAAACAACCTGAAACTCTTGCTGTTCAGGGAGGCTCCAAGAAATCTGCAAGTAGTTCGAGTAGAATAGGGAGAGGTTCCTTGAGGTCAGGAAGTGATCGAAAAGTATCTCCTTTAAAAGACGAAAGCAGCTCCATTCTAATTCCATTCACTGAGGACATCCCTGAGGCCGCGGAAGTGGTAAGTGCTGGAGTGGATTAATACGATGTGTGGCTTCCGTTTCCACTGCATACTAAGGACCAAGAATGCCAACACACTTGGGAATGAGCTCAAAATGGGTTTTCCAAGTAAAAATACGAAGACAAGAGCAATCAACTTCAATAAATGAAAATCAGAAAAACAAACTGCACATGCTGAAAATCAGAATTAAAAACAGGAAACAGTGTATACACTCAGCGATTCAAGGTGCATCGAAAGAAAGAGAAGCAGTATATATTTTACTCCACTGCTCACATCTTCCCATCTCCAACCCTTTTCGCCAGAGACTGTTCCCTCCGCAACTTTCTGGTTAACTCATCCATTCCAACACAAACAACCCCCTCCCCAGGTACCGTCCTCTGGAACTATAGGACATGCAACACCTGTCCCAATACCTCCTCCCTCGACTCTGTCCAGGGACCTCGACAGTCCATTTTACGTTAGGGAAAAATTAATTTGCACCTCCTCCAACCTCATCTACTGTATCTATTGCTCAAGGTGTGCACTCTCATACATCGGCGAGACCGAACGTAGACTGGTTGAATGTTTCACTGCTCAGTCCGCCTGGACCTACCTGATCTCCCGATTACACTTTAATTCCCCTTCCCATTCCCACACTGACTTTTCTGTCCTAGGCCTCCTCCATTGTACGAGCGAGGCTAAACGAAAATTGGATGAACATCATCTCATATTTCGCTTGGGCAGCTTAGAACCCAGTGGTATGAGTTTGATTTCTCCGTCCCTCCCCCTCCCAAATCGTACCAGCTTCAAAGTCGTCTTGTTGAGTCTCATTGTCAGTACTCGTTCTCACCTGGCACAAAGCTAACAATGGCCTGTTTCCTTTATCATTGCTACTTTTTTGCTTATCTTTTATTAATTTGTTCTATATCTCTCTACATCACTGTCTATATCTCTTGTTTCCCTTTCCCCTGATCTCAGTCTGAAGAAGGGTCTCGACCAGAAACGTCACCTATCCCTTTTCTCCAGAGATGCTGTCTGACCCGCTGAGTTACTCCAGCTTTTTGTGTCTGTCTTTGGTTTAAACCAGCATCTGCAGTTCATTCCGACACAGTAAATGCAGTTGACTGTTTTCCCTCTATAACAGGATGACATTCATTCATTCAGAGTTGATGTTAAGAGTCCCTTGCTCACACAAAAGGATATAGGAAATTGGAACGGGGAAAAAGCAGGAAATTGCCTGATTTTAGATGATCAGCCATGTGCTGGCTCAAAGGGCCAAATGGCCTACTCCTGCACCTATTTTTCTACATTTCTATGAAATTATTCCTTTTCCCCCATTAACCTCTCCCCCATCCCACCACAACTGTCTGTGGCTTTGGAACTAGGTGTACTGATAGTTTCAAAAAAGTGTTATTGTGGCAAGGATATTAAGGGTTCCTGGACAGCCATGACCCCTATGAATAGCTTGAACAGCTGAAGGGCTCTGCTCCTGTGTTCCTTGTGTTGCAAGAAGCAGCTAGTTCATTCCAACCCTGCCACTGTGCCACAAATGAAACCTAAAACTGGAATTACTGTCACAGTTCATCCCAATGCCTCCTATAACTTTGCCAAAGCAGTCCATAAAGCTGGGATGGGCTGAGATTTCAGAAGGTAAATGTTAAAACTCATTGTCTAAATTCACTCCTTTTTTCCGACAATCTTTTGTACTTCGGGAATTTTTAAATTTAGAAGAAGTGATGGTCTAACTCTTCAAGCTTTGGCAAATGTAGTCATCTTTTAATGAGATTATTTGAAGTTTCAATTTGTCTTGGTTACTTAGTTTGAACAAAATGTGCAAGAATATATGAAATTATAAGAACCAATCCCTCACCCGATGGTAATGTTACTGTATATTAACACTTTGATATTTCACAGACTCACAAATACAAAATTCAGGCATTAGTTCTGCACAATAGCTGGCCACTAAATGAAGCCGAATTAACCTTTGCTGAATCGCAAAGGGATTTGGACAACAGTGAAGTTACAGGTAAAGTTCCCTTTATTAGTTTGAAGGAATGAATGTTTATGACAAAGCGTTTTGTGATAGCCAAGCTGATTTATTTTTAATTGCTATTTTTTATGTGCAATTCTCACAATATAATAGATGAAAGCTTAATGCACAGAAAATCTATCCTTCATCTGCCTATATCGTTGACGTTCCAACCATAGGACCATTTTGGGGGAATCCAAGCCAAGTTGAGATTTTTGTGCAACTTAGTACAGTGAGATACAAGTACAGTGAAAATCTTGCATGCAGTAGCATCACATATGCATACTCAGACAATGCACAAAATCTCAAGCCCTGAAACTCCTGAGAACTTCTCAATCTTCCGATTGAAGACTGTCGTACAACACTTCCCCATTAATAGCTGTGCATTTAACTGAATAAAACCCAGGCTGCAGAATTCTCTTTGTAAACCTTTCCTTTCCCCTCCTCTAAAATATTCCTTAAAATTGTCTTTTTGATCAACCTATCTGAGACAAATTCTTGAATGATTTTGGCTCTAAATTCTTGAATGACAAGGCCCTAAGTATCCACGTTCACTGTGTTTCTGTAATGACATTTATCAGAATATCTTGATTTTTACATCAGATGTTAAGGGAGATTTGTTGGTTTAAAAATACCTAGTTTGCATTCCTGTTGTCTGATGACATGTACAAACTGTGAGAAAGAATACAATTGGAACATGTCTATTCGTTCTTTTTTATCTGATGATCTTCAATTGCACCGGATTGACTGCAAAGCCTTGGAGTATTAAAGCAATTAATTTGAGAAGGAAACAAGCAATTTACTTGTCTGTTTCAATAAACCAGAATATTAAACACCAAAAGAGAATTGCTGTAGATTTGGGAGGAACAACAGCAGCAGCAGATTAGCAAGAGATACGACTGATTGGCTCTAGCCCAAGTGGGAGGAGAGGGGTGAAAACAGTTAAAGGCCAAGGACGCACAGTCTTTGTTCAGAACTGCTGTAGATTTGGGAGGAACAACAGCAGCAGCAGATTAGCAAGAGATACGACTGATTGGCTCTAGCCCAAGTGGGAGGAGAGGGGTGAAAACAGTTAAAGGCCAAGGACGCACAGTCTTTGTTCAGAACTGCTGTAGATTTGGGAGGAACAACAGCAGATTAGCAAGAGATACGACTGATTGGCTCTAGTCCAAGTCGGAGGAGAGAAGTGAGTCAGAGGGGTGAAAACAGTTGAAAACTGAGGAATTTGCTTTGTAAATTGGTAAATCAGGCAATTTATCAGTCAATTTAAGCAGGACAGCTCTTAGCGAGTGGCAGTGAGTGAGCGGCACGGGTGAACGTTTGGCTCGAGAGTGCGGCGAGGAGGCTGAGGAGAGGGACCACGCAATACTTAGATCACTGAGAGACGAAAGAAGGGATGTCAGGCAAGCTGTATTCAGTGCGATGCTTGCAGTATGTGGGAGGTCAAGGACACCGCTGGTGGCTCTGGTTTGCTACAAATGCGAAAAACTGCATCCAGGTAGAGCTCCTGAAGGGCCGTGTTGGGGAGCTGGAGAAGCAAGTGGACGACCTCCGGTTTCGTCCGAGAAACGGAGTAGTTCCTCGAGCGTCCTACAGTACGATTGTTACACCTAAGGTACTGGAAGAGAGAAGGTGGGAGACAGTGAGAAAGGGAGGGAAGCATGGAATGCCAACGTCCCCGGGTGGTGTACCTCTCAAAAAGGGTCATCCACTTAGAAGCTGTTGGGACAGAAGTAAGAGTGTTGACTGGCTTGCGATGCGAATAGGGCTGTTGAGCCAAAACCAAAAAGGCCTAAGGCAGGCAAGGCCAGTTGTAGTGGGAGACTCCATCGTGAGAGGTACGGACATGATATAGTCTGCGGAACAGACGGGATGCGAGGATGGTGTGCTGCCTTCCCGGGTGCCAGGATCCAGGATCCACGGACATAGTGCAGAAAATCCTCAAGGGCGAAGGTGAACATCCGGAAGTGGGATAGTGTATGTCGGCACAAACGATGTAGGGAAAAAAGGGGATGAATATTCTGCAGCGTGACTTTAGAGAGCTCGGAAAAATGTTGAAAAGCAGGACCTCCAGGGTTGTAATCTCCGGTTTGCTTCCAGTTCCCCGTGCTAGCGAGAGCAGGAACAGGGAGATACGGGACCTGAACGTGTGGCTGAGGAACTGGTGCACGGGGCAGGGATTTAGATTCTTAGATCACTGGGATCTGTTTTGGGGTAAGGGGGAACTGTACAAAAGGGACGGATTGCATCTTAACAGGTGTGGGACCAGCATTCTGGCAGGCAGGTTTGCCACTGCTACACTGGTGGCTTTAAACTGAATAAGGGGGGGGGGGGGGGGTGGGGTGTTGAATGGGATAGTGGAGGACGGAGTTAAAGGGAACTTTACAAGTTTGGCAAAAGAATAAATCAGGGAAGGTAGTACATCCATGGATAACAAGGGAAATCAGGGATAGTATCAAAGCGAAGGATGATGTGTACAAATTAGCCAGAAAAAGCAGCATACCGGAGGACTGGGAGAAATTCAAAGACAAGCAGAGGAGGACAAAGGGCTTAATTAGGAAAGGGAAAATAGATTATGAAAGAAAACTGGCAGGGAACATAAAAACTGACTGCAAAAGGTTTTATAGATATGTGAAAAGAAAGAGAATTGTTAAAACAAATGTAGGTTCCTTGCAGTCAGAAACAGGTGAGTTGATCATGGGGAACAAGGATATGGCGGACCAATTGAATAACTACTTTGGTTCCGTCTTCACTAAGGAAGACATAAATAATTTGCCGGAAATAGCAGGGGACCGCGGGTCAAAGGAGTTGGAGGAATTGAGTGAAATCCAGGTTAGCCGGGAAGTGGTGTTGGGTACATTGAATGTATTAAAGGCCGATAAATCCCCAGGGCCAGATAGGCTGCATCCCAGAGTACTTAAGGAAGTAGCTCCAGAAATAGTGGATGCATTAGTAATAATCTTTCAAAACTCTTTAGATTCTGGAGTAGTTCCTGAAGATTGGCGGGTAGCAAATGTAACCCCACTTTTTAAGAAGGGAGGGAGAGAGAAAATGGGGAATTATAGACCAGTTAGTCCAACATCGGTAGTGGGGAAACTGCTAGAGTCAGTTATTAAAGATGGGATAGCAGCACATTTGGAAAGTGGTGAAATCATTGGACAAAGTCAGCATGGATTTACGAAAGGTAAATCATGTCTGACGAATCTTATAGAATTTTTTGAGGATGTAACTAGTAGCGTGGATAGGGGAGAACCAGTGGATGTGGTGTATCTGGACTTCCAGAAGGCTTTCAACAAGGTCCCACATAAGAGATTAGTATACAAACTTAAAGCACAAGGCATTGGGGGTTCAGTATTGATGTGGATAGAGAACTGGCTGGCAAACAGGAAGCAAAGAGTAGGAGTAAACGGGTCCTTTTCACAATGGCAGGCAGTGACTAGTGGGGTACCGCAAGGCTCAGTGCTGGGACCCCAGCTATTTACAATATATATTAATGATCTGGATGAGGGAATTGAAGGCAATATCTCCAAGTTTGCGGTTGACATTAAGCTGGGGGGCAGTGTTAGCTGTGAGGAGGATGCTAGGAGACTGCAAGGTGACTTGGATAGGCTGGGTGAGTGGACAAATGTTTGGCAGATGCAGTATAATGTGGATAAATGTGAGGTTATCCATTTTGGTGGCAAAAACGGGAAAGCAGACTATTATCTAAATGGTGGCCGATTGGGAAAGGGGGAGATGCAGCGAGACCTGGGTGTCATGGTACACCAGTCATTGAAGGTAGGCATACAGGTGCAGCAGGCAGTAAAGAAAGCGAATGGTATGTTAGCTTTCATTGCAAAAGGATTTGAGTATAGGAGCAGGGAGGTTCTACTGCAGTTGTACAGGGTCTTGGTGAGACCACACCTGGAGTATTGCGTACAGTTTTGGTCTCCAAATCTGAGGAAGGACATTATTGCCATAGAGGGAGTGCAGGGACGGTTCACCAGACTGATTCCTGGGATGTCAGGACTGTCTTATGAGAAAAGAAAGACTGGATAGACTTGGTTTATACTCTCTAGAATTTAGGAGATTGAGAGGGGATCTTATAGAAACTTACAAAATTCTTAAGGGGTTGGACAGGCTAGATGCAGGAAGATTGTTCCCGATGTTGGGGAAGTCCAGGACAAGGGGTTACAGCTTAAGGATCAGGGGGAAATCCTTTAAAACCGAGATGAGAAGAACTTTTTTCACACAGAGAGTGGTGAATCTCTGGAACTCTCTGCCACAGAGGGTAGTTGAGGCCAGAATTCAAGTTTGGGAATAAATTAATACCCTTTAATATAACAAATATATCTTTCACAGAGTCATAGAGTCATTCATTGTGGAAACAGTCCCAACTTGCCCACACCAACCCATATGTCCCATCTACACATCCTTAAAGGAAGTACAGTTATTTTATAAATACTTTAGTCAGGGGATATGGCGAGAAGGGAGGAAAGGGGTACTGATTGTGGATGATCAGCCATGATCATATTGAATAGAGGGGCCAAATGGCCTACTCCTGCACCTATTGTCTATTGTCTATTATGGATTCAGTCCATTCTCAATGATACTCTACATGGGGATAATTATTTACAATTTGGGTTTATTTTTCATTTGGTTAAAACATAATTTAGATGCTTAAGCGGAAGTCTGAAAGAATTATATAATTTGATTTCTTAGAATATGTTGGAGACCATGTTCTGGTACAGTATGTCGTGGAACAAATAATTGAGAAAAGCTAATTTATATTTTATGCAATAGACACAGGTTAGTTCGCTATCTCACAGTGAGTATCCTCAGGGAAAGAAAGGATATCACATAGAATTTGCTATCAAGTTTGAGGATAATATATTTACGAATTTGGGGTCTGGAAAAGTACTAGAATTTTAAGCTACAAACAGAGGTTGATCATATCAGATGAAAGGAAGCAGTTTAAAATGGTGCCAAATGGTAAACCTAAGGAAGGCCATGAAGTTGTTTTCAAATTTCAGCAAAGAATAATCAAGAAATATAAACTACAAGTAAAATAGAATGAGAGTAAAGTTGACAGAAATATTTTTAAAAATAGTTTTAAGTGCTTTCTAACATATATAAAAAAAAATGATTGTGGATTCCTTGTAGGCACAGAATGGACAGAGGAGTTTGATAATAATTGAACAGATATTTTGAATCAGTCCTCACTGTAGAAAATATACAGGGCAAGCAGCACATTGCTGGGAACTAAGGAACTAATGAGAGTTAAAAAGTTAAATTGATTACTATTAGAGAAGAAAAAAACGCCATAACTAATAATGGAACTAAGCTGTGAACTCAATATCACAATTAAAAGGCTGCAAGGAAAGTGAATTAAACTAATTTGTGTTTCTAAAATTGCCCAAATTCTAAAATAGTCACTGTAGATTAAAAGCAAATGTAAACCTTGAAAGAAAAAAATAGAAAAAAACAGAGCTACTGTTTGACTAATAGAACTATTGATGTGGAAATGCTGAAATATGTTCTGAAGAACATGATAACAGAACACTTTGAAAATCAACGTGTATAAATAGTCAACTAGGTGTTTTGGAAATAAACACAAAATGTTGGAATAACTCTGTGGGACGGTCAGCAGATCTGGATAAAAGGAATAGATGATGTTTCAGGTCAAGACCCTTCTTTAAACTGAGAGTCAGGGTGGATGGAAACTAGGGGTTTTAAAAGATGTTTGAGAAAGGGGCTTTTGTGATAAGTGAAAGAGATTTAAGCAATTTGATATGAGGCTATTTAGGAAGTTGTTGTATAAATGTAATGCATGTAGAGGGGAGAGTCATAACATAGTTTTGGGATTGGTAGTGAACAGATAATTTTTAGGATGAAGGTTGTAACTGGCAAAGTGCCTTTCTAGTGTGAGAGGGCCCTGTGTTTTACTCCATGTTGGCTAGGTAGGAAAGTAAACTGAGAGGAACCTAGAAGCTGCAAAAAAGAATGAACAATGATTGGGCAAGAAGGTATCAAAGTGAGCATGAAGCCAGGACGTGTGATATGAACTATTTAAACTGGGAAACCAAAAGGCTTAAGGAAGGAAAATTGTACCGCGGATATATTACTGTCAACGCATTAGAGGGGCGGTGAGGAAATTTACTTTCCACAGAAGGTGGTGGAGGTCTACAACTCGCTGCAAGGGACTCTTATCACGTGTTCTTAGATGTGTGTACTTAAAGAACCACGACCTGCAGGTCATGAACCAGGTGTTGTAGGGAAGGGTTAAGCCTTACTCAGCTCACATCAATGTTGATTGTGGAAATACGCAAAATGCTGGAGTAACTCAGCGGGTCGGGCAGCATCCTTTTTCAGACTGAAGAAGTGTTCCGACTCAAACGTTTCGGGTCAGCACCCTTTTTCAGACTGAAGATGTGTTCCGACTCAAAACGTCACCTAGCCGTTCTCCAGGGATGCTGCCTAACCCGCTGAGTTTTGTGCCTTTCCAGCATCTGCAGTAACTTGATTCTCCTCAATACTGGGTGAATAGCCTTCCCAATGTTTTAAAATGTCATTCCTCCTCACTTTTCTGAGCCATGAGATATGGGGCTATGGAGAGAGAGTGGAACGGATGCTGATTATCTGTGGTCCGATTGAAGGGACCTGGTGGGCCTCAGCCAGTGAAGTTGTGGCTTTTCATGTCTTATGTTAAACTGTAGTGCCATCTACTGTACAAGTTTAGCATTTCTATTGTGTTATTAATTGAGCTCCTTGGTTAAAGTTTGAATTAGTTATTTTTAAGACTGGCAAATACTTTGGGTAAGCTTTCAGATAACACAGTATATATTCTCTGTGAAGCCATCTTGTTCTTACTGTGATATTAATGGTTTGGATTCCCAGAGAAGACCACTGGCCCTAGTTTAGAGGCTGATGAGTCAAAGCACACACCAACGGCAAGACATACCAGGAAAGGAAAGGACAAGAGTGACAAGAGTGACAAGATTGATAAGAGTGACAAAGGAAAAGAAAAAACCTCACAACACAAGACAGATATTCCGGTATTTTTTATTCTATTAATTTGTGGAACAGGCAATAAAGAATCATTGCTTCTCATCAATGTGTTTGAAGGAAAAGGTTTGTGATGTAGAGTCAATGACAATATCTAGAAATTCTAGTTCACTCTGAAGGCCTCGGTCCTTCCTCCAGCCTGAATCAGACATATAATGGCACCTACACACAAAGTGCTGGAATAACTCAGTGGGTCAGGCAGCATCTCTGGAGAAAAAGGATGGGTGACATTTCAGGTCGGGGCCCTTCAAAAAAAAAAAACATTACCGTCTGAAGAAGGATCCCGGCCCAAAATGTCACTGCTAAATTGAGAAGTGATTAGGCTAAAGTGGGTAGGAAACAGCATCCTGAAGGTAAGTCTGTAGTAGGGCAATGCACAGCATTTTCAAAGATTCAAAGCATCTGGCGAACTATGCCCCTGCAAAGAATGGATGGGACTGCAAAATCCAGATGTGGGCAAATGAAAAGAGCTCAGAGAGTGGGATAAAGAAATAACGGGGGGCTGTCAGTGACAGATAGCTTAATATATTTGTGAAAGAGCATATAGGAGGGAATTTAGGAAAGCAAATGGAGGGTATGGAAGAACCCTGGCAAGTGAAATCTAGGCAAATCTGAAGATGTTTACAGGTACCTAATGAGCAAGAGTATATCTTTGGAAAAATTATCGTCCATTATGCATCAAAAGGGTCATCTGTTTGTGGAGGTTGAGGATTTAGTACACTTATGCCCCTGTCCCACTTGGGAAACCTGAATGGAAACCTTTGGTGACCCAAGGTTTCCATGAGCCGCCAGAGGTTTTGGTCACTCGCCTGGAAAGCCTCCACCGATGCGTGAGCTGTATCTACTGACCAAAGATCTTTGCTACCAACCGCACACACACACACACACACACACACACACACACACACATAGCGAAGGTGGAGGCCAGGAACAGCGGAGGAGCGTTGTCTGCGCGATGAAGAGGAAGGTAAACGACTGCCACAGAGCACGGTAAGTTCTTTAGAGAGCGCGGGAGGGAGGGAGAGAAGGGGAAAGAAGGGGAGAGAAGGACATTGAAGGGAAGAAAAAGGGTGAGAGAAGAAGGGGAGAGAGAAGGGGGGAGAGAAGAGGGGGGGTGGTGAGAAGAAGTGGAGACAGTTTTAAGAAGTTTAATAAAGTTAGCGGGCATTTTACCTTCCGGTGGATCTTCTAGGTCCCGAATACCAAAGATCCTTGCTGAATCTTTGCTGAAAGCTCCTTTTGAGCCAATCAAAATGGCCGGTCAGTGAAGGGGATTGCCATCGACTGCCTGTAAGTAAATAGCAACCCCACTCCACCGGCTTCGACCAAACGGCAACCTATTCTTAGTCGAAGCGGTTTCGAATTTGCTGAAATAATCGCAGGAACATAGAAGAAGCCTCAACCACGCGGAAACGACTTTCGACCATTAGGGAGAGTGACCAATTCAGGTTTCCGTTCTGGTTTCCTAAGTGGGACAGCGGCTTTATGATAAATGTTTTGCTGCTGTCTTCACAAAACCAGAATATGATGCAGTTGTTGTTATTGAGGAGGAATTGTGAAAGATTACATGGGATAAATATGATGAAAGGCAGAGTATTAAGGGGCTTAGCATTTGTGAAATGAGAAAAAATCACCAGTACAGATGAAATGTGCATAAAGCTGATAAAAGAAGCAAAAGAAGCAAATGAGGAAAAGGTTATAATTTTTCAATCCTCCACAATGCTCAAGGTTGAGAGGATTGTTATGCTATGCCACCATTTGAAAAAGGCAAAAAAATTGGGTAATGACAGGCCATTTAGTGCAATTTCAGAGGTGGCCAAATTATTGGAAAGCGGTGAATCGGGTCCAAATTTGTCTCAGTAATAGGAAAGAAAGAGTAGTGCTCGACAAATGCTTTTGGGACTGAATTTATGCTATCAGCAGGAGCCCAATAATCTTTTGTGTGAATTCAGAATAATAAAGCACAGGAATAGGCCTCTTATCCCATTATATTTGTGCCAACCATGTTGTTGAGTCAACCATCAACTGGGATGTCAGGACTTTCATATGAAGAAAGACTGGATAGACTCGGCTTGTACTCACTAGAATTTAGAAGATTGAGGGGGGATCTTATAGATACTTACAAAATTGTTAAGGGGTTGGACAGGCTAGATTGTTCCCGATGTTGGTGAAGTCCAGAACAAGGGGTCACAGTTTAAGGATCGGGGGGAAATCTTTTAGGACCGAGATGAGAAAAACATCTGGTGAATCTCTGGAATTCTCTGCCACAGAAGGTAGTTAAGGCCAGTTCATTGGCTATATTTAAGAGGGAGTTAGATGTGGCCCTTGTGGCTAAAGGGATTAGGGGGTATGGAGAGAAGGCAGGTACGGGATACTGAGTTGGATGATCAGTCATGATCATATTGAATGGCAGTGCAGGCTCGAAGGGCCGGATGGCCTACTCCTGCACCTATTTTCTATGTTTCTATATCGCATTTGCCTGCACATGGTCTATATCCTTACATTCCTTGCCTCTTCCTGTGCTGATCTAAATGCTTCTTAAATGCCACTATCGTATCTGCTTGCATCACCACCCCTGGCAGCATATAAAAGGGACCCAACACTCTGTGTAAAAAATGAATTTACTCCCCACATTCCCTTTAAACGGTTCCCCTTTTAGCTGAAAGCTATGCCCTCTATTATTTGAATTTTCGACCCTGGGAAAAAAAATCCAACTGTCGAGCTATGCCTCTCATGCTTCTAAATACTTCCATCAGGTCTCCCCTCAGCCTCCAATGTTCCAGAGAACCAATCCAAGTGTATCCAACCTCTCCTGACACCCCATACCCTTTAATTCAGACCAAATCCTGGTAAAACTTTACCTCACCCTCACCAAAGCCTGTACTGTGGTGACCAGGGCTACACACAAAACTCCAAATGTGGCCTAACCAAAATTTTATACTGCTGTAAAATTACTTCTGAGGAAGGGTCTCGGCCCAAAACGTCACCTATTCCTTCGCTCCATAGATGCTTCCTCAGTCTCTGAATTTCCCCAGCATTATTGTCTACCTTCCCTATGATAAAGGTAATCATGCTATATGCATTATTTAGTACCCTATCCACATGTATTGCTTTTTTTTCTGGGAGCAATAGACTTGTACCCCAAGATCCATCTGTACATCAACGCTTATTGGGGTCCTGCCATTAACTTTCCTCTTACTTTTAACCTCCCAACTTGTCCAGATTAAACTCCACCTGCATTTTGCCACACATGTTTCCAAACAGTACTTCAATCCATCATTATGTTGAAGGTTACCCTGAGATCCCTTCTTGGCTAATAAGTAGTCGTCTTGGCACCTGATGTCCAATGTTATCTCGTCTTTGCCCATGATCAATCCCATTCTTTCCCTTCACCACGTTAGTGCTATTTGCTATCTGTCAGTCCAAAAATATCTAAATATTTTGATCGCTTATCTCACTACAATACTCTGTGGAGTACATAAGGTCATGAAGCGAATTTACTTTTGATTTCCCCCTTTATTGCTTAAAGTAACTTTAATTTGTTTTCCTTTAAATTGATTTTTTTAAATTGAATTAACTGGAGTGGTTTCTCATATCATGTGACAAAGTAAATTCTGCAGAACTCTCACGGAATGGCAAATTATCTCCAGTTCTACCATTTATTAAATTTAGTTTCAACCTTCCTGATTACTTTGGAATGTTTATTAATGTGTGATGTGATGTTCAAAGCAACAGTTTACTTGAAGTGTACAGTGTATAATTTTAATGTTTTTCAGGCGTGGCAAATTGATTCAACTAAACCTCATTTCACACTCCACTACGTTGTTGACTATGATGAAAGTGACAGTGTTGAAATTAAGAAAGACACCAGTCAACAAGATGAAATTCAGGCTATGAAACGAGCCTGGGAGGCTGCAGAACCTGGAAGAGCTTTCAAGGTAATTCACATGAATCAACTAATGTCTTGATCTTGGTGAGGATGTCAATGATCTGTGCGCTCATTCATTTGATAAAAATAGTTTATTTTAGACTTTAGAGAAAGCAGCGCAGAAACGGGCCCTTTGGCCCACCAAGTCCACGACGACCAGCAATCACCCTGCGCACTAACACTATTCTACACACTAGGGGCAATTTTACAATGTGGGCAGAAACCGGCAGACCCAGAGAAAACCCACGCGGTCACAGGGAGAACATACAAACTCCGTACAGACAGCACCCGTAGTCAGGATCGAACCCAAGTCTCTGGCAACTCTCCCGCTGTGTCATTGTGCCACCCTTGTTGTAAAAATGGTATTAACTAGCACCTGTATATCCATTATGACCTCAGGATCTCCAAAATACATCATGAATAAAGTCTTATTTTAAACAGAGTTTGTATTTTAGGCGGGTGTAATATTCTGATGTACTTACAACACGGTTCCACATGCAGCACTGTAATACAGCACTGTACCTTCAATGATTTTGGTTGAGAGATGGATATTGACTAGCTACCAGGATGCCTTCCTTCCTTATTTGCAAAACGGTACCCTGGGACCCTTTTTATCTTCTTTTGGGGAGGGCAGGCGCTTGACCGTGGCTTAGTAATTCATGAAAAGATTTTGAAAACTAGCAGTCCCTCAACACTCCTGCAAAGACCAACACTCCCTCAGTAAAACATTCAATGTCAATTTGGAATGGTGCTTGAACTCCCAAACTCACCACTTAGTGAATATGATACCACTGAGTCAAAGCCAGCACTTTTGGACCAAATCCTGTCCCCAGCACTATGGCCACATATTAGGAGATTTGAGGTCCTGGTTTTGATAGCGCACATGTTGTCCTTTGAATTTGGATCACAAAATTCTACTTGGATCGCACTCTAGGACATCTAAGATGTCCTCCCTTTTTTCAGGAAGCATTGCTTCCCCCTACAATTATGGGTGAAGCCCTCTCCTGCCACCTGTCAACCAATTTGTTTCCCCTCCTCCTCCTCCTTCCCCTCCTCCTCCTCCTCCCCCTCCCCCTTCTCCTCCTCCTCCAAATCCTCCTTCTGCTCATCACCCATCCCAATGTCTCCGGGTCACCTATTTGGCCCCTCCCCCGCCCTGTTCTCATCCACACACCAACCCTCCCTCTTCATTTCACTCCTCATAGTCCTTCTTAATTAGATTCCACCATCTGTACCTTTTTGGCTTCTCCACTTGTTCCCTAATTTGAGGAAGGACATTCTTGCTATTGAGGGAGTGCAGCGTAGATTTATAAGGTTAATTCTGGGGATGACGGAACTGTCATATGCTGAGAGAATGGAGCAACTGGGCATGTACATTCTGGAGTTTAGATGGATAAGAAGGGATCTCATTGAAACATATAAGATTGTTAAGGGTTTGGACACGCTAGAGGCACGAAACATGTTCCCGATGTTGGGGTTGTCCAGAATAAGGGGCCACAGTTTAAGAATAAGGAGTAAGCCATTTGGAACAGAGACGAGGAAACACTTTTTCTCACAGAGAGTGGTGAGTCTGTGGAATTCTCTGCCAGAGGGCGGTGGAAGCAGGTTCTCTGGATGCTTTCAAGAGAGAGCTAGATAGGGCTCTTAAAAATAGAGGAGTCAGGGGATATGGGGAGAAGGCAGGAACGGGGTACTGATTGGGGATGATCAGCCATGATCACATTGAATGGCGCTGCTGGCTCAAAGGGCCGAATGGCCTACTCCTGCACCTATTGTCTATTGAAAAAGAGCTGAAAATATTTATGTTGCCAGAACCTGAGGGACTGAAGAGAGAGTTTGGGAAGGTAAGAACCTTATTATCAGGAGATTTTGGGAAGGTATGAACCTTATTCCTGGGACTATAAGAGACTGAGGTTGATCTTATGAAAGTGTATAAAATCATGCGGGGGTATATAGGATGAATGCACACAGTCCTTTTCCTGGGGTTGCGGAGTCAAAATCTAGAGGCGATGTGTTTAAGGTGAGAGGGAAAAGATTTAATAGAAACCTGAGGGCAACCTTTTCACACTGAGGATTGTAGGTATATGGAATGAGCTGCTGGGGGAAATAGTTGAGGTAGGTACAATAACAGCTTAAAAAATATGTTTTAACAAGTACTGCATAGAGATAGAAAAGGCTTTGAGGGCTTTGGACCAAATGCAGGCAAATGGGACTAGTCTAGATGGGCAACTTGGTCGAAACTGGCAAGTTGGGCTGAAGGGCTTGTTTCTGCGCTCTATGACTCTAACACTATTCATGCTGCATTATTTCCACAATTATGTGGAGGCAATGTTTTATCTCCCAAAATCAAAGAAACCCTTTAGAAAGATTGAAGGGATTCAAACTGTTTCTTTATTTTGGTTCCAGAAATTAATTTTAATTTCAGGCTATGACATTTTTTCCTATTGTTATTCTTTACTTCCATGTTATGTTACATCTTATGAGAACAAAGTTTAGCCTGAAGATAGAAGTTAAAGACATGTGAATGAAAGATTACTGTGTGCTGAGAATATAATGAAGCTGTTGGAATAAAGCCAAGGTCAGATTGATTTTTAACAGTGTGGATTCAGCTCTAATTGTACCAGTGTGGGCATGTTATGTAACAGCCCTTGAATTCACAAATGCTGGAAATAATATCACCAAGGTCATTGATGCCATAATTGCAGAAGGTTTCCGTCTTCCCAGACTTATTTGTTAGATTCACAATAAAACATTATGGTGAAAGGTTTTGTATTTCTGTAACTAACAGCATGGTGAATAGGTTTGGATTTGTCTTCTTCAAGTTTGGTTTAATAACATGCTCACCTTATAAAATTCAGAACTGCTCTCATGAAGTTCGGTATTGTTGGAAATGCTGACGTCAATGCTTATCGTACCAGGCTCGGCTAAGAACAAATCGGTAGTGTGTGCACACAAACTTGCAGTTAAAATTGACCAGGTGACTTACTGACCTAATACCAGTCTAGAATCCAGCGAGTAATGAGAAGACAACCACTTCAAAAGATAATGAAACTCATCCAACTATCCTGCTCTTTCATGAAATATTCTATTATTTCTCCTTTTCCCTCTTGAAAGTTACTACAGAATCTGCTTCCTTAATCCTTTTGGACAGTATGTTGCAAATTATGATGATTCACTGTGCAAAGATATGTTTCCTCAGCTCTTTGTAATTATCTTAACTCTCTGTTCTCTGGATGCTAACTGTTGGCCCTCTGGAAAGAGCTTTTAATTTAGTCAATGTATTCTTCATTTAGCATCACATACATTACACATTGAAAACCTCTCCAAATTAATTGGAATTTTATTAGTTCTTTTCAGAAATTAAATTTTAAAAATGCAATCTGGAATAATCCCTATTGAAATGATTTTGTGTCTATTGTCTCACAGGCCTTACAACTTCGTCTGCGTGTACTGAATAACAAAGAAACAAACATAACTCTCCAGGGCATTGGTGAGAAGCAAGATGAAATTGTCAATGGGAATGCTTCTGAAATAAATACCCAAGCTACAGAACCGGAGATACCATCCACAGGTACATCATTTGAGATTAGGAGTGGCAGAGGCTCATTCTGCACATCAAGCCAGTTTTACCATTCAATTTTGCTGATTTGTATCTTCACTCATCCTCCAGTTTGCTAATTGATTCAGCCTTGCCACTATTTTATGAGAACGAGTTCCAGGTTTCTACTTCCTTTTGTGTGACAACCCCTTGGAATGGTCTAGCTAGATTTTAGGGCTTTGCCCATTTGTTCTACCACTGAAGAAATAAGTTATCTTTATTTTTCTTGGAAACCTCTTTAAATATCTTAAATAATTCCATTGTATTACTGCTTAATAACCTATACTAAAGGGATTACAAGCCTAGTCTATACAATTTAACATGTTAATCCTACCTACCATTATGATGGATCTGCTCTACACCCGAACCATGATCAATGCATCCTAACCGAGATACATTGTTCAGAATTAAGCTTGATGTTCAAAATGAGATTTAAGCATTGCACCATGTAACTATAATATAGCTTCCAGCAATGATATAAATCATATTATATTTCAGCTTCCCTGATAAAGAAATCCAATATTTCATAAGCCTTTTGAATTACATTTCAGACAATGTGAAAAACTAAAAATTACTGTAATTTAGCCCAGTGTAAATGGCAACAGCTTATCATAGCCTTACATACTATGTATCTACCTGCCCCATCAGTCAATTTAGAAACATAGAAAATAGATGCAGGAGTAGGCCATTCGGCCCTTGGAGCCAGCACCGCCATTTAATATGATCAGTACCCCGTTCCTGTTTTCTCCCCATATCCCTTGATTCCGTTAGCCCTAAGTGCTATATCTAACTCTCTCTTAAATATATCCAGTGAATTGGCTTCCACAGCCTTCTATGGCAGAGAATTCCACAGATTCACAACTCCCTGGGTGAAAACGTTTTTCCTCAACTCAGTCCTAAATGGCCTACCCTTTATTCTTAATCTTCTGCCCCCACTTTGGCCTCATCAGCCACTTTAGTTCTCACAAAGCTGGAGTGGATCCTCACTCCTGGAGTCATCAACACTCAAGAAGAAAGTCGACAGTATGCAAATTAAGCCTCTTTAGGTTGATTTTGTCTGATCAAAATTCAGCTATTTAAAACCAAATTGCCCGAAGTACAATGTGTGCCTGCATGAAGATGGCATGCTAGAATGCCAAGATTGTTAATGTGATATGTTTTTATTATTACATTAATAATAAAATGATTTAAATTATTATTCAAAAATGTAATGAACCCAGTGTTATTTGAAAGGCAACTTTCCCAAAGTCTATTAGGGGTGGCATAGTGGAGCTGCAATAGCGTTGCTGCCTCACAGCGTCTGTACTGAGTTTGTACATTCTCCCTGGGAACGCAAGGAATTTCTCAAGAGTACTCCAGTGTCCTCCCACATTCAAAAGACATGCAGGGTACGAAAGTGGTCCAACATCGAACTAGTGAATGGGTGATCGACGGATAGCTTGGACTCAGTCAGCCGAAGAGCCTATTTCCATGCTGTATCTCTAAACTATTCATTACCATTAGAAGTATTGACTATTAGGAAAAAAGGGC
The DNA here is from genome assembly GCF_028641065.1 of Leucoraja erinaceus. Classification (NCBI taxonomy): domain Eukaryota; kingdom Metazoa; phylum Chordata; class Chondrichthyes; order Rajiformes; family Rajidae; genus Leucoraja; species Leucoraja erinaceus. The sequence continues at coordinate 15,718,136 of NC_073384.1, read as the reverse complement.
AGCTCGAAAATACTACATTGCAGCTACAAATTATTTATTTCACTCCTGTGAAGTAATAGTAAAATCCATCCACCCACTTGAGCATCTGCCTCCTTAACACTAATGGTATGCTCATTGACACCATGGGATCTGTCTGAAACAGAAGTATAATCTTAGGGTTCTGACTTCAGTTCTTAGCAATGGCCTAGAATATACTTGTAGTGATAATCAGCCTATGCCTATTTCCCCCTGACGTGTAGAAGAACTCAGGTCAAAGAATGAACGTACCCCCTAATGGGAACTTCCTTTCTGATATGAATGCTGATGCTCTGAATACCCCAGGGCAGGACCTATGAGAGTGAGGTGCAGGGAATACATCGTACCCAGGCCTGGGGTCCAAAGGGGGGCCCAGGAAAGCTCTTTATTTAAAGTAAATACTAAGCCCATCTACCTTTAAAAAAAAAAAAAAATTAATAATTATGTCTTCTGATGATCTGATCTGCATTGAAATATAAAAGGAAGTTTCAAGTGAATTATTTCTTCTTATCTGTATTGTAGCAGAAACAAAGATGTTCAAAACAAATGTGCTTTCTTCTTTCTGATCCTTTTATTTTATTGATATCTATTTATAATTATCATGGAGGGATAAGTGTCTGCTTTTAAGTTTCTGGAAACCCAAAAAATAAAACATATATCTTTGCAACTTTGAATGTTTTTTCACATAGACGAACATCTCTACTATGGGAAAAATATGTTTGGCGCAATTTTTTAGAGAATTTAATTTATTTTTTCCTCTTCTTTTTCCAGGTTGCCTATTGCATTCAGTCATATCCGTCATATTATTATGATAAACAACACTGCAAATTATAACGGATTTAAGAATATAAAATCAAATTTATGGTGCAGTATTTCAAATTATAGAGTATCTTCCTCAAATAGACCACCAAAAAGAAACACCTTTTCAGTCTAACACCGTAATTTTAAACCTTCGTAACATTTACTGCCGAAAAAAGTGGTGATTTTCAGCAAGAATAATAACCTTCACATAACGTTTTACCATCTTCCTCTAAAACAATATTAATTTCAGATGAATAGGCAGAAGCATGCTGTTCATTTATCAATTACAATTGGTAATTACGGTAATTGTATTATTTTGCACATTATAAGCATAAACTACTCCTGAGACGGATATGACTCAGCATGGTGGAGATTATCAAGTTTGGGAGAGTCATGTGATGGAGATGACTAAAACTATCTTTAGAGCTCGGGCCGGGGTTGGAGTTGGGGCTAGGTCTGGGGCTGGGGTTAGGGTTAGGGTTAGGGTTGCGGCTAGGGTTTTGGGCTAGAATTAGGGTTAGGGTTGGTGCTGGGGTTAGGGTTAGGATTGGGGTTGGGGCTGGGGCTGGGGCTGGGGCTAGGGCTAGGATTACTTACCCCCAATCTCCAGGTCCAGTAGCTCCAGCACCAGCAGCTCCAGCTCCATCTCCAGCCGGCCACAAAGCCATCGCAGCCAATGTCCCTCTCCACGCCCGGCCCTCTTCAGCCCTTGTTCCCTGGTGTGACAGTTGGAAACTGCAGGAAATTAATCCTGTGGTGTTGGACCGGGAGTCCAGCATCGAGTGGAGCCAGAGTGACTACAACTATCAGCTGTGAGGAAGTTCAGGACTTCTGTGTTTACTAAACATCCTAAACCTCTGCACGGTTACATAGATAAACATTGGAAGTTGTCTCTGAAATTCTAATCTTCGCAGAATTTTAGGGCATTAATACAATTAACTTTTCCACAAACTTTAGTACCTTTCAGTTTCACAGCATACTATGTGATGTACACGTTGCTGGTTAAATATATTTCCCAGGATTTTAATGCAATTCATGTTTTATATGATTCGAAATTACTCTCACTATAAATGACATGGTCTGAGGATGTTAATTTACAAATAATTAGCATACTACAAAAAGGATGCATTATTAACCAATTTAAATCTTTTGATGAAAAGTAACACTCAAAAGGTTTTTATTCTGATCGGAATCATACTGAACATTTAAATTAAATTAGAGGAATAGAAACATAGAAAACATAGAAAACATAGAAAATAGGTAATCTATACCGCCAAATAGGCACCGCCATTCAATATGATCATGGCTGATCATCCAACTCAGTATCCTGTACCTGCTTTCTCTCTATACCCCCTGATCCCCTTAGCCACAAGGGCCACATCTAACTCCCTCTTAAATATAGCCAATGATCTGGCCTCAACTACCTTCTGTGGCAGAGAATTCCAGAGATTCACCACTCTCTGTGTAAAAAATGTTTTTCTCATCTCAGTCCTAAAAGATTTCCCCTTGATCCTTAAACTGTGACCCCTTTTTCTGGACTTCCCCAACATCGGGAACAATCTTCCTGCATCTAGCCTGTCCAACCCCTTAAGAATTTTGTAAGTTTCTATAAGATCCCCCCTCAATCTTCTAAATTCTAGCGAGTATAAGCCGAGTCTATCCAATCTTTCTTCATATGAAAGTCCTGACATCCCAGGAATCAGTCTGGTGAACCTTCTCTGCACTCCCTCTATGGCAAGAATGTCCTTCCTCAGATTAGGAGACCAAAACTGTACGCAATACTCCAGGTGTGGTCTCACCAAGACCCTGTACAACTGCAGTGGAACCTCCCTGCTCCTATACTCAAATCATTTTGCTATGAATGCTAACATACCATTCGCGTTCTTCACCGCCTGCTGCACCTGCATGCCTACTTTCAATGACTGGTGTACCATGACACCCAGGTCTCGTTGCATCTCCTGTTTTCCTAATCGGCCACCATTTAGGTAATAGTCTACTTTCCTGTTTTTGCCACCAAAGTGGATAACCTCACATTTATCCACATTACACTGCATCTGCCATGCATTTGCCCACTCACCCAACCTATCCAAGTCATCTTGCAGCCTCCTAGCATCCTCCTCACAGCTAACACTGCCCCCCAGCTTTGTGTCATCCGCAAACTTGGAGATGTTGCATTTAATTCACTCGTCCAAATCATTAATATATATTGTAAATAGCTGGGGTCCCAGCACTGAGCCTTGCGGTACCACACTAGTCACTGCCTGCCATTCTGAAAAGGACCCATTAGCTCCTACTCTTTGCTTCCTGTCTGCCAGCCAGTTATCTATCTACATCAATACTGAACCCTCAATACCATGTGCTTTAAGTTTGTATACTAATCTCTTATTGAGACATATATTGAGACATATATAAACTGCCTGTATATTCGTGGGTCAAAAGGGCCTTTATGTTTAACTGTGACTAGACATTTGTATTGTCTTGCAGCCATGTTGCAGGATGGTGAAGAAATTCAATACCCAGCTGTTGATGGAAAAGTAATAATATCTGATGATATTATTAAACCAATGGAATGGACCAAATATATCAGGTAGTTACATAGAACAGTGTATCCAGTTACCTTAAGATGAATTTTAACATCTACAGTTACCTTGAGATTGACTTTAACATCTACTGTTGCTTTTCATGTGCTTTTAGTAAATATGCACAACTACTCGGGAGTGAAGGGCAAGATTCTGTATGATAGTTCAGATCAATTTTACAATCCTCCCCTTCCAACTACTTCCCAACTACTGCTAAATATCAGGGTAAAAAAATACTGACACTCGTCACTGTTCAAGTGAGACAGAAAGCAACAGCCCTCGTCTTGTCCGATCATAAATCCTGGGGACATGTCCATCAGATTACTCAGATGGCACATCAGGTCCCCAAGGAGACTAAAATTCACAATTGGTACATGAGCCATTTCTAATTAATCTGACAAAGGGTCTTGAGGTCAGTCAGGCCTGAAAAAAAGCAATGCAACAACGGATAACCGATCCCCTTCTCAAGAGTGTGGTGCAGTATAAATATTAGATGTTAAAGAGATTGGAGATGATGAAGATGACTTTGGGATCAAAATTGTGTTATACCAGCCAGTCTGTGACCAATGGTGTACCACAGTAATCTGTACTGCAACCTCTGTAGCCTGTGATGTCTATAAATAGCTTGGATGTAAATGTAGATGGGTTGATTAGCAAGTCTGCAAATAACACCAAAATTGGTGGAATTGTGCATGGTGAGGAAGTCTGCCAAAGGATACTGTGGGGTTCAGATCAGTTACAGAATATGGGTGTGAAGTGATCCAATTTGGGAGGTCAAATGTTTGGGTAAAGCATACAGTTAATGGCAAGACCCTAAACTGCATTAGTATACAGAAGGATCTTGGTGTCCAAGTGCACAGCTTCCTGGCACCAGCAGCTGACCGCATTACCTGGGTGGAAATGTCAATAACTGGCTTTAATGTCTGAAATTCACAAGTATCTGATGATATTACTAAACCAATGAAATGTCCCAAATATATCAGGTACTTCCATAGAATGGTGTGTACTGTTACCTTAAGATAATTCTTGGTCTCGACTTTAGCATCCATTTTTCAAATTTTTATTATGTGCACAACTACTCAGGAGTGAAGGGTAAAATGACTGAATGATAGTGTAAAAGAGATGTGTGGGGCTAGGATATTACACAGCACAGTGAGTGCCTGGAATACATTGCCAGGAATAGTGGTGGAAGCAGGTGTTTAAGAGGCTTTTAGATAGGGGCCTGGATATGTGGGTATGAAGGGATATGGATCATATGTGGGCAGAGGAGATTAGTTGAACGACAGCATTTCCAACACAGACATTTGTAGGCTGAAGGGCCTGGTCCTGTTCTGTACTGTAATATGTTCTATATTACATTATATAATAGGTTTTCAAATCGGTGCATCTTGAGAGTGTCCAATAATGGTTGCTCCCAGGACAACTGGTCTACTTTAAGGAGCATTGCAGGGATACAGTGTATGGAACACCTGCAGATGTTGTATCTGATATTGAAGGATGAACCCATGATGATGTGTCCAGTCAAACATAGAAACATAGAAACACAGAAAATAGATGCAGGAGTAGGCCATTCGGCCCTTCGAGCCTGCACCGCCATTCAATATGATCATGGCTGATCATCCAACTCAGTATCCTGTACCTGCCTTCTCTCCATACCCCCTGATCCCTTTAGCCACAAGGGCCGCATCTAACTCCCTCTTAAATATAGCCAATGAACTGGCCTCAACCACCTTCTGCGGCAGAGAATTCCAGAGATTCACCACTCTCTGTGTGAAAAAAAAACTACTGAACTGGCCTGAAACAATTCAGTAATGGTCTTTATTGGATTTCACTTTGGGTACAGTTGATCCCATATGAGTCATAAGTCCAGAAACCTGCCCTTTGTCTCTAACTGTTGACCACTAAGAACCCAGTTACATGAGTCCCATGTTTATTCTCTCCTCATTCCCATCCACTTTCCTCCCACCTCCAATTCCAACATTCACCCACAAACAAGGATTAATTTACAGCAGTCAATTAACCTGCCGATCCACACATCTTTGTTATGTGCGAGGAAACGGGAACACCTGGGGAAACTGAATGCAGTCACGGGGACAACAAGCAAATTCTGCATGGACAGCTCAGTGGTCAAGATAGAACCCAGATTGCTGGAGTTGTGAAGCTTCATTGCTCCAGGCTGCACCACTGTGCACCCCATTTCAATTGCACAATATTGGGGAATAAGCAGTTGTCGAGCAGAAGGGTGGAATAAATTGGATAGCTTTGTCAAAGAGCCAGCACAGCCTGGTGGCTTGTTAGCCACCTCTTGTGCTGTGTGATTCTATGGCGCTAATTGCAGCAAGTTGTTTCTAAAACCCAATCAGAATATTTTGCGTTGAAAAGTGGGTAATACTCTGAGCTTTTTACATTTTAACAGGTCGACTCTTCCTGAACCAGTTCTGGAGAATGGAAAAATTATTGAAGAACGAGAGAAGGTTAAGGCGGAAGTAATTTACAATTTCCGCCAAAAACGAGAGATAGTTTTTCAGCAGCGTGAGAAAGAAAGACAGTCTCGCCGCCAACTGAAGGCACAGCAGCTGCAAATGTTTGAAGATTTGCAGGTGAAGCCATTTATTTCACATACATTCTTTACAGAGCCATTTTGTAAATTGAAATTCCGAGCCTTTTTACAGCATATGCTCCAGAAGAGCAAATCTAGTCTTCCTGTGCAACACCAAGGGAGTGATGCAGATGGTGAGAGATGCGTTCTTTCAGGATGTGAGATCAAACCGGGTTTATGAATTGCCATGATATTTAAGTCTGCGTTTGACAGTGCAGTAAATCTTAGAATTAATGGATCCCTTTATAATGAATTTTAGTTATAGTGGAGGGACCAGCCGATGCCACACCTGGCTCACACCGCCTCCCCTCCGTTTCCAGTCCCGGCTTCCAATGCCACCGACTTGTAAGGTGCACCAGCGAGCCCCTTCTTCACCCACCGCATGGTCTGGTTGATGTGGTTATTGTTACTGGGGACACAGGGAACAACGTTTTCTCCAGATGGCCGCCAGCAACAAAACACACTTGGTCACCACGGCCTCCCCTCTCATCTGCTGCCATTTATTCCTTCACTCTGTCCGCTCCCCTGCTGCCTCCTCCTTCTCCCATTGCCCTGTCCACGCGGCCTCTTATCCCCACCCCCCTCCTCCTGACCACCGACGTCTCTTCCTTCTCCCTCGGAGTCACCAACATACTCCACCTTGGAAGATGTCAGCGACTACGGGGGGAGGAGGAGGAGGGGGCAGTGGAGCGGGGAGCAGACAAAACAAAGCATGAAGCAGCAGCAGGTGAGAGGGGAGGGAGCCACATGGTGACTGAGTGCATGCTGTCAGTGCCAGTGGCCTGAAGGAAGTGCTGTTCCCCGGATCTACAACGCAAGACACAACAACAGCCATTTCAGCTGGACCATGAGGCAACATGTGAAGGAGGGCTCACTGGTGCAGACCAGCAATATCAGCACCTAATTTTTATTTTTATTTTTTTTTTAATTTTTTTTTTTATTAGAAGTACGGTAAATTACAGTACTACACAACACATATATCTTAATACATTTTTTGTACCGCTTCATTTTTTTTTTTTGAGCTTTAAGAAAAAGATAGAAGTAAAGAAAGTAAAGAAAGTGCGCAAGAGTCGTGAAGTGCAAGAGTGTTGGGAAAAGAAAGCCCCTTAGAAAAGAAGTTAGAGAAGGAAGTAAAGTGAGAAAGTAGACCCTAGAAAAGAAAGAAAAAGAAAAAAAAATAGGAACAATCGCTCTATTATAACATTAAACTCCGCAGAAAGGGGACTACCAACCAAGTCTGTTTTTGTTGTTTTACCTCCCGTTACCAGGTCCTGATTTTATTTATTTATTTATTTTTTTTAATTACTATTGCACCTCATACTTGTAATAGGTCCAGAAACATAGACCATGTCTTTTGGAATTGGTCTGCTTTACCTGCTAAGAGGAATCTCATCTCTTCCAGATGTAATGTTTCAAACATATTTGATATCCACATTTTTATTGTTGGTGTGGGCGCATTTTTCCAGAATTTAATTATAAGCTTTTTTCCCCATTATTAGCCCGTAATTAAATAAATTCTTCTGAAACACGTTTAGTTCAGGGTTACCTACCGATATTCCAAAAATAATCCATTCTGGTTTTGGTGCCAGTTTTATTTTGATTAATTTTGAAAAAATATCAAATATTTCATACCAGAATTTTTGGATTTTTGTACAAAAAACAAAAGAGTGCGCTATGGTAGCTTCTTGACACAGGCATTTATCACAGATTGGTGAAACATTAGGGAAGATTTTATTTAATTTAGTTTTTGAATAATATAATCTATGTAATGTTTTGAATTGGATGAGCGTATGTCGTACGTTGATCGAACATTTATGCACCTGTAGTAAATGATTATCCCAGCTCTCTTTTGAAATTTTTATAGCTAATTCTTGTTCCCAATCTCTTCTAATTCCATCTGTTGTGGGTATTTCTATATTTAAAATGATATTATATAGGTACGATATTAGATTAGCTGATTCCGCCTTTGTCTTCATTGCTTCATCCAATAAGTCGGAAGGCATATTATGATAGTCTTTTGTGTGTTTTTTCAGATAATCACGAATTTGAAGATATTTAAAATATTGGTTATTTTTCAAATTATATTTCAGTTGTAATTGTTGAAATGATAGTAATTTCCCCAATTCATACAGATCTTCGAGCGTTTTGATTCCCATTCTTTCCCATTGTATAAATGATTTGTCTATGATTGATGGTTTATACGATGGATTATTGACTATTGGTATTAAAAGAGATAGGTTTCTTAATTTTAAATTCTGTTTTATTTGTTTCCATGTTCTAATTGTGTTATGTATAATTGGATTTTTATTATAATTTTTATTATTCAAATTTATCAGCACCTAATTTTAAGGTGAAATGAAACAAAGTGCTGGAGTAACTCAGCAGACTGGATCAGTCTGAAGAAGGAACCCAACATCACCTATCCATGTTCTCCAGAGATGTTGCCAGACCCGCAGAGTTAAGGTCCTGTCCCACTTATGTGCCCTTTACAGACGACAGCTGGCAACCGTGATAGGTCGCCAAAATTTTCAACATGTTGAAAATTCAGCGGCGACCAAAAAGACGCTACGACTCTTTGGAGACCTCTCACGACCATACAGGAGACCCCAGGCGACATGTCGCGGGAGACCTCTCACGACCATATAGCCTGTCAAGTCAGGCTAGTCAAATCTTTCTCAGGGATATTCAATAATATGACTATCAAGCTACCATGTCTTGAATTATTGATCTGTGTTGAACATTTAATTATACATAGAAACATGCAAAATAGGTGCAGGAGTAGGCCATTCGGCCCTTTGAGCCTGTACCGCCATTCGATATGATCATGGCTGATCATCCAACTCAGTATCCCATCCCTGCCTTCTCTCCATACCCCCTGATCCCTTTAGCCACAAGGGCCACATCTAACTCCCTCTTAAATATAGTCAATGAACTGGCCTCAACTACCTTCTGTGGCAGAGAATTCCACAGATTCACCACTCTCTGTGTAAAAAATGATTTTCTCATCTCGGTCCTAAAAGACTTCCCTCGTATCCTTAAACTGTGACCCCTAGTTCTGGACTTCCCCAACATCGGGAATAATCTTCCTGCATCTAGCCTGTCCAACCCCTTAAGAATTTTGTAAGTTTCTATAAGATCCCCCCTCAATCTTCTAAATTATAGCGTGTACAAGCCAAGTCTATCCAGTCTTTCTTCATATGAAAGTCCTGCCATCCCAGGAATCAGTCTGGTGAACCTTCTCTGTACTCCCTCTATGGCAAAAATGTCTTTCCTCAGATTAGGAGACCAACACTGTACGCAATACTCCAGGTGTGGTCTCACCAAGACCCTGTACAACTGCATTAGAACCTACCTGCTCTTATACTCAAATCCTTTTGCTATGAATGCTAACATACCATTTGCTTTCATCACCGCCTGCTGCACCTGCATGCCTACTTTCAATAACTGGTGTACCATGACACCCCGGTCTCGTTGCATTTCCCCTTTTCCTAATCGGCCACCATTCAGATAATAGTCTACTTTCCTGTTTTTGCCACCAAAGTGGATAACCTCACATTTATCCACATTATACTGCATCTGCCATGCATTTGCCCACTCACCCAACCTATCCGTCACCTTGCAGCCTCCTAGCATCCTCCTCACAGCTAACACTGCCCCCTCAGCTTCGTGTCATCCGCAAACTTGGAGATGTTGCGTTCAATTCCCTCATCCAGATCATTAATATATATTGTAAATAGCTGGGGTCCCAGCACTAAGCCTTGCGGTACCCCACTAGTCACTGCCTGCCATTCTGAAAAGGACCCATTTACTCCTACTCTTTGCTTCCTGTCTGCCAGCCAGTTCTCTATCCACATCAATACTGAACCCCCAATACTGTGTGCTTTAAGTTTGTATACTAATCTCTTATGTGGGACCTTGTCGAAAGCCTTCTGAAAGTCCAGATATAACACATCCACTAGTTCTCCCTTATCCACTCTACTAGTTACATCCTCGAAAAATTCTATAAGATTTGTCAGACATGATTTACCTTTGATAAATCCATGCTGACTTTGTCCAATGAATTCACCACTTTCCAAATGTGCTGCTATCCCATCTTTAATAACTGACTCCAGAATTTTCCTCACCACCGATGTTAGACTAACTGGTCTGTAATTCCCCGTTTTCTCTCTCCCTCCCTTCTTAAAAAGTGGGGTTACATTAGCTACCCCCCAGGAACTACTCCAGATCTAAAGAGTTTTGAAAAATTATCACCAATGCATCCACTATTTCTGCGGCTACTTCCTTAAGTACTCTGGGATGCAACTTATCTGGCCCTGGGGATTTATCGGCCTTTAATACATTCAATTTACCTAACACCACTTCCCGGCTAACCTGGATTTCACTCAGTTCCTCCATCTCATTTAATCCCCGGGCCCTTGCTATATCCGGCAGATCATTTATGTCTTCCTTAGTGAAGACAAAACCAAAGTAGTTATTCAATTGGTCTGCCATGTCCTTGTTCCCCATGATCAATCTGCCTGTTTCAGACTGCAAGGGACCTACATTTGTTTTAACTAATCTTTTCCTCTTCACATATCTATAAAAACGTTTGCAGTCAGTTTTTATGTGCCCTGCCAGTTTTCTTTCATAATCTATTTTCCCTTTCCTAATTAAGCCTTTTGTCCTTCTCTGCTGGACTCTGAATTTCTCCCAGTCCTCTGGTAGGCTGCTTTTTCTGGCTAATTTGTACACATCATCTTTTTGTTTTGATACTATCCCTGATTTTCCTTGTTATCCTCGGATGCACTACCTTCCCTGATTTATTCTTTTGCCAAACTGAGATGAACAATTGTTGTAGTTCATCCATGCAGTTTTTAAATGCCTTCCATTGCATATCCACTGTCAACCCTTTAAGAATCATTTGCCAGTCTATCTTGGCCAATTCACGTCTCATACCCTCAGTCACCTTTCTTTAAGTTCAGGACCCTTGTTTCTGAATTAACAATGTCATTCTCCATCCTTTTATCTGTTTTTTTTGTTTATTTTATTAGAAGTTAATACAGTACAAAACAGTACAGTGGAACCTAATTTTAGGTGCCAACTATGTCATACCGTAATCCATTCTATGTACAACCTCTAGTTTTATGTATTGAGAAGGAAGTAAGCAAGACAAGAAAAAGAAAACAATAGAAAGGGGAAAAAGAGGAAAAATAGATGGTAGAGAATAGAAAAATGTGAAGTGTGTATATAAAAAAATAAATAAAAAAGTGGAAAGTAGAAATAGGAGATGTAGATCTATCCGCGGCATGAACTGAAATCAGCAATTTTTACGGTACTGCTGCATCACATGATTCCAAAAAGTCGATGAAAGGAGACTAACTCCTTAAGAATTGGTCATATTTATCTATTAGTCGGAGTCTCATTTCTTCAAGGCATACTATGTCCATCATATTCCTAATCCACATTTTAACAGTTGGTATGGTTGTATTTTTCCAAAATTTAAGTATCAAATTCTTTCCAATTATTAACCCATAATTTCAAAAAAACGTTTTGGTCTTTATTTAAATTGATATCTTCTACTATTATTCCAAATATAATCCATTCCGTTTTAGGTTCTATTGTGGACTTGAAAAGCTTTGTAAATATATCAAATATATCGCTCCAAAATTTATTCAACTTTGTACATCCTACAAATGAATATGTTATATTAGCGTTTTGAAACAAACATTTATCGCATCTGGGAGAGACGTTTGGATAAAATTTATTCAACCTCGTTTTTGAATAATATAGTCTATGTAATAATTTGAATTGAATTAAATTATGTCTTGCATAAATAGAACAATTATGTGTGTTCATCAGATACTTTTCCCATCTATCCTTCGAGATCTTTATCATTAGCTCATGTTCCCAATCTTCTCTTAGTGCTTCTGTTGAGGGTAATACTCTATTTAATATATTATTATAAAAGTATGATATTAGTTTTTGTGAATCAGTCATAATATTCATTGCTTCTTCGAAAGGGTCTAAAAATATAGCTTGAAATCTATGTATATATTTCTTCATGAAGTCACATATCTGTATATATTTAAAATATTGATTATCCTTCAATTTTAATTTAAAATGTTGAAATGATAACAGTTTGCCCAATTCATACATATCCCCTACTTTCCTAATCCCCAGTCTATCCCATTGTTGATATGTTTTGTCGATGAGAGATGGTTTGAATGCGGGGTTGTTCAATAGTGGGGTTAGTACTGATAGATTATTTAATTTCAAGGATACTTTTATTTGTTTCCAAATTCTTATTGTATTGTGAATAATTGGGTTCTTATATATTATACTATTCAATTTTATCGGTGAGAGCAAGATCGTTCCGATGTCGTGTGGATAGCACTCCTCTTTCTCCATTCTTATCCACTCCAACTGCTGAGTGGAATTATCCAACCAGTACATTATGTTCTTAATATGCACTGCCCAGTAGTAATACATAAAGTTAGGTAATGATAAACCCCCAGCTTCTTTAGGTTTACACAAATGCTTTCGTTGAATTTTGTGTGCTCTGTAATCCCTTTTAAAATTAGTGATAGTCGAATCTAGTTTTTTGAAAAATTATTTTGGAATATATATTGGGATCGCTTGAAACAAATATATTAATTGTGGTAAGAAAGTCATTTTTATAGCATTAATTCTACCTATCAATGAGAGTGGGAGCGTTTTTCAAAATTTAATCGTATCATTCAGTTTATTTAATAGTGGCATAAAATTGGCACTAAATAATGATTTGTGTCTTCTCGTAATTTGAATACCCAGATACTTGAATTTTTCTGTTGCATTTTTGAAAGGGAATTTTAGTAAGTGTCTTGAATCCTGTGGTTTTAAAGACATAATTTCACTTTTATTCCAATTTATTCTATATCCTGAAAAAGAGCCGAATTCCTCAATTAATGTTAATAATGTGGGTATACTCGTTTGTGTATTAGTAATATATAAAAGGATATCATCAGCGTATAATGAAATTTTAATCTTTGCGTCCTTAGTGTTATATCCGTGAATATTCGGGTGATTTCTAATCCTTTCGGCCAGCGGTTCTATCATAAGGGCAAATAGCAGTGGTGATAAGGCACAACACTCCATCCTAATGAAGAACTCACCCATATTATGGTCACTCTTGCCCAAGGGGCCACGCACAACAAGACGGCTAACTAACCCTTCCTCATTACTCAATACCCAGTCTAGAATAGCCTGCTCTCTCGTTGGTTCCTCTACATGTTGGTTTAAAAAACTATCCCGCATACATTCCAAGAAATGCTCTTCCTCAGCACCCCTGCCAATTTGATTCGCCCAATCTATATGTAGATTGAAGTCACCCATTATAATTGCTTTACCTTTGTTGCACGCATTTCTAATTTCCTGTTTGATGCCATCCCCAACTCCACTACTACTGTTAGGTGGCCTGTACACAACTCCCACTAGCGTTTTCTGCCCCTTAGTGTTTCACAGCTCTACCCATATTGATTCCACATCCTCCAAGCTAATGTCCTTTCTTTCTATTACGTTAATCTCCACTCTAACTGGCAACGCTACCCTACCTCCTTTTCCTTTCTGTCTATCCCTCCTGAATATTGAATATCCCTGGATGTTCAGCTCCCAGCCTTGGTCACCCTGGAGCCATGTCTCCGTGATCCCAACTATATCATATTCATTAATAACTATCTGCACATTCAACTCATCCACCTTATTACGAATGCTCCTTGCATTAAGATACAAAGCCTTCAGGCTTGTTTTTACAACTCTCTTATACAATTATGTTGAAAAGTGGCCCTTTTTGATTTTTGCCCTGGATTTGTATGCCTGCCACTTTTACTTTTCACCTTGCTACCTATTGCTACTACCCTCAATTTACACCCTTCTGCCTCTCTGCTCTTGCACCCATCCCCCTGCCACATTAGTTTAAATCCTCCCGACAGCACTTGCAAACACTCCCCCAAGGACATTGGTTCCATTCCAGCCCAGGTGCAGACCGTCCTGTTTGTACTGGTCCGACCTCCCCCAGAACTGGTTCCAATGCCCTAAAAATTTGAATCCCTCCCCCTTGCACCATTTTTCAAGCCACGTATTCATCTGCAATATCCTCCTATTTCTACTCTGACTAGCCCGTGGTACTGGTAGTAATCCAGAGATCATTACCTTTGAGGTCCTACTTTTAAGTTTATCTCCTAGCTCTCTAAATTCATCTTGTAAGACCTAATCCCTTTTTTTACCTATATCGTTGGTGCCAATGTGCACCACGACAACTGCCTGTTCACCCTCCCCCTCCAGAATGTTCTGCAGCCGTTCAGTTACATCCCTGATCCATGCACCAGGGAGGCAACCTACCATCCTGGAGTCTCGTTTGCGGCTGCAGAAATGCCTATCTATTCCCCTTACAATTGAATCACCTATTACTATTGCCCTTCCACTCTTTTTTCTCCCCATTGTGCCGCAAAGCCACCCATGGTGCCATAAACTTGGCTGCTGCTGCCTTCCCCTGATGAGCCATATCCCCCAACAGTATCCAAAATGGTATACCTGTTTAGGAGAGAGATGACCGCTGGGGACTCCTGCACTACCTGCCTACTGCTTTGCTGGCTAGTGGCCACCCGTTCCCTTTCTGTCCTCTTACCTTTTACCTGCGGTGTGACCAACTCGCTGTACATGCTATCCACGACTTTCTCAGCATCGTGGATGTTCCAGTATGAATCCAGCCACAGTTCCAATCGTTCAATGTGGTCTGCCAGGAGCTGCAGCTGTACACACTTCCTGCAAACGTAGTCACCAGGGACACCGACCATATCCCTGATCTACCACATCTCCCCATAGTATCAAAGTGCAGGACGATGCGTACAAATTAGCCAGAAAAAGCAGCATACCGGAGGACTGGGAGAAATTCAGAGACCAACAGAGGAGGACAAAGGGCTTAATTAGGAAAGGGAAAATAGATTATGAAAGAAAACTGGCAGGGAACATAAAAACTGACTGCAAATGTTTTTATAGATATGTGAAAAGAAAGAGATTAGTTAAAACAAATGTAGGTCCCTTGCAGTCAGAAACAGGTGAGTTGATCATGGGGAACAAGGATATGGCGGACCAATTGAATAACTACTTTGGTTCCGTCTTCACTAAGGAAGACATAAATAATTTGCCGGAAATAGCAGGGGACCGCGGGTCAAAGGAGTTGGAGGAATTGAGTGAAATCCAGGTTAGCCGGGAAGTGGTGTTGGGTAAATTGAATGTATTAAAGGCCGATAAATCCCCAGGGCCAGATAGGCTGCATCCCATAGTACTTAAGGAAGTAGCTCCAGAAATAGTGGATGCATTAGTAATAATCTTTCAAAGCTCTTTAGATTCTGGAGTAGTTCCTGAGGATTGGCGGGTAGCAAACTTAACCCCACTTTTTAAGAAGGGAGGGAGAGAGAAAACGGGGAATTACAGACCAGTTAGTCTAACATCAGTAGTGGGGAAACTGCTAGAGTCAGTTATTAAAGATGGGATAGCAGCACATTTGGAAAGTGGTGAAATCATTGGACAAAGTCAGCGTGGATTTACGAAAGGTAAATCATGTCTGACGAATCTT
This sequence comes from Leucoraja erinaceus, assembly GCF_028641065.1. Lineage (NCBI taxonomy): Eukaryota > Metazoa > Chordata > Chondrichthyes > Rajiformes > Rajidae > Leucoraja > Leucoraja erinaceus. The sequence continues at coordinate 15,702,550 of NC_073384.1, read as the reverse complement.
ATAGAATTTTTTGAGGATGTAACTAGTAGCGTGGATAGGGGAGAACCAGTGGATGTGGTGTATCTGGACTTCCAGAAGGCTTTTGACAAGGTCCCACATAAGAGATTAGTATACAAACTTAAAGCACACGGCATTGGGGGTTCAGTATTGATGTGGATAGAGAACTGGCTGGCAAACAGGAAGCAAAGAGTAGGGAGTAAACGGGTCCTTTTCACAATGGCAGGCAGTGACTAATGGGGTACCGCAAGGCTCAGTGCTGTGACCCCAGCTATTTACAATATAGATTAATGATCGGGATGAGGGAATTGAAGGCAATATCTCCAAGTTTGCGGATGACACTAAGCTGGGGGGCGGTGTTAGCTGTGAGGAGGATGCTAGGAGACCGCAAGGTGACTTGGATAGGCTGGGTGAGTGGGCAAATGTTTGGCAGATGCAGTATAATGTGGATAAATGTGAGGTTATCCATTTTGGTGGCAAAAACGGGAAAGCAGACTATTATCTAAATGGTGGCCGATTGGGAAAGGGGGAGATGCAGCGAGACCGGGGTGTCATGGTACACCAGTCATTGAAGGTAGGCATGCAGGTGCAGCAGGCAGTAAAGAAAGCGAATGGTATGTTAGCTTTCATTGCAAAAGGATTTGAGTATAGGAGCAGGGAGGTTCTACTGCAGTTGTACAGGGTCTTAGTGAGACCACACCTGGAGAATTGCGTACAGTTTTGGTCTCCAAATCTGAGGAAGTACATTATTGCCATAGAGGGAGTGCAAAGAAGGTTCACCAGACTGATTCCTGGGATGTCAGGACTGTCTTGTGAAGAAAGACTGGATAGACTTGGTTTATACTCTCTAGAATTTAGGAGATTGAGAGGGGATCTTATAGAAACTTACAAAATTCTTAAGGGGTTGGACAGGCTAGATGCAGGAAGATTGTTCCCGATGTTGGGGAAGTCCAGGACAAGGGGTTACAGCTTAAGGATAAGGGGGAAATCCTTTAAAACCGAGATGAGAAGAACTTTTTTCACACAGAGAGTGGTGAATCTCTGGAACTCTCTGCCACAGAGGGTAGTTGAGGCCAGTTCATTGGCTATATTTAAGAGGGAGTTAGATGTGGCCCTTGTGGCTAAGGGGATCAGGGGGTATGGAGAGAAGGCAGGTACGGGATACTGAGTTGGATGATCAGCCATGATCATATTGAATGGCGGTGCAGGCTCGAAGGGCCGAATGGCCTACTCCTGCACCTAATTTCTATGTTTCTATGTTGCAGGCAGAGCAAACCACGGGGCCAATCTCCACCGACATAGCTTACTCCCAAATAAATCAACTGCCTCGCGCTATAAAAATCTTTATCCTTTAAACTTTATCCTTTAAACTACGCGCATCTGCCATCCCATATAATTCAGCACCTTTTAACAGAAAGATAGAAAATAGGTGCAGGAGTAGGCCATTCGGCCCTTCAAGCCTGCACCACCATTCAATATGATCATGGCTGATCATCCAACTCAGTATCCTGTACCTGCCTTTTTTCTATACCCCCTGATCCTTTTATCCACAAGGGCCACATCTAACTCCCTCTTAAATATAGCCAATGAACTGGCCTCAACTATCTTCTGTGGCTGAGAATTCCAGAGATCCACCACTGAAAATGTTTTTCCTCATCTCGGTCCTAAAAGATTTCCCCCTTATCCTTAAACTGTGACCCCTTGTTCTGGTCTTCCCCAACATCGGGAACAATCTTCCTGCACCTAGCCTGTCCAACCCCTTAAGAATGTTGTAAGTTTCTATAAGATTCCCCCTCGATCTTCTGAATTCTAGCGAGTATAAACCAAGTCTATCCAGTCTTTCTTCATGTGGAAGTCCTGACATCCCAGGAATCAGTCTGGTCAACCTTCTCTGTACTCCCTCTATGGCAAGAAAGTATTTCCTCAGATTAGGAGACCAAGACTGTACTCAATACTCCAGGTGTGGTCTCACCAAGACCCTGTACACTGCAGAAGTACCTCCCTGCTCCTATACTCAAATCCTTTTGCTATGAATGCTAACATAGCATTGGCTTTCTTCACTGTTATTTTCCATTGTAGCATTCTTTCTATTGAAATGAAGCAGCTCACAGTTATCTACAGTGAAATTTATTTCTTAGTTAAATGGCCACAAAGCAAATTTATTATTGTCTTCCAATATGATTGTAAGCTGTATGTGCTGTGTGACTCTATGGTGCCCCTGTATTGCTCTACACTAACTACCACTCCCAATGTGATGTTTTATTTGCACTGCAGGCAGCCTTAGATGAAGCTCGGCAAGGCGTCTTTCAACTCAGAGAGACATACAGAACTAAACTTATTGAGAAGGAAATGAAGAAGCAAAGAGAAATTGCGCAAATGGAGGCACTCCAAGCAGAGCAAGAGAGGAAATCCAAAAGTGGCTCCTCCAAGAAGTCAAAGAGTCCGGGAAAGAAAAAATAATCTACAAAAAGCCTAGTTTTTATGTGCATCCTCAAACATATTTCAGTACATCTCCTTTAATGCAATCTTCATAACATTTTTAAGAGTTAACAGCAACATTCCTGCTTACTTCCAACGAAATTCCCAATTGTTCACCACACACACTTCCTTGAAATAACAGCTGAAAAATTCCAAAAACACATGGGTCAGTCAGCATCTGAGAAAAGTCAACTATAATTTCACTCTGTCCACCACTAGAATTCCTGAACTTTTATTCATTTTGCTGCATTATGGGGTGACCAGACCTCACACGTGACATTGGGTGCAGAAGTGATTTGGCATATCTTGTTTGCCTTCTGCGTGTTGATTGACAGACCTGCTGGGTGTTGCAATTTCCATTTTCTTTGTAGTCTTTTATTCCATGTACGTGCTATTTTTACAGGTAATTCTTTGACTTTTTCAATGGTGGATCACAGTATCATTAAAGTTTATTTTATTGTCAATGTTTCCATTAGATTTACTGGAATTTGCTGATAACAAAACAACCACATGATGACAAAACAAATAGAAGATGACTTATGCACATCATAAATATCGCCATAGAAACATAGAAAATAGGTGCAGGAGTAGGCCCTCTTAAATATAGCCAATGAACTGGCCTCAACTACCTTCTGCGGCAGAGAATTCCAGAGATTCACCACTCTCTGTGTGAAAAAAGCTTTCCTCATCTCGGTCCTAAAATATTTCCCCCTTATCCTTAAACTGTGACCCCTTGTTCTAGACTTCCCCAACATCGGGAACAATCTTCCTGCATCTAGCCTATCCAACCCCTTAAGAATTTTGTAAGTACCATACATTCCCTGAGGAGAAGGGAATTTTTGTAAATGTAATGTACCCATTCAAAGGAACCTTATAATCTGAAGCAAGTGCAAAACCAATATCGTGCCTCAGTCTTTATTATCTGGATTATTTGAAGAGGTGGCAGCTCCCGTTAAGTGCTGACAGCATCTGTATGCCAACACTTGCTGGACCTTCTGGAAAACCCATCCAGCAGTGAACCAGCAGCTTGGGCCAGAAGCTGTATTTTTGTCTTGCATTTCTCATCTACCCACTGCCATGAGGTTTGCTGTTTACCTCTGGCATTGTGCTCAAGGAAGGATTCCCTGAGGTTGACCAATGTCCTCAAGGAAGGATTCCCTGAGGTTGACCAATGTCCTCAAGGAAGGATTCCCTGAGGTTGACCAATGAAAATTAAAACTTTGCAATACAGTAAATGTTCATAATAACAGACCACACGGGGGAGAATGGTGTTTGTTATTGCCGATTGTCCACTATAACCGAGTGAAGGGGGTAAAGTTTAACCCAAGGGAAGAAACATAGCATTGGGGAGGGTTAAACAAGTGAGAATTCACAGGCCGGGAAGCCGCAGAGCCCCCGGTCCCATACGCCATACCGGGGAATGGTTCGGTACTCACGCCGTCTTTATTCTGCTCGTTCTCTCCACTCCCGCAACTGGAAGCACGCCATGTGGTGCCAGCTCACAGGGTAAGTGGGGCGGGTCGGGGTGGGGGGGGGGAATGCAATGGGAGCCTCAGAAATCCGTTAAATTAATTTGTTCCAAACCAGGATGGTGGAGATATCTGTGGTGATAACATTACTATGATATCATTGCACTTCTCCTTTCTGGTGGTAAAGGAAGTGTTGACAAAATAACATCGATAATTTGCTGTGGTGCATCCTGCAGATTGTAGACATAGCACCCACAGAGTGTCAGTGAAGAAGGAATTGCTCAATCAAGTAGGCTTTTGTAACCTGTTGAACTTCTGAAATGTTGTGAGCGTGGCTACAGAGGCAAGTAGGGGAAGTTCCATTATTTATACTTTATTTATACATTATTTATACTTTATTTCTAGGTCACCCCTCAACCTCCAACATTCCAACATTTCAGAGAAACAATCCAAATCATTCCAATCTCTCTTTGTCGCTGAAACTCATCAAATCCAGGCAGTATTCTGGTGAACCTGCTCCGCACCCTCACCAAATCCTGCACATCTTTTCTGCAACGAGATGATCAGAACTGCATGCAATACTCCAAATGCAGCTTAACCAAAGTCCTATAGAGCTGCATCGGGACTTGTCCTATGAAGAGAAGCTCGAGAATAGGGGTTGTATTCCTTGGAGTTTAGAAGAATAAGGGGTGACCTTATTAAAATGTTTAGGGTTTGACAGGGTAGATGTTGAAATGTTTTCACGCGGGAGAGTCATGAGTCCTCTGACACAACTATAAAATAAGGGGACAGTCACTTAAAAATGAGGCGCATAGAAATTTATTTTCTCAGAAAGGGGTGAAACTTGAATTCTGCCCAAAGGTGGTGGAAGCCACATCATTAGATAAATTTAAAGTTGAAATTGATAAATAGTTGAAAGATCAAGGAATTGGGAGTTATGGGGAACTGGCACCAAAGAGACGTTGAGGCCAGTGTAGATCGACCATGATCACATTGAATTGTGAGGCAAGCCTAAGAGCTTGGTTACATATACCTGCTCTTTTTGTGTGCTCTAGTGTACACTCACCAGGATGTACACTAGAAATAATCCTGAGTTTAATATTTTTTAGGTCCTGTTGTAATTTTGTAATTTATCTCCCACCCCTGAAATTTAATTGGAAGCACATTGTTTACCAATTTATTTGTTGGTACCAATTTGAATGATCACTGATTGTTTACCCTTATTTTCTCTATGCCCAGCAGGCATTCTGTGGCACCCTTGATTCTAGCACCATGGATGCAACATACCATCCTGGACTTGTACCTGCAAAAACAGAAACACCTATCTGTTCCACAATGGAATCCCCTTTCAATGTAGCCCTATCACTTTTTTTTACCTCCTCCCAGGTGCAGCCACATAATGTTCTTGCAACATTTCTCCAAGAGGTAATGTATATTTGTTTGAGGGTTGGGTGATGTGGGTTGGTGTGGTCACAGGAGATTCCTGCACTACCTGCTTTAAGTGGTAAGTTATTCATTTCTTGGAGTGGCATGTAACCCTGAGGCAAAGGCGAAAACATAAAGATCCCCAAATGCAATCAAATTGAAAAAGCATCCCAACAAATACTGTTTTTGTGCTATGATTGCAGTCATAGAAACAGAAACGTAGAAAATAGGTGCAGGAGGAGGCCATTTGCCTGCACCGCCATTCATTGTGATCATTGCTGATCATCCACAATCAGTGACCCGTGCCTGCCTTCTCCCCTTATCCCTTGATTTTGCTAGCACCTAGAGCTCTATCTAACTCTCCTTTAAATTCCTCTCCTCTCATCCTTCTAAATTCCAGTGAGTACAATCCCACTCTTTCCAATCTTTCCTCATATGACAATACCGCCATCCCAGGGATTAACCTCGTGCACCAATGCTGCACTGCCTCAATATAAGGGTGGCCTTCCTCAAATTTGGAGACCAAAACTGCACACAGTATTCCAGATGTAGTCTCACCAGGACCCTGTACAACTGCAGAAGGACCTCGTTATTCCTTCACTCAAATTCTCTCGTTATGAAGGCCAACATGCCATTAGCTTTCTTCCTTGCCTGCATGTTTACTTTCAGTGACTGATGTACAAGGACAATCAGGTATCGATGCACTTCCCTTTTGCCTCCTTGTTCTTGCCGCCAAAGTAGATAACCTCACATTTGTCTGCATTGTACTGCATCTGCCATGATTCTGCCCACTCACTCAACCTGTCCAAGTCACCCTGCAACCTAGAAACATGGAAAATAGGTGCAGGAGGAGGCCATTTGGCCCTTCGAGCTAGCACCGTCATTCATTGTGATCATGGCTGATCGTCCCCAGTCAATAACCCTTGCCTGCCTTCTCCCCTTATCCCTTGATTCCACTGGCCCCTAGAGCTCTATCTAACTCTCTCTTAAATGCATACAGTGATTTGGCCTCCACTGCCCTCTGTGGCAGGGAATTCCACAAATTATCAACACTCTGTGAAAAAGTTTTTTCTCACCTCAGTCTTAAATGGCCTCCCCTTTATTCTAAGACAGTGGCCCCTGGTTCTGGACTCACCCAACATTGGGAACATTTTTCATTCATCTAGCTTGTCCAGTCCTTTTATAATTTTATATGTTTCTATAAAATCGCCCCTCATCCTTCTAATCTCCAGTGAATACAGCCTAGTCTTTTCAATCTTTCCTCATATGACAGTCCCGCCATCCCAGAGATTAATCTCGTGAACCTACGCTGCGCTGCCTCAATCACAAGGATGTCCTTCCTCAAATTAGGAGACCAAAACTGTGTGCAATACTCCAGATGTGATGTTAAGATCCAGATGTGGTCTAACCAGAGCCCTATACAACTGCAGAAGAACCTCTACTCCAATACTGAAATCCTCTTATTATGAAAGCCAACATTCCATTAGCTTTCTTCACTGCCTGCTGTACCTGCACGCCAACTTTCAGTGTCCAGTGTACAAGGACACCCAGGTCCTCCTTACATAACCTAACCCCATTGAGATAATAATCTGCCCCCTTGTTTTTGCCACCAAAGTGGCTAACCTCACATTTATCTATATTATACTGCATCTGACACGCATCTGCCCACTCACTCAACCTGTCCAGGTCATCCTGCAACCTCCTAACATCCTCTTCACAGTTCACACTGCCACCCAGCTTTGTGTCATCCGCAAACTTGGTAGTGTTGCTCCCAATTCCCTCTTCCAAATCATTAATATATATGGTAAACAGTTGCAGCCCCAACACCGAGCCTTGCTGCACTCCACTCGTCACTTCCTGCCATTCTGACAGGGACCTGTTCACTCCTACTCTTTGTCTGCCAACTAATTCTCTATCCATGTCAATACCCTACCCCCAATACCATGTGCTCTAATTTTTGCCCACCAATGTCCTGTGTGGGATCTTCTCAAAGGCTTTCTGAAAGTCGAGATACACTACATCCACTGGCTCTCCTTCATCCACATGTCACATCCTCACAAAATTCCAGAAGATTAGTCAAGCATGATTTCACCTTCATAAATCCATGCTGACTTTGACCAATCCTTTTACTGCTATCCAAATGCGCCGTTATTACTTCTTTAATAATTGTCTCCAGCATCTTCCCCACCACTGATGTCAGGCTAACTGGTCTATAATTCCCCATTTTCTCTCTCGCCCCTTTCTTGAAAAGTGGAATAACATTAGCTATCCTCCAATCCACAGGAACTGATCCTGAATCTATAGAACATTGAAAAATGATCACCAATGCGTCCATGATTTCTAGAGGGAGTGCAGAAACGGTTCACCAGACTGATTCCTGGGATGTCAGGACTGTCTTATGAAGAAAGACTGGATAGACTTGGTTTATACTCTCTAGAATTTAGAAGATTGAGAGGGGATCTTATAGAAACTTACAACATTCTTAAGGGGTTGGACAGGCTAGATGCAGGTAGATTGTTCCCGATGTTAGGGAAGTCCAGGACAAGGGGTCACAGCTTGAGGATAAAGGGGAAATCCTTTAAAACCGAGATGAGAAGAACTTTTTTCACGCAGAGAGTGGTGAATCTCTGGAACTCTCTGCCACAGAGGGTAGTTGAGGCCACTTCATTGGCTATATTTAAGAGGGAGTTAGATGTGGCCCTTGTGGCTAAGGGGATCAGGGGGTATGGAGAGAAGGCAGGTACGGGATACTGAGTTGGATGATTAGCCATGATCATATTGAATGGTGGTGCAGGCTCGAAGGGCCGAATGGCCTACTCCTGCACCTAATTTCTATGTTTCTATGTTTCTATGTAGAGCCACCTCCTTGAGTACCCTGGGATGCAGACCATCAGGCCCTGGGGATTTGTCAGCCTTCAGTTCCATCCGTCTACCCAATATTATTTCTCGCCTAATGCAAATCTCTTTCCATTCCTCTGTCTCCCTAGATCCTGTCCTCTAATACATCTGGGAGATTGTTTGTGTTTTCCTTAGTGAAGACAGAACCAAAGTATCTGTTCAACTCTTCTGCCATTTCCTTGTTCCCCATAATAATTTAACCTGTTTCTGCCTTTAAGGGACCCACATTTGTCTTTACTAATCTTTTTCTCTTAACATACCTAAAGAACCTTTTACTATCCTTCTTTATATTCTTGGCCAGCTTACCCTCGTACTTCATCTTTTCATCCCGTATTGCCCTTTTTGTTACCTTCTGTTGTCCTTTGAAAGTTTCCCAATCCTCTGGCTTCCCGCTATTCTTTGCTATGTTATACACCTTTTCCTTTAGTTTTATTCTATCCCAAACTTCCCTTGTCAGCAACAGTTGCCTCTTACTCCCCTTAGAATCTTTCTTCCTCTTTGGAATGAAATGATCCTGTATCTTCTGCATTATGCGCAGAAATTCCTGCCATTGCTGTTCCACCGTCATTCCTGCTAAGATCCTTTTCCAGTTGACCTTGGCCAGCTCCTCTCTCATGCCTTCATAGTCCCCTTTGTTCAACTGCAACACCGACACTTCTGATTTAACCTTCTCCCTCTCAAATTGCAGATTAAAATGTATCATATACTGTATATGGTCACTACCTCCTAGCGCAGTGGTTCTTAACCTGGGGGGTCGTGACCCCCAATAGGGGTCGTTTGGGGCTTTGCTGGGGGTCATGAAGGGGACACAAATAACATATCAATTTGTTGAGCCCATGTTTAGGAACCTAACAAAGGTACATACCACATATAGTATTTTGTTTGTGTATGCACGTACTGATGCCAAAAAGATTAAGAACCACTGTAGCGATTCCTTTACCTTGAGTTCCCTTATTAAATCTGGTTCATTAGACAATATTAAATCCAGAATTGTCTTCTCTTTGGTGGGCTCCAGTACAAGCTGCTCCAAGAATCCATCTTGGAGGCACTCTACAAACTCCCTTTCTTGGAGTCCAGAAGCAACCTGATTTTCCAAGTCTACCTGCATATTTAAATCTCCCATAACCACAGTGGCATTACCTTCATTACATGCCAATTTTAACTCCTGTTGCAACTTGCATCCTATATCCAGGCTACTGTTTGGGGGACTGTAGATAACTCCCGTTAGTGTCTTCTTACCTTTACAATTCCTCAATTCTATCCACAGCGACTCTACATCTTTAGTCCCTATGTCGCCCCTCGCAAGGGACTGAATTTCATCCCTCACCAACAGAGTTACCCCACCTCTGCCCACCTGCCTGTCCTTTCTATAGGACGTTTAACCCTGAATATTCAGTTCCCAGTCCCGATCTTCCTGCAGCCATGTCTCTGTAATCCCCACAATGATATATATCCCATCTCTAACTGAGCCTCAAGCTCATCCACTTTACTTCTTATACTTTGTGCATTCATATATAATACTTTTAATCCATTGCTCACCTCACCTTTCACATCGATTTCTATTTCCCTTGGCCTAACTCTCCTACCCCTTCGTGAGCTTTCTGCCCCGTTAATTCTGGTGTCTTTCTTAACTTTTCCTACACTCTTTTTCCCTTTAACTTCATCCTTCAATTTCCAATTTGTCTCCTCCCCCAGTTTTGCAGCACTGCATCAAGATGTATTCACACGAATCCTCCGTTTAAAATGTGCAGAGCAATATTCTGTTCCCCCTGCTGAGTAATAAGGACCACTGGCTCATAAAACCCTGAGGCGCAATGGGAAAAAATAATCATCTGAATTTCAGGTCAGGTAGCATCTGAGAAACCGTGCAAACGTTTCAGATTGAAGACCTTTCACCAGAACGTGGAAGAGTTGGAACTGAAACAGATTTTATGTTGCAGGGAAAGGGGAGAGGAACAGAGGGTGCAAACCCCAGACGTGCCACAACATTTTCTTCCAGCACTGTGTCGACTTCTAGTGTAGCAATATAATTAGTGAAGCCACCATATGGAAAGTTAAAGGAAGGGAAAGTGTGTGACAGGGTAGAGACCTGGGATGAAACATGTGCTGGCAGAAAAAGTGACAAATGTTAGTGAATAGCGAAAGTTGTGTCTGGAGTATGACTGTAGAAGAGATTAATGAAATTTATAATTACCAGGAGAGAGGAGAGAACAGAATGTCATTATTCAGTTGTCAAAACTGAATGTCATTATTTTGCCAAACAACATGATGCAAATGAAACTTTTATTTAAGAGACATCAAGTACAAATGAAATCGGATTATATTTTATTTACATAAAAATCTTTGTAAAAAAATGTAGTAGCAATTTAGCATTACCCTCCCACCTACAAATTATTATTTTAGAATGGACTTTTGCATGTTTGTTATATGGCGCCTACATTTCTCTCTCCCTTGCCTACTCATAAATTGTTGTTTGAGTACAGTAACCAATTAGTGTTCAAGCACATTTATGTCCATGTATCAGCCAGTAGGATCTATTAGAAATGGTGCTAATATGTGCAATACTGTTGGCTGCCCAGAGGAATGCAAGGTGGCAGAATGTAACAAGGATAAGAATGGCTCTGTCCGCACTGTTCAGGTGCAGGAGGAAATGGAAGACCACTCGGCAGATTTATGCACAGTCTGTCGGTGAACAGCTAATCTCTGATTTGCACTGCCTATCTACACAAGCCCAATTCCCTAAAAAACGGCAATATCATGAAAAGTCATAGACCTGAGACATTATTATCTGTTTCTCTCTTCATAGTGGCTGCTTGACCTGCAAAAGTGGAACCTATGGCAAAGTAAGCATTCTAAATCACAGCCACTTCATAGGTAGAAGCATGTCTAGTCTGTTATAAACACAAGTTGTTTCCTTCTTCCCAACATGTCTGCCCAAGTGCACTTCATGATGCCACCCAATGTCTGAGGAAGGCTGCTGACTTGCAATGAAGGAAATGTGGTTGTCTTTGGAAGATGTGCTATAACAGGTATGGTCCAACTTCTTGTCATAAGTAACCGTGTCGAGGCAAACTGACGGGCAACAGGTGGGAATACTGGTGAAATGGCAGTGGTTATATCAGGAGCACAAGTTTTCTGAGTCATGCTTGACAGTGGCAGTCCCGCAGGGCTGCACATAAACATCCTCAGGACTTTCTACAGGGGTACGGTGGAGTCTGTACTCACGTACTGCATAAATACGTGGTACTCCACCTGCAACTGCTCGGACAGGAAGTCTCTGCAGAGGGTAGTGAGGGGAGCAGAGAGGATCATTGGCGTCTCCCTACCCTCGGTACAAGAACTGTTCCAGAGCCGCTGTCTGAAAAAAGCTCAGAGAATTGCTAAGGACAAACTGCACCCCCTCCACATACACCTGGATCTCCTGCCATCAGGCAAGAGATATCGAAGCATCAAAGCCCGGACTACAAGACTGCTAAACAGCTTCTTACCACAGGCTGTGAGGCTGCTAAACAGTCACTCTGTACTCACAGTCACTTGATTCTGCGGCTGGCACTGGCCACTCAAATCAGCTGCCCCGGACATTTTTATGATTGGTTTATTGTATTTTAACATTGTGTTTTTACCTGCTTTTAACTATTTATACTGTTCCATCAGGGACTGGATTGTTTTTAGTGTTATTATGTGTGAAATGTTTTAAATTTCATGTGCGATGCTCCGCTATTCACTGGGAAACGTCTTTTCATTTTGCACTGTACAACTGTTGCTTGATTGGATTGATTTTACCAAAGGGCACATTGCTGGACTGCTTTGGCACCTAGCGCTTTGGTTAGAGCAGCCTGGGCACGTTGAGTGACCTCTGCTTGGTCCTGGAAGCTGAGACCTCGGTCATCATACATTGCCTTGTGGTTGGCTCAACAAGTGTCCTGCTAGACATCCTCAGCACTTGCACGGTGGTGAAAATGGGCTGAAGGTTTAATAGAAAGGTCTGTACAAGGTGAAGAGAGCTGGGGTGAATGGTACAGTAGCTGGAAAATATGTCAACCAGCCTCTGTCAGTGGAAAACTAGATGACATGGATGAATAGGGGCAAAGGAATGCAAGGACTACCAAGAGCCACTCGTTATTTTTGGGTGATGTGGCTGTTGCCGTTGATTAGGCAGTAGCGTGGGTAGGTTGCGATGCTTCGAGCAATGCCTGAGGGTGCAGTGCAGCACACAGAGAGTAGCGGTGAGTCTTGATCAATAAAGACCGCTGGCTGGGGGAGTGGGGGGGAGGTGCTTTATGCAAGTCCACTGGGGTAAATGCCGTGTTCAAGCAGGGGTATTGAAACCTTTACAGTCTCGTATTTAGGACCTCAGCTTTGATATCCAGGGCTACCATTGTGGACCGAGGACACCACACACCCCTCCTACCTCCACTCATGAACCTATCACATCATTCCTACTCCTTCACCCATGCCAGTTTCAATGCAACATGCCAACATTGGGCAGCACGGTGGCGCAGCGGTAGAGTTGCTTGCCTTACAGCACTAGAGTTCCAGGTTCGATCCTGACTATGGGCGCTGTCTGTATGGAGTTCATATGTTCTCCCCGTGACCTGGTGACTTTTCCCCAGGTGCTCTGGTTTCATAAGGTCATAAGTGATAGGAGCAGAATTAGGCCATTCGACCCATCAAGTCTACTCCACCATTCAATCATGGCTGACCTAACTCTCCCTCCTAACCCCATTTTCCTGCCTTCTTCCCATAACACCTGACACCCATACTAATCAAGAATCTATCTATCTCTGCCTTTAAAATATCCATACACTTGGCCTCCACAGCCAAGTCAATGGATATTCAAAGAATTCCACAGATTCACCACCCTCTAACTAAAGAAATTCCTCCTCATCTCCTTCCTAAAGGAACATCCTTTAATTCTGAGACTATGACCTCGAGTCCTAGACTCTCCCACTAGTTGAAACATCCTCTCCACATCCACTCTATCCAAGCCTTTCACTATTCTGTATGTTTTAATGAGGTCCCTCCTCATTCTTCTAAACTCCAGCGAGTGCAGGCCCAGTGCTGTCAAACACTTATCATATGTTAACTTGGTTAACTTGCTTAGTTAGCTTCAATAAAAATGTAAAATTGTCGCTAGTGTGTAGGATAGTGCTAGTGTACGGGGTGATTGCTGGTCGGCATTGACTCGGTAGCCGAAGGTCCTGTGTGCGTGCTGCATCTCTAAACTAATCGAAACAAAAAATGCAAAGCACTATCCCCTGCGTCAGTTCATTGCCCTTTTCACTCATCCCCATTAAAGTCAATGTTACTTTAAAATATATATTTTACATTATCTAAGTTTAATTCAGCAAGCAACTGCCCAATCTCATTTTGTATATTAAATCAACATGGTTAATGTTGGGTGGATGCTACAGTTACTTTCATCAGCAGACAAACTAAAAATGCACTAATCAGTTGGTGCATTACCATGTTTTGATCCTCTTGACTTTCCCAGTGCTGTCCAATGTAAACCCATCTTTTTTTTCTATTTTTGGAAATAGGACGAAAGATTTGACTAACCCATAAAACTGAGTGAAGAAATTGAATAAGATGTCCCATTGATTATTCAACGGGTAGCCTAGCATGTTGGTGATACCAATTATTGAATGGTTCTGCTTTCTGGCGTCATTGTTGCTCGGGCAATGCTGCTGGAGATGTTCCAGGTATTTGCGTGGGAGGAAGTCGGAAAAGGTTGTACCAAGAATCTGAATGCCATGCTAACAAACTTGTGAATGAAGCTGTGGGACTTGGGGTAAATAAGGAAGAATGGGAATGGGAAAGAATGGAGGGGTGTGGGACTGAAGGTGAACGAGAAAGGGTGGGACTTGGGGTGAAAGGGGCCAGGTGGGACAAAGGGGAATGATGCAGGTGTGGGAAGGGGTGAATAGGGAACTGGAGAGGTGTGGGACCACTGGTGGATTGAGAGATGTAGGGAGATGTGGGACTGGTGGTGAATGGGGTTCTGTGCTTGTATATTCATCTTCCCAGAGATCATGCAGGACTGGTGCTAACAGTTGACAATAATGACTCGGGTGTGCAGCCAACCTGCCCACATTGTTCACTGTCGGACCACATATCTGGGATGATGTGATTTCATGGCTGAGGTTGGACTTCACACCATGCTTTGCCTTCTTGTTGCAGAGAAGAGGGTAACCCCTGTGTGATGTTTGGTGGACTGTGTGGGATTGGAGGACCCGTTGCTCCTCCCATGCTGCAGGTGGCGCTGCACAGGACAAAGGGAGATGCTTTGTATATAGTTTTTCCTGTCCGTTGACGGTTTGAGTATGCAGCTATTTTTGAGTTGTCTTGCTGCCAGCATTGAGTAATGTAATAAAGAATTCTGTTGTACCTAGAAGATTCTCAAGTTTTATGCAGACCTAGAAAAAGAACACGAAAATGGTGTCAGAAGTGGGATACTTCGAATTGCGTCCAAAGACCTTTATAGCCGACCACTGCAAAAACTGCACAACATGTGCCAAAACAGCGCCAAATCCACCGGAAATGACCTCCGCATGACCCGTCCCCGACCAACCATGGCAGCGAATCCACATAGATTTTGCCGGACCGTTCCTGGAGGACGTGGCTGGTCGTCATGGACGCCCATTCGAAATGGCCACGTTGTCCAAATGAATAAATATCCGATCACCGAAACATTCACTTCTGCGCTCGACGATTTGTTCACCATTTGGGGATTGCCCTTAACAATCGTAAGCGACAATGGACCCCAATTTGGCTCGCAAATGTTCGGTGACTGGTGCAAACAACACTCAATCGTGTATCTGACATCAGCACCTTTTCATACACCCTCAAATGGCGAGGCAGAGCGGCTAGTCGGCGTTTTCAAGCAGGCCATGAAATGTGCTGCAGGAATTGAAATGAAATTGAAACAATTGGCATTGCGCGATTTCTTACAGCAATATGGAACCGTTCCAAACTGCACTACCGGTCGAACTCCAGCGGAGATGATGCTCGGACGTCAAGTGTGCTTTCCCCTATCAATTTTGAACCCGACCCGTAACTCTTATACGCCGCGCACTCATCCAACGAGGTCGAACTAGTTCAAATTCAACATTGGCGACTACATATATTACTGCAATTATACGGCCAAGCAAAGCAAATGATGCGCTGGCAGGATCATGGCTCACATTGGAACCAAAATGTACACCGTCCCAGGCCGATGGCATAATAACCAATTAAGCAGCCACGTTCCTCCAGTGAAGACTGCACAGAACCTGACCAGAACCAAGCAGTCGGACACTTCGGTGCCAGATCGTGTGGATACTGGAGTGCCTGACTTTGATGAAGTTCCACCAGATGAACTCCCTGCCGATCTGCCTGTGGTCTTTTGTCAATCGACACGTTGCAATTGTGGTATTCAAGGATTGAAGGAAATAGTTAGACAGGGTTTTGACAAATAATGTTTCTGTTATGTCATATGGTGGTCCTGGAAGTGGTGGTGGAGAGGAGGTGAGATATCCAGTTTCTAACAGGAGCAGAAACAACATATCACATTACACTGTTTCTTCCATCTTGGGGTGACGAAGGGTGCACATGGTTTTGTACGTGTTCCCCTCAATATAGTCTTTACCAAAGTACTATTTAACTATTAGCCCAATTGGATTTTACTGGAGCTGCACATTATTGATACATTCTGACATCTGCACTGAAATTACGAGTGCAGTTCGATAGTTTGGAGCTAAGTTTGAGCTTTAGGTGTGTTACCATCTCAGCCCCATCTACAAATATCACAGGTAAACATGAATAAGGGATTTTCCTTTGACAGTCGCAATCGCCAATTGCCTTTGGTCCACATTCAAGTCCACACACCAGATAAGATTGTGAGGACTAAAGGTTACACATTGAAGGGCAGCTTCAAGGGTTGGAGATCAATGAGGTGCCACAAGGGCAGGTCAACCTGGGGCCTGTACGTGCAAGCCTTCATTGATCCTTTCCCCCAGGACGCCAAGAATGGACGACCCTTAGCTAGGTAAACCAATTACCCTTAGCTGGGTGTGGTTACAATTAGGGAACTGCTTTACTTGCTGCTGTTATCTGAAGGGTGTCATATAAGAGCAGAGGTATGCACAGGGAGGATAGCCACTTGAAATATGGTCCAATCCAGTCATTAATAAGCAGTTGTGTGGTTAGGAGCAGGGTGTGTGTAAGATGTATATATTTACTTAACCACTCCAACATTAGGCAAATTTGTCCCTGTGTAATAATCTAGGACTACAGAATTAGGACTTTGTACCTGCCAGCACAACATAGTACATGGAACAAATCATTCAGCCCATGATATCTGTGCTTTGATGCCTTTTTAAACTGCACATGGTGATATCCCTCCAATTCCTGCCTGTTCATGTGTCTGTCTAAATGTCTTATAAATATTGCTGTAGCATTTGCTTTCACCACCTCCCCTGGAAGTGCTATCAAGCACAGTGATGTACAGGGGCGGCACAGTGGTGCAGTGGCAGATTTACTGCCTTACAGTGCTAGAGGCACGGGTTTGATCGTGACTATGTGTGCTGTCTGTATGGAGTTTGTACGTTCTCCCCGTGGCCTGCATGGGTTTTCTTTGGATTATCCGGTTTCCTCCCTACACTACATAGATGTACAGATTTGTAGGTTAATTGGCATTGGTAAAATTGTAAATTGCCTCTAGTGTGTAGGATAGTGTTAGTGTACGGGGTGATCGCTGGTCGCCTCTGACTTGGTAGGCCGAAGGGCCTATTTCCGCACTATATCTGTAAAGTGTAAACCACATACCTTTCTCTTTGGGGAGAGAGAGGAGGAAACTAGAAACATAAAAAAATAGGTGCAGGAGTAGGCCATTCGGCCCTTCGAGCCTGCACCGCCATTCAATATGATCATGACTGATCATCCAACTCAGTATCCCACACCTGCCTTCTCTCCATACCCCCTGATCCCTTTAGCCACAAGGGCCACATCTAACTCCCTCTTAAATATAGCCAATGAACTGGCCTCAACTACCTTCTGTGGTAGAGAGTTCCAGAGATTCACCACTCTCTGTGTGAAAAAAGTTTTTCTCATCTCGGGCCTAAAGGATTTCTAGCCTCATAAATCTCCTTTAATCTACCCCCTCTTACCTTAAGCCAATAGCCTCCAGCATATGACATTCCAGTCCTGAGAAAAAGACTGCGAGATAATGAACTCTTGGGAATTTTGGACTTTCATCCAAATAATTTTCTCTGGTGAGTTCCTGATCAATATTTGACTTGAAGTTGGCATCTCACCAATCAAGAATTGGAAAGGAAGTTGATCAAAAGTAGATTCCTAAATGGACAATGACGCGGTTCGGAATCAGCAATGAAATGCAGTGGTGGTGTAGCCGCTAAATTACCAGACATGTAATCCAGAGGTCTACCAAACCAGAATTCATATTGCACCATGGCAGATGTGATTTTGATTAATAATCTGGAATTCAGAAATAACTATTCATCAGCATTGATAATCACAAACTACTGGATTGTTGTAAAAACAAATCTGGTTTCATTATTGCTTTTCAGGTGAAGAAATCTGCCATCCTTAACTTATCTGGCCCCTTGTTCTCCAATATAGTCAAAATAGTGGAGCAAGGCTCTCAGTTCAAACACGGTTAGGAATGGGCAAATAATGTTGGCCTTGCCAGTGACATCCAGATCCTGAAATATCAATTAATATAAAGGAATCTGTCTGTATGGATGCAGTTTATATATTTAGATAAGATTTAATAAACCCTGCATGATACAAACCTTGGCTGCCTGATGCCATTCCGACTAAGCAAGGAGTAGGGAATGGATTAGGCAAAAACACCTGGAAGATCTGGGATCGAATGCAGAAGATAATCATATATATTGAGGAAACAGTCACAATGATTTTATATTTTTGAACTAGATAACCTGAAGATGCACATTTTACTGAATAACTTGATAAATTCCATGATAAATTGATCCATGATAAATTCCCCAGCAGTCACATAGTTCATTTACTGACAGAAAGTACTGCCACCAGTCAGTGAGTGTATCTACAACATGACAAGTATAGACTTTGCAGCGTACATGTAATACATTCACCTCGGCCTTCTCATTGTGGTCAATCCAATGGGCAGTGTGAGTACCTTACATTTAGGAGTATGCTGCCCCATCCAATGGTTTGCATATAAGACAGTGACTTCAAGAATCTAAGTTAAGCACGCTTAATTATTTAAAGTGAGTTCGCAGTTTTTGGTAAATGACTTTCTACATTTCTTCAAAACTTTCAAAAGCAATTAAAGGGCCTGTCCCACTTGGGTGTCGTTTGCGCATCAGGCAGGTGGCGCGCGAGGATTTTGAGAATCACAAAATCCTTGGGCGCCGCGCACTACCACGCGTCACTGCCAACGTCTCCACGTCTCACCATGCGCCATGCGCGCGTGCGTCGTGACGCGTAAATGATGTTGCGTAATTAACGCGCAAATTACGCCCAAGTGGAACAGGCCCTTAAAACACCTTGGGCAACTTTCAAAAGCAATTAAAACACCTTGGGCAATGGAGCTGTTGTGAATCAACAGGACTAGAGGACTTGAGGGCCTCAGTTATTGGGTGAGGTTTGGCAGGCCGGGACTGTTTTCCATGGAGCTCAGGAGACCATATAGAAGTGTACAAAATCAGTGGAGAGAATAGATATGATGAATGCAAAAAGTATTTTACCCAGAGAAGGGAAAACAACAACCAGAAGACATTGGTTTAAGGTGAAAGGGGAAAGATTAAATAGAAACCTGAGGAGCATTTTTTTACATGGGGTGGTGGATATATGGAATGAGCTGCCAAAGGAGGTAGTTGAGGTAGGTATTTATAATATTTAAAAGATGTTTGGACAGACAGATATGAATGGAAAAAGTTGCGAGGAAATGGGTCAAACATGGGCAGATGGGACTAGCGTCGATAGATCATCGTGGTTGGCATAGGCTGTATGACTCTGACTCTAGTAAAGCAAATTGGTGTCATAAGTCACTCGGCACAGAAAAAAGCCCTTCGGCCCAGCTTGATCATGCTAACCAAGATGCCCAAACTGAGCAAGCCAGCTTTACCTGCACCTGGCCCATATACCTCTAATTATTTTCTATCTACAAACCTATCTAAATGTCTTTTAAACATAGTTATTGTAACTGCCTCAACTATTTCCTCTGACTGTTCCTTCCATGTGCATATTCTGAACTTGCCCTCAGGTCTATGCCCTCTAGTTCTTAATTCCCCTACCCTGGGGGAAAAGACTCACCAACTCCACTCATGATATTATACACTGTAAGATCACTTCTCAGAATTGAGTGCTCCAAGGAGTAAAGTCCTAGTCTGCCCAACCTCTTCCTATAGCTTAGGGTGTTGCGTGATGGAGGTATCAATGAAAGTTCGAAGGGTTGGTGGGATGGAACGGGTCAAGGAGTGAGTGGTCAGTAAAGGGCTTGTGGCTAAGTACTACAGTGGGAAGACTGAGAGCCCTTGACTGACCTTTCCCAATCATGACTGATCTCAAGATAACTTGGTCCAAATTATTCTCTCAATATTGGAAAAGATGCAACCCACAGCGAGCGGTATCACCACATGTGCTTCAAGGCTATATTTAAGAGGGAGTTAGATGTGGCCCTTGTGGCTAAGGGGATCAGGGGGTATGGAGAGAAGGCAAGTACGGGATACTGAGTTGGATGATCAGCCATGATCATATTGAATGGCGGTGCAGGCTCGAAGGGCCGAATGGCCTACTCCTGCACCTAATTTCGATGTTTCTATGTTTCTAAGGCTTAGATTCCTACAATCATATGAACCATCTTGGATAGCACTCTTCTCACTTTAAAAAAACTAATAATCAAATGTCAATTGTGTAATGCAGGGGGACAAAAATCATTATACTACTGAATTTCAAGGCACGTTATCTTAATATTTCATGCAAGAAGAAAGTAAAATAAAAATCTTGAATTACAGCACATAGGTACAGGGATCAATCTATTGATAGAAAGGCTAAATATTTTTTTTTTGGATGGAAGTAGAATTCCATCTGCACATGTCAATCCAATTACCACCATCATCAAATCCTGCATCTCCTGAAGGTTAGATGTCTTTGCAATGGATGAGATTGACATGTAAGTAAATCTATTCCCTTTCATGTTCACTTATGTTGAGTATTTCAATCTGTGCACTCTCTAAATCATGTCACTTCTTCGAAACACTTAAACAGAATGTGAAATAGCAACTGCAAATCCTGTTTGTTCTCCCAACCCCATAAGGCAGATTATAATTGCCCCAATGCAGACAGTATTGTCTCCTACCTGTCACTTCCATTCATTAGTTGACTCCTGTTGATGTCTGTATCCCTTCTCCTAAACTCACACTGCAGTCATAACCTGTGCTCTAAGAGCCACTTGATATAGAATTAATTAATCTCTGAGCACCTGCACATTCTGCAGTAAGATGAACAAGCTCTGTGATATTATTACTGATTAATGGCTCTTTGGTTCCTTGAGCAATGTCAGGATTTCCACAGTAAATTCAGATTCAATAAAATATTTCAACTTGGAATAATCGCAGGAAAACAATGACAGGAGATGGATAGAATCTCCACCAGAAACAGCAAAACATATCTGATTCACCAGGTTTATTGCTGTTGTGTTTATTTTTCATATCTTCTGTCACCCTTGCATTGGGGAATGGGTCAGATAAATAGTCTTGCATAACACAGTAATTGTTATAATACAGGGCATGAAAACCAGAGACCTGAATGTGAGTTTAACTTCCACTACGTTAATTAGCTAAATTCATTAACCATATAACCATATAACAATTACAGCACGGAAACAGGCCATCTCAGCCCTACATGTCCGTGCCGAACAACTTTTTTTCCCCTTAGTCCCACCTGCCTGCACTCATACCATAACCCTCCATTCCCTTATCATCCATATGCCTATCCAATTTATTTTTAAATGATACCAATGAACCTGCCTCCACCACTTCCACTGGAAGCTCATTCCACACCGCTACCACTCTCTGAGTAAAGAAGTTCCCCCTCATATTACCCCTAAACTTCTGTCCCTTAATTCTGAAGTAATGTCCTCTTGTTTGAATCTTCCCTATTCTCAAAGGGAAAAGCTTGTCCACATCAACTCTGTCTATCCCTCTCATCATTTTAAAGACCTCTATCAAGTTCCCCCCCCTTAACCTTCTGCGCTTCAGAGAATAAAGACCTAACTTATTCAACCTATCTCTGTAACCTAGTTGTTGAAACCCAGGCAACATTCTAGTAAATCTCCTCTGTACTGTCTCTATTTTGTTGACATCCTTCCTATAATTGGGCGACCAAAATTGTACACCATACTCCAGATTTGGTCTCACCAATGCCTTGTACAATTTTAACATTACATCCCAATTCATTACATTACAATTCAAACAATCATTTGGAAATAAAAAGCTTGTGGCCATTAATTGTTTGCATGATACAGAATGAAAACACTCCGTTTGGCCCACTGAATCCATGCTAAATTATACACACTCGTGTTATGTTATCCCACTTTTGCAACCACTCCTACACAACCTATAGAGGCCAATTACAGTAGCCTACAAACACACACATCTTTGGGATGTGGGAGGAAACAGGAGCACCCAGAGGAAACCAAGTGGTCACAGGAAGAATGTGCAAACTCCACACAGACAGCATCCAAGATCATGATTGAACTTGGATCTATGGCACTGTGAGACAACAGCTCTAGCAGTTAGACCATAATATCGCATAATGCCTTGGATTATCGCAAAACATTAACTGGCTCAATAATTGGCCTGTCCCACTTACGCAACTTTTCAGGCGACTACAAGAGCATATGAGGTCGCCACAATTTCGCCACATGTTCGCTGGAGGTTGCCGGGGTGCCGCCTGCATGGTGGTGAGTAGTTCCCGCATTCTCGTAACTAGGCGCGGCTTCAATCTGCTCACCGCTAATTTTTCAGAATTTTGACGCCATGAAGAATAGTGACATTTTTCGTGACGTAGTTGCACTGGTAGTGGGTCGCCAGGAGGTCGATGTTTGTCTTAGGTTCTCATAGGTTGTCGCCGGTGCTGACTGGTGAATTTAATTGGCTCATTTGGACAAAAAACAGTAGTTTTCAGAACCAGGGATAACCGACTGTTAATGTTATTGTCCGCCGAGCTTCACAGCCGTGTATCTCTGGCTTCTTAAAAGTTGTCTCCACTCCTTGCCCCCACCCTATCTCCCCCATCTCTCCCTTCCCTTCCCCCCTTCTCCCCACCTCTCCCCCCTCTTTTAAAGGACTTAAGTGACCCTTCCTGTACACCGTGCTTTCACCGTCTTAATTATAGCGCCAGCCTTCCTGTTCATCGTGATGTGTGTCTGTATCACACTGGCTTTGCACCGTGATTTTCACTCAGACAGCGCTCCCCCCACTTGCCCTGTCCCCCGACTGCATAACTGGTTGGTGAAGGAAGCGGTGTGTATGTGTGTGTGTGTGTGTTCCTCTTCCACAGTTGCCATTCTAGTCGCCGGTTTTTCAGCGACCTGCTACGACTTGACAGTCGCCGGTAGTCTGCTGAAAAATTGCCTAAGTGGGACAGGTCCATAATGTTCTTTAGGGAAGAAAACCATGTCATCCTTGCACAGCCTGGCTGATAAATGATGTGAGTTCCACACCAGGTGGTTGACTACTGACAGGCAGACCTCAAAATTGACCCAGAAAGACCCTCAGTTGTGGTACCAATTTAGCAGGGTAAATGATGTTAGGCAATAACTGTTGATTATCCCATAAATGTCCAAATCCCGACAGTGAATTACAAAAATAATTTAAGTTTATAATTCATCTTGACTCTAGTGTGGAATGGAAAGGTGATGAAAGTTAGCTCCGGTCTGGCACCTAGTGGTAGTAACTTCAAGTTGCAAATAAAAATCTCCCATTCAAAGCCTGAAGGATCAAAACAATTCAATGTCACATCTAAAAAGGTCCTTTGGGACTTTTGCACAAAGGCATCATTTTCTCAGTATTTCCCAATAAGATGAGATTACTCTTTGGTCCACACAAGGAGAAAAACATGGTTACAAGTCCACAAGTAATAGGAGTAGAATTAGGCCATTCGGCCCATCGGGTCTACTCCGCCATTCAATCATGGCTGATTTATGCCTCCTAATCCCATTTTCCTGCCTTCTCCCCATAACCCTTGACTCCTGTTTTAATCAAGAATTTGTCTATCTAGGACTGCAACTTGTTCATAGTCCACACTTTTGGATTAACATCTAGCCTGTGGATGTGACATAGGGCTAACACAGAATTGGTGTCAAGGAAAGAACATTCACGTCGCCGCCCTGTATCCGCCAATCTTTCCACCACTACGCACAAGAAGCACAAGACGCCATTGTATACAGATGCCGAGAAGTTTGTTCAGCTCTGGCTGAACAATTTCTAATCTTGTGATGTGGACTCAATAAGAAGAACACAGAATTAACATTTGCAATACAGGACTAATATAGGGTTAACATTTCCAACACAGGACAAATATCTGCATTCTAGAGCTGAAATAGGAACAATATTTGCAATGTAGGATTAACATTTGGAATGAAGAGCTGACATCTGGAACTCAGGGCTAACTTCTGCATTTTAAGCTTAACAGCTGCAACCCAGGACTAATAGCTTCAAACACACAATTGTAAACCAGTGCCAGTTCTAGTATGTAAATAAGGCTGGAGTGATGATTATTATCTTGTCTCACCTTCCTCTGCTCCCACCAATGAAGCGCTCAAATTGAAAGCTGTCCTAAAATGGTAGGCAAAGTGTATTGTTAGTGACCTAATGGGTTCTGATCTTGCAAAATCCCCAAGATTCTGGAATGGTTCCAGCAGATTGGTGCCCCCTCCGCCATTAAATATTCAGGGAAGAGAAACGGCAAACAGGTACTCCAGACAGAGCAGCTGATATCTGTCATTAGGGAAATCATACTAACAAGCAGGGAGCAAATAAACTGTAGTGTATTTCAATTTCCAGAAAGCATTCAATAAAGTACTAAATAGGGTAAGAGATGTTGTGGATAATATGCTGGCATGTATTGATTAACAATAGCAACAATGAAAGCTTGCATAAAAGGATCATTTTGAGGTTGGTGAGCTATGACAAGTGTATACTGTAACAATGTTGAGCGCTGAGGCCCCAACTAATGATGTTAATAATAATGTTAAGGGGCAGGGTTAATGCAGCTAAATTTGTTGACAGTACAAAAATAGCTTGGAAAGCAAGTGGTGTAAAGGGTCTACAAAGGGGCCGAGATGGTATGAGGAATGGGAAAAGATGGTAAGATGTGAGATTGTCCACTTTGGCGAGGCTACAGAATGGAGCTATGCAGGTATCGTGTACCATTGAAAACTGGCTGACAGATACAGCCAGTAGGAAGAGAAATGGAAGGGTCACCGTTATTGCAGAAGGCCATGGAGCACCCAAACAAGGTTATGGTTACTATGACTGCACAGTGCAAAGATGAGACTACAAATGGAGTATTATGTACAACCTTGGACTCATTTTATGAAAAGATTTCTTGGAGACAGTTCTGAAAAGGTGCATTTGGTTGATTCCTGGGATGAAGAAGTTGTCATGAGGAAAATTTGAAAAGTTTTAAACCCCCTATAGAAATTTGGGTTTTAAAGAACATTCAGTGATCTTATTGAAATAGATATGATTCTAAGGGGGCTTAATAAGATGAATGCTGAAATATTTGCCACATAGCAATAAGGGTCACCCATTTATCATGGGGATGAGGAACAATTTCTTGTCTCAGATGATGAAGTTTAGGAATACACTACTCCAGGGAGCTGTGGAAGCTTTTGAAATATCAAGGGATATGGAGTTAATACAGGAAAGTTGCACCGAGGTAGAAAAGGTGTGAGGGGCTGGATGGCCCACTTTGCTTATATTTATTATGACCAAGTGGGACCTGTTGGGTCCCATGTTCACACGAGGGGGCTGGTCCCCCAATGCAATATTCCACCTCTCCACCAATTCCAATATTTCTGGCCAGTGGGGGGAGCTTTCTGGAGCGCTAGTATGGGTGTTGTGGGCTGAAGGGACTGGTTTCCAGAGGGCTAGAATGGACATTGTGGGCCAAATGGATTCTTGGGCTGGCAGCTCAGTCACTCAGGCCTGGTGGGCTGGCAGATCAGTCAGTCAGGGCTGGTGGTTTCAGGCAGACCAAACAACTCATTTCATTTCATTTCCAATTGCATTGCAGTTTCAAGCACAGGGCAGGCCGCACAGGGCATAGCGTATTGCATTTTCATTTCACTTCCATTGCCATTGCAGTTTCAAGCACAGGGCAGGCTCAAGCCAAACAGCTGATTGTATTTTCACTTAATTTCCATTGCCATTGCACTTTCGTGCACAGGGCAGGCTCAAGCCAAACAGCTGATTGCATTTTCACTTCATTTCCATTGCCATTGCAGTTTCAAGCACAGGGCAGGCTCAAGCCAAACAGCTGATTGCATTTTCACTTCATTTCCATTGCCATTGCAGTTTCAAGCACAGGGTAAGCCAAACAACTCATTTCATTTTCAAACAAGAGGACATGACTTCAGAATTAAGGGACAGACGTTTAGGGGTAACATGAGGGGGAACTTCTTTACTCAGTGAGTGATAGCGGTGTGGAATGAGCTTCCAGTGGAAGTGGTGGAGGCAGGTTCGTTGATATCATTTAAAAATAAATTGGATA
This sequence comes from Leucoraja erinaceus, assembly GCF_028641065.1. Lineage (NCBI taxonomy): Eukaryota > Metazoa > Chordata > Chondrichthyes > Rajiformes > Rajidae > Leucoraja > Leucoraja erinaceus. The sequence continues at coordinate 15,676,523 of NC_073384.1, read as the reverse complement.
GGCATATGGATGAGAAGGGAATGGAGGGTTATGGTATGAGTGCAGGCAGGTGGGACTAAGGGAAAATAATTGTTCAGCACGGACTTGTAGGGCCGAGATGGCCTGTTTCCGTGCTGTAATTGTTATATGGTTATATGGTTATTAAGGGCTAACAAATCATTTATTCAAGTACATTGCTTAATCAGTGTTCTGTAGTTTCCCAGCTCAGACAGAGAATCGTGACCTCTCCCTCACCATCTTACAGACAGACTGAGCCACGCCCACACATCCGGGTTTTATATTCCCCCCTCCCACCAGAAGGGGCGTGGCCTTCATGGCGGTGATTGACAGGAGATAGAATCTCAAGATTTTTTAAACACTAATAAGTCTTTTATTTTTCATTGATGGGAAAAATCCTCGGGGCCTGTGCAGCAGAGAAGGACTCTGAGTAAGATGGCAAAAAAATCATAGCCATATGTGCTAGTGTTTTTTCTAAAATCAAAGTACAGTGCAAACAGGAAGTGGTCAAGATGGGACTTTTAATTATATAGATGCTAAGTCACTGGTATATTCAACACTGAAATACACCCAGGTGTACTTACACACATAAAATTATTCCCTTCATCAGTGGTCTTCATGCTCTCATCAGTCAATGGGTACATCCCATCCCATCCCACTGACACAACAGACCACTGAGGTGATGGCATTAGCGATGGAGGAAGTGGGCGTCGTGCATCTCAACATTGACTTTGACCTCGTATGATATCACAGCACTGGATCAAACGCAAGCAAGGAAGCTTTTAATCCACATCACACAAAAGTGGCACCAGCATCGATTGTGTGGGTCAACATGATTTGAATAATTATTGCACCACATTATTCTGTTGAACTCAGATAGTTTTCAGAACATAAACTGAAACTCAATTTGCTTAACATAATAAGTGGCAGAAAACTGTGATCCTGTTGTTCCTTGAGGTAAGGTTGTACTGTTTTTTCTTACTATCCATTGGTGTTCGAAGGGTAATAAGGGACATGATTGAAATGTATAAGATGAGAAGAGATCGTGACATGATGGATGTAGACAGGGTGCTTCTTATATGAGAATCTAGAACCAGTGATAACTGTTTAACAATAAGATGTTGCCCATTTAAAACAGGGATGAGGTAATTTTTCTTCCCATCAGATGGTCATATGTCTTCAACACACTCTTCATCATGGGGAAGCAAAAACAGGAGTTATGAGATACTTTTACAATAACAGTAGATAGATTATTGATAAACAGGGATTGATCATCACCAGCGATTTGGCAAGAATACAGTTTAGGTTGGATTCAAATTTGCCGCACCTTGGCCATGAAACCAAGTGACCTTCTCCTGCCCTTAATTTACAAGTAAAGTTCAACTCCAATGTATGTATTTATTTATTTATTTATATAAGGGACAATAGCATCAGTAGCATCTATTGCCCATCCCCAAGTGCTCACAAGAAGGCGATAGTTGGGCCATCTATTTATTGTTATCGCAATGCGGGTAAGTGGTGAAAAGATTAGGATTTGAACCCAGCAACAATGAAGAAGTAGTGGTATTTGTCCAACTTGAAAAGAGAGGAAGTCAAGCCATGTGATTCATGTCCTTCCAGGATCTGTGACAGTTAAGGATTTGTGAGATGCTGTTGAAGAAGAATTGTTACGGCAGACACAATATAGACAGCATCCATTCTCCATGATTTGTTGTTTTTCAATGTCCAAGCTCCAAAGATCAGATGTTGAATTAGAAAAACCAAGCCAACTTCACTGAAAATCAACTACAAAGAAATATGTTCTACCACAATGTGAATTGGTGACAGTGACCTCTAACTGCAAGGTGACAGGCATTTTCCAGAGAGGTGCGGGCTGCAGGCATCCTGGCCTCAGGATCATTCCAGGCTGCAACATTTCATGGTCTGCTGCTCACTGCTGTGTTAAGGAGCTCCACGCGAGAGAAGCAGAGACTTGATCCATTTTGTTTTAGTCCACAGGTGCAGACAGACAAAGCACAGACACTTACCTACAATTATACTTACCGACACTTACCTACAACGCTTCCCCACAATACAGTTATTCACAGACTTTGGAAAGATCAATGGGAAAAGGATGCATGGAGTGCTCGGCTGTATTCCTGCACTGTTTTCATGGACCACAGGTACAAATAAATATGCCTTCATATGCACCATCATACACCAGTCTGTCCAGGTCACTTTGTGTGCTCTGGCAACCTGGATCTCCTGGATCCCAGCCATTTTGGTTCCCCTTCCCTTTCCACACCAGCCTGTCAGTCCTCGGCCTTGTTCACTGCCAAGTTATGGCCAAATGCAAACTACAGGAACAGCAGCTTGTATTCCGCCTTGGTAATCTGCAGCCTACTGATATGAACATTGTCTTTTGTGCCTCTGGATCCCTCTGATCCCCACTCAATCCCATAGATGCGGCATTCATTCATTATGTAACTGCGTTCACCCCTGACTGGAAGAGGATTACGGTCTGTCGCTTAAAGTGCTGGCTTCAGTGATTGTCTTGCCACATTACATGCTGAGACCCATGAGATATTGGCCTGACATTCGCAACACTGTTGTATGAAACTTGCAATTGAAGCCTGCAATCTTCATGCGCTTACACTAACAGCATTAGGGCGACCTGCAAAAGGCAAAACAAGGCCATCTTTGAGGTTATGAGAGAAGGTCTCACTCAAGTTGACTGGAGCAGGTTATTTGAAGGGAAAGGAACATCGGCCATAGGATGGTTTTTTAAAACGTGCTGACAAAAGCTCAGGATGCGTACGTCCCAATTGGAGTGAAGGGCAAAGCAGGCAAACTTAAGGAAGCTTGCCTAACGAGGAAAATTGAGGCATTTGGTCAAAAACAAGAAGGATGCATGAGACGGGTATATTCAGCTGGGATCAAGTGCATCCCTGGAGGAAGTTCAGGAACTAAGGAGTATACCGAAAAAGGAGATCAGAAGGGCAAAAAGGGGCCAGAAGATAGCTCTGGTGAGTAGCATTAAGGACAATCCCAAAAGATTTTATAAATACATAAGCGGGAAAAGGGTAACAAGAGAGAGAGTGGGACATCACAGGAATCAAAACGGTCACTTCTGTGGAGCCACAGGAGATGGGCAAGGTCCTCAATGAGTATTTCTCCTCTGTATTTACTGAGGAGAAAGACAGTAGGACAGAGGAACTTGAGGCAGACAATGGAAGTGTCTTGAGAGCAGTCAGGGTTAACATCGAAGAAGTACTGAAGGTACTATTGTGTATGAAGATAGACAAATCTCCAGGGCCTGGTCAGATATATCCGAGGACATTGTTGGAAATCAGAGGAAATTGCGGGAGCACTGGTTGAAATTTACGACTCATCCTTAAATACAGGAGCGGTGCTGGAAGACTGGAGGGTGACAAATGTTGTGCCTCTTTTCAAGAAGGGCTGCAGGGAAAATGCTTTGAACTATAGGCCGGTGAGCTTAGCATCTGTAGTTGGAAAGTTACTTGATAGTATTTTGAGGGAAAGGTTATTCAGGCTGTAGTGACAGTCTTTACGACGTCTCAAGGTATTAGCCCTCGATAGTCACTAATTTGCTGACTATGGTTCAGAAGGTAATCCACGAGACATTCAAAGCCGGCGAAAGATGACTATTCCAGAACACTCTTGATTAATAGTTTCTTTATTATAGTAGTACAAAACAGTAAAACCACTCTGAAAACTTCTTCTTGTACAAGTACATCGTCTTCCAGCATACTCATGATCATGTCGTGATCATGCTCATAATCATGGTCAAAAACTATATCTTCCCCCTAGTCTTCACCGACTTAAACTAAAAACTAAAAACTATCTGGGAATCTGCGCCAGATTCCTAGCCACGAACACGCCCCAGACTACATATAAATCCCACCCACATAATTACAGGCAGATAAAATTAAAGGTAACTGGATATAAATATAATTGAGAGATAGTTGAATGGATAGCAATTGGTTCCATGGAAGGAAGCAGTGGGTGATGGTGGAAGGTTGCTTCTCGGACTGGAGGCCTGTGACTAGTGATGTGTCTCAGGGTTCGGTGCTAGGCCCATCACTGTTTGTCATCTACTTCAATGATTTGGATGAGAACATACAGGCAAAGATCAGCAAGTTTGCTGATGATACAAAAGTGGGTGGTTTTGCAGATAGTGAAGATGGTTGTGAAAAATTGCAGCAGAATCTGGATCGATTGGCCAGGTGGGCTGAGGAATAGTTGATAGAATTTAGATTTAGATTTCTAGACCACTGGGGTCTCTTGTGAGGAGGATGCTGTGAGAATGAAGTTGGGGGAGTTTTCCAGCGTCTGCAGTTCCTTCTTAAACAAATGACTTGGACAAGTAGGGGGAGTGGGCAGATGCATGGCAGATGAAGTTTAATGCGGATAAATGTGAGGTTATCCACTTTGGTAGCAAAAACAGGAAGGCAGATTAATATCTAAATGGTGTCAAGTTGGGTAAAGGGGAAGTAGAACGGGATCTGGGGGTCCTTGTACATCAGTCAATGAAAGTAAGCATACAGGTACAACAGGCAGTGAAGAAAGCGAATGGCATGTTGGCCTTTATAACAAGAGGAATCAAATATAGGAGCAAAGAGGTCCTTCTGCAGTTGTACAGAACCCTAGTGAGACCACACCTGGAGTATTGTGTGCAGTTTTGGTCCCCTAATTAGAGGAAGGACATTCTTGCTATTGAGGGAGTGCAGCGTAGGTTTACAAGGTTAATTCCCAGGAAGGCGGGACTGTCATCTGCTGAGAGAATGGAGCAGCTGGGCTTGTACACTCTGGAATTTAGAAGGATGAGAGGGAATCTTATTGAAACATATAAGATTGTTAAGGGTTTGGACACGCTGGAGACAGGAAACATGTTCCCGATGTTGGGGGAGTCCAGAACCAAGGGCCACAGTTTAAGAATAAGGAGTAAGTCATTTAAAACAGGAGCAAGGAAACACTTTTTCTCACAGAGAGTGGTGAGTCTGTGGAATTCTCTGCGTCAGAGGGCGGTGGAGGCAGGTTCTCTGGATGCTTTCAAGAGAGAGCTAGATAAGGCTCTTAAAAATAGTGGAGTCAGGGGATATGGAGAGAAGGCAGGAACGGGGTACTGATTTGGAATGATCAGCCATGATCACATTGAATGGAGGTGTTGGCTCAAAGGGCCAAATGGCCTACTCCTTCACCTATTGTCTATTGTAATACAGATAAGTGTGTGCTGTAGCATTTTTGGACGTCTAACAAGGGTAGGACCTACACAGTGAATGGTAGGCCTCTGGGTAGTGTTGTAGAGCAGAAGGATCTAGGAGTGCGGGTGCATGGTTCCTTGAAGTTTGAGTTGTAGGTAGATAAGGTGGTCAAAAAGGCTTTTGGCACATTGGCCTTCGTCAGAGTATAGAGTATAGAAGTTGGGAGATATTGTTGCAGTTGTATCAGACGTTGGTGAGACCTCATTTGGAATATTGTGTTCAGTTCTGGGCACCTTGTTATAGGAAATATATTGTCAAGCTTGACAGGATTCAGAGAAGATTTACGAAGATGTTGCCAGGACTAGAGGGCGTGAGCTATAGGGAGAGGTTGAGTTGGCTGGGTCTCTATTCCTTGGAGTGCAGGAGGATGAGGGGTGATCTTATAGAAGTGTACAAAATCGTGAGAGGAATAAATTGGGTAGATGCACAGAGTCTCTTGCCCATAGTAGGGGAATCTAGGACCAAAGGACATAGGTGTAAGGTAAAGGGGAAAAGCTTTAATAGGAATCTGAGGGATAACTATTTTACACAAAGGGTGGCGGGTGTTTGGATCAAACTGCCAGATGAGGTAATTGAGGCTGGGACTATCCCAACATTTAAGAAACAGTTAGACAGGTACATGGATAGGACACGTTTGGAGGGATATGGACCAAGCACAGGCAGGTGGGGCAAGTGTAGCTGGGACATGTTGGCCAGTGTGGGCAAGTATGGACGAAGGGTCTGCTTCCACACTGTATCACTATGACTCCAACGTTGTGGATCAAGGTCAAGGTTAAATTGCCCAAAACGAAATCCAGAATGGCCCGCAGAAACCGAACAAAGCTCTGTGAGATGGTTTAACATCATCTCACAGACAGGATGTTGAACCATGGATCTATATCTAAATTGTTTCCTGCCTTTCCGAAAGAATTTTTAAAATACTTGCTTAAAATGTAATAATTGCAAATACATATTATTTGTTTGAAATGATTTATTCATATAAATATTCCCAGTGCCTTCCCATCCTCTTTGTTCACTTCACTGTGCATCATTGTGCAATTCAGGGTGGCACATAAACATACCATGAATTAAGAAATTGAAAGTAGCCTTTCTGCTTTTGTTGCCCCTCCAACTTCTACTATTCTGCTGCTGTATCTGCTAATTCTGGTATCATTGTATTGTGCTAATAATATTGTTCCTACTATTAATCCGATTGATATTACCTTCAGCTCAATTTATTTTTATTATCACCAGTATTTCGATTAATTCCAGTGTTCATGCTCATAAGTTGTAGGAGCAGAATTAAGTAATTTGGCCGACCAAGACTACTCTGCCATTCAATCATGGCTGATCTATCTTTCCCTCTCAACCCCAATCTCCTGATAACCCCTGACACCCTTACTAATCAAATGTTTTTTATGAATTCTGCATTAATAATGTTTTTTATGAATTCTGCATTTACTAGTTGACTGAATATAACCATTCATGCTTACAGTCAATAGTTTAACTGCTCTTGTTACTATTTATGTTGGATTATTCATCTTAATACCTTAATCTTAATAAAGTATGATAATTACTCAACTGTTCCTTTTAGCGTTGTTGTTACTATTACTTTCTGGAAACAGTATTGATCTAACTAGTCCTAATCCTGCTACTTATATTATTGGTCTTGTTGGTTCTATTATTGCCAATATAATTTCAGATAATTTTACTAAACATTATACTGTAATGTTAGAACAGATAATCTTGCTTCTGCTATTATCCTCGATTCTCCCATTAGAGTTGCCATTATTATTCATCTAGCTATTTCAACTAACAATTGGTACTATTTTATTAATGCTCTTCTCTCCCAATACTGGTGTTACTATTAATCCTATTATTACTATTACCACAGCCTTCCTAGTAATGTTTTTATTATAATTATCCCAGTGGTATTGATAAAAGGAAAACTGAACATGAATAGTTATAAAATCAGCTGAATAAAATTAAAGATGCCTTCAAGTCATGATGATTAACAATACTGGCATGGATATTTCTCATTGGTGCTCCCTTGATCCTTGCCTCTATTAGCACTTTCTATTAGTCCCACGTTGACAGAAGTGGCACACGTGGTTATGGGGGTGATTCATCCCTCCTGTTCCCAGGAATGATTAGGTTAACAATGATTTAGGTTTGAAGGCACTGAGCCTGTACTCGCTGGAATTTAGATGGATATAAGGAGGGGACCTCATTGAAACTTACCGAATAGTGAAAGGCCAGGATAAAGTGAATATAGAAATGATATTTCCACTTGTGGGAGAGTCTAGGACCTCAGGCCATAGGCTCAGAATAATAGGATGTAACTTTAGAAAGGAGATGAGAAGGAATTTCTTTAGTGAGAGAGTGGTGAATCTGTGGAATTCATTGCTACAGACAGCTGTAGAGGCCAAGTCAATGGATATTTTTAAGGCGGAGATTGACAAAGGCAGGAGAATGGGGTTGAGAGGGAAAGATAAATCAGCCATGATTGAATGGCAGAGCAGATGATGGGGCGAATGGCCTAATTTTGCTTCTAGAACATAAACTTATGCTCCACAAAAACGTGCTCAGTTACCATTGTGCAGTGTCAAGGTGTCAATGTTGGTTAGTTCGAGGCAGCCCATAATGTCTCAGTACATGTTCTTCAGCACCGAATATTTTTTCATTATGATTGGACTGCTTCTACGCCAGACCTGCAATACCTGAAATATTTTCAGGGTTTTTTTCCCTCTGTGGTTACCTTGAATTATGGAGCACAGTTTCAGAATAAATGATTGTCCATTTAAGATGTAGGTGAGGAGGAATTTCCTCACCGAGGGCAGTGAATCTTTGAAATTCTCTTCTCCAGGCAGCAGCATAAATTCAAGGCTATGTGCTAAAGACTTTTGGTATACAAGTTTTGGTCAATGGAACAGCAGCAAACTGGAGCTGAGGCCAAATTCAGATCAGCTGTGATATTATCTGTACAGCCTTCTGCTGCTCCTATTTCTTATGCTCCTGTGCAACCCTGTTTAGTGCTGGATCAACACAGGGGGATTACAAAGATCCTGAGTGACTGATTACAATCCCCATTTTGAATTTGTAAGCTTAAAGATGGTGTTGTTTCATGCACAAGATCTCTCCCTTGCCTTCTCTGTGTACCTTGAAAGAGGCAGTGTAGTCTGTGGTCATTATAGATTATCACAGTGAGCTGAATGGATGCCTTGCTGGTTCATTTTTGTTTCAGCTAATGGCTTGCATTGCAGTTGCGCAAATGCCAGAAAATGACTTGGATTTTGATTGGATCTGGCCAAAGCTGACAAGCACCATAGCAGCCAGACTGCCCACTGGGTGCAGCTGTCGGAGTGTCCTTGATCTGGGATAGTATTGCAATTGCTAGGCTAGTGTTGCAAGTCCTAGACATAAATAAACTCCATAAATAAACGTATGTGTGAATTGGTTAGTCATTTATGCCATGTTAAAAAAAGTGAATTTACTTCTAAACAATACACCTTACCCTTATTAGTAATGTTGTACCTGTTTAATTTATAATTCATCATTAGTTCCATTGTTCCCATTTATACGTGTTCCTATTCATACAGCTGCTCCAAAAAATGGTGGTATTACTATTCGTGCTGGTGATACAATTTTCATGGTAGTTTTTTTTTCCTAAGCATTCTGATGATAATAACTCATGCTGTTCTTGTAGTACAGCTGCCATTATTCTAGCAGATCCTATTATGAATGAATCTCTTTATTGTCATTGCACATGGTACAACGCAATTTAAAAGTCAATCCCACGGTGCGATTCACAAGAGCAATTTTAAATATATAAGAAAAGGTAAAAATATATACATATTAAAAAAAATTACAGATAAATAACAATAGCAGCTGAGGTAGAACCATTCAGTTGACTGAGTGTTATTTCTTATTTTGCATTGTTAAGTTCACGTATGACTATGGGGTAGAAGCTGTCTCTGAGTCTGTTTGTGCGAGTTTTGAAAGAACTGTACCGTCTGCCAGAGGGCAGCAGGTGGAACAGGTTGTGTCCAGGGTGGGAAGGGTCCTTCAGGATGTTGGCTGCCCTGCCAAGGCAGCGAGAGCTGAAGATGTCCTTCAGGGAAGGCAGTGGGCAGCCAGTGATTTTTTGTGCGGTGTTGATGACCCTTTGAAGGGCTCTCCTGTCTGCTGCAGAGCAGCTGGCATACCATGTGGTTATACAGTACGCCAGCACACTCTCGATGGAGCAGCGGTAGAAGGACACCAGCAGCTTCTCCTCCAGGTTGTTTTTCCTGAGGATCCTCAGAAAGTAGAGTCGCTGCTGGGCCTTCTTGACTGCTGTGGTGGTGTTTGTAGTCCAGGAGAGATCCTCCGTAATTTGTGTGCCCAGGAATCTGAAGTCTGAGACCCTTTCCACACAGTCCCCATTGATGAATAGGGGTTTGGGGGCTGCACTGTTCTTACGGAAGTCTATGATAATTTCCTTTGTTTTTGTGGTGTTTAGGATGAGGTTGTTGTCTGAACACCACGCTGCCAGTCTTTGGACTTCCTCCCTGTAGGCTGCCTCATCTCCTCCTGAGATACGTCCAACCACAGTCGTGTCGTCCGCAAACTTGACGATGGTGTTGGTGGAGTGGGCGGAGGCATAATCGTTGGTGTAGATGGCGTAGAGTAGGGGGCTCAACACAGCCCTGTGGGGAGCCGGTGCTGAGTGTGATGGGGGTGGATAGGTGATGGCCCAGTCTGACGGTCTGGGGGCGGTTAGACAGAAAGTCCTTGATCCAGAGGCAGATGGGTTGGGAGAGTCCTAAATCCATGAGTTTGGTGACCAGTCTGCTGGGGATGATGGTATTAAAGGCGGAGCTAAAGTCAATGAAAAGCATCCTCACATAGCTCCCCTGGTGTTCGAGGTGGGTCAGTGCAGTGTGAAGAGCAGTGGCAATGGCATCCTCAGTGGACCTATTTGCTCTGTAGGCAAACTGATGTGGATCGAAGGTGGGCGGGAGGCTGGCTTTGATGTGCTGCTGGACCAGCCTCTCGAAACACTTCATGATTACTGGTGTGAGAGCGACCAGTCGGTAGTCGTTAAGGCTGCTGATAACAGGCTTTTTTGGTAGTGGGATGATTGTGGCAGACTTCAGGCACGGTGGGATGATGGATTTGGACAGGGACAGGTTGAAGATTTTCGTGAAGAACTCGGAGAGCTGGTCTGCACATTCCTTCAGAACCCTTCCTTTGGCATCCCTGATGCCTTTCTTCAGGTTGGCTCTAGCAGCGCTGTACAGGGCTCTGTCGCCAGACCTGAAGGCGGTGTTGCGGTCCTTGAGGAGAGTTTGGACCTGTTTTGTCATTCACGGCTTCTGGTTGGGGTACACCCGGATGAGTTTGTCGACGGTGACGTTGTCAACACAGTTCTGGATGTAAAAGAGTACCGTGGATGTGTACTCCTCCAAGTCCTGATTTCCAAAAATGTCCCAGTTTGTCCTATGAGACTATCAATACCAATTAACCAGTCTTAGTATTAATCCAATTGTTCCTATATATGCTGAAAGCACTCTTCCAGCTGGACCTATAACTTCAAGTGTTATGATTAGTCAAGGTGTTCTTGTTAATACTGGAATTACTATTACTTTCCATAATATCATAAACAACAAATTTAAATGATCCATTCAACACTGATATGAAAAATGTTTTAGTTCCTATTAATGTGGGTTATGAAACATGCTAATCCCCTTAACACTGGCACCTTTTGATGCATATTGTTCCTTTTTCTTCTGGGAATTGCTCTTGGGTCTGTTGCACCTGTTAATGCTTTAATAAGATTATATTAATCATGCTCTATCAATATATACAAATTATGGTGTTAAAACTAAAATTGATAACAAAACTGTATTAATAATACTGGGAGTATTTAGTTCTGTTCCTTGGGCCGTCTTAAGCCGGCACACTTGGACATTGACAAACCAATGCAGGTGGTACAGCCCCACCGCCACGACCGCACCTGCCCTCAACTCTGCTAGCTGCGACCCCGAACACAGGGGACGCCAACACGAGATCAGGCCGCCTCACTTGTGAGCCTAACCGCTTCCATTACTCCGGTTCTGGGGGGAGGGGGGTCATGTGATGGGATGAGCCATTTTGGTATTGAATCGTCGTTGGTCGGGCTCGAACTCTCGCGTGGACCGGGCATGATCTGGGCCGCTCAATCACGCAGTCAGGGGTCGGGCAGTTAGGCGGTTGGAATTCAAAGGCGGCAGTTGCAATTCAAAGGTTTGGCGATTGATGTGGAACTCGGGTGTGCTCATGAGCAACGGCACAGTAGTAGTAAAATATTAACTTGATGCGCGCGTGAGTGACGGGGCTGTATCTGTTAATTATTAAACAGAGTGTTTACACAACGCATAGACCTCTACAGGTTGATATTTTTGGCACTACAACTGTTTAATGATGGGTTAGTATAAGTAGAAGACAGGATGCGAGTGTTTAGTATTTGTCTACGTAAATTAATCATCTGTAGTTTCCTTTATTTAGTAGGTACTGGTTGAATAGGTAATGAGAGCAGGTATTGAGGGGGGTGGTTCTGGGACACCAGAACTAACTGTTGAGCCTTCCTGCCATGTCGTGGACCTAACCCAATGAAACACCAGTGAAAGGAGCTGTCTACTTGATAATCCCAATAATATACTTGCATCTACAATAGATCCGTTTTTATGTGCTTGTTAACTTGTAGGTAGCTTGTTATTGCATATGGAGTTAGATGTTGTCCACAGCATAAGTTTGTGTAATCAGTTAAGGTAGTACTTTGGCTTTGGGCTTGTTTTTCTTAGTTGAGCGCTTATCCTGGTTATAGCACAAGTACCTTGTGTTTTCATTGTAATTTAGAATTCTGCCATTTCTATTAATTCTCGTTTTACTATTAATCATAAGGCTCAAGAGTCAAGAGTGTTTTTTTGGTTATACTAGACCAAGTGGGACCCGTTGGGTCCCGTCCCTCAACTCAACGGGGGGGGGGGGGGGGGGGGGGGGGGGGGGGGGGGGGGGGGGGGGGGCAGCATCACACAGGAGGGCTGGTCCCCGAATGCAATATTCCACCATTCACCCATAGCTCCCAACTACGCAGGCATGGCTGATGGGTTGCAGTTGTGACATAGAAGATGGAGGCGTTGCTGTGCATGCTAAGTGCAGACCTGTTGGGTCTGCCCCCGCAACATAAGCTTCCACCACTCACCAGTTCCCCCAACGCAAGCCGTTCCCCCAATGCAATATTGTGTCACTCACGCATAGCCCCCAACTGCGCAGGCGTGATTGATTTCTCCTCATCCCTCAGCACTCCCTCCTCTTCACCTTCCCTCTTCAACCGCTGGAGAGGGAGGGGGGTAGAGAGGGAGAGGTAGTAGAGAGGGAGGGGTGGTAGAGAGGGATGGGTGGTAGAGAGGGAGAGGTGGAGTTAGAAGGAGGGGAGGCAGAAAGGGAGGGGGGTAGAGAGGGAGAGGGAGTGGGGTAGAGAGGGAGAGGGAGGGGGTAGAGAGGGAGAAGGAGGGGAGTAGCGAGGGAGGGAGTGGGGGTTAGAGAGGGCCAGAGAGGGGGGGTAGAGGAAAGGGAGGGGGTTGAGGGAGAGGGAGGGGTGTAGAGTTGGGGGGAGGGAGGGTAGACAGGGAGAGGGTAGAGAGGTACTGGGGTAGGGAGGAAGGGGGGTAGAGAGGGAGGGGGAGTTAGAGAGGGAGTGGGAGGGGGTAGAGAGGGTGGGAGTGAGGGTAGATAGGGAGGGGGCATCTACATCCTCCATCCCACCATCTCCCTCTACCACCCCACTCCCCTCCCCGTCTTCCTCCTCCTCATTTCCCTCATTCCTCCTCCTCATTCCCACTCCCTGCCCCAGAACCTACCTGGTCGTAGAGCAGCGCCAGGGCTTGGAACTCGGCCTGGTTTGCGTACTCGGCCTTGCCCCGACTTGGATCTAGCAGCGGCTTTTTTTTGTCCCCGGGCTCGGCTCTCATTCCAGCTCGGCTCCAGCCAGGGCTTGCGGCTCCACCCTAACCATCAGGTGTCAAAGGCACGGCCCCATCCCAAGCCCCGGGCCTGGCACTCACTCCAGCTCGAGCACCAGGCTCGGCTCCAGCCAGGGCCCGCGGCTCCACACTCGCCACCAGATGTTGGCCGTCAGCAGCAGCCGCACGAGCGCTGGAGTGCCTTCCACTCCCAGAGTGTCCCGCCCTGCCTCCCGAGTCAATTGTAACATCATTCGGGGTTTTATTCCCGAAATGGGTGCATTTTCTGGCTTTTTTAAAACTTTAAACGATTAAAAATTGTGGAAATATAGGTGGGAATGTGACGGGAAGATGTTTATTGCCTCGACGGGAAACATGTGAGTAGAATGTGTGAAAATGGGAAGACTGTGGTCTAGTGTTTGGAAGAAAATAGGAAAATAGAAATTGGCACACACACATACACACAGACAGCCACAAACAAGACAAAGAGTTTTAGTAATAGTATAGATGTCCCAGATAGGACAATGAAATTCTTACTTGCTGCAGCACAACAGAATATGTAAAGATAGTACATAATGGGAGAAAAAAAGTTCAGTGTATACACACACATACTCAATAAATAAACAAATATAATTACAAATATTGTAATAATAGTCTGTTGTAGTTCTGAGCTTATTTGTTGTTGTGTTTAATAGCCTGATGGCTGTGGGGAAGAAGCTGTTCCTGAACCTGGACATTACAGTTTTCAGGCTCCTGTACCTTCTTCCCGATGGCAATGGTGAAATGAGTGTGTGGCCAGGATGGTGTGGGTCTTTGATGATGTTGGCTGCTTATTTGAGGCAGCGACTTTGATAGATCCCTTCAATGGTGGGGAGGTCAGAGCCAGTGATGGACTGGGCAGTAGTCACAACTTTTTGCAGTCTTTTCCACTGCTGGACATTCAAGTTGCCAAGTCACGCCACGATGCAACCAGTCAATATGCTCTCTACTGTGCACCTGTAGAAGTTCATGAGAATCCTCTTTGACATACCGAATCTCCTTAATCTTCTGAGGAGGTAGAGGTGCTGATGTGCCTTCTTTATAATTGCATCAGTGTGCTGGGTCCAGGAAAGATCTTCGGAAATATGCACGCCCAGGAATTTGAAGTTTTTGACCCCTCTCCACCATCGTCCCATTGATATAAACAGGATTGTGGGTTCTCATCCTTCCCCTTCCAAAGTCCACAATCGGTTTTACTGATGTTGAGAGCAAGGTTGTTGTGCTGGCACCATTTGGTCAATCGGTTGATCTCACTTCTATACTCTGATTCATCACCATCCGTAATTCGTCCAACAACAGTGGTGTCGTCGGCAAACTAGTTGATGGAGTTCGCACTATGTCCAGCTACAGTCATGGGTATAGAGTGAGTAAAGCAGGGGGCTGAGCACGCAGCCTTGAGGTGCTCCTGTACTGATTGTTACTGAGGATGAAGTATTTCATCCTATTTTGGAGGCTCCAGCCGCAGGTCTGGTGGATGGTGACACTGGGAGCCCGCAGGTCCCTGGTGGGAGACCGCTTTTCGGGGCTTCCGCAACAGCGAATTCTCCCGCCCGAATTGCGAGGTTGAGGATGACCTGGAACGGGGCCTTACATCGCCCGGCGCGGCTTTAAATGACCGCGGGACTTGCTAGCTCCCGCCGGGGGGCTGCAACACCAAGACCCAGAGCGCGGCCTTAGCTCCCGCCGGGGACTTACTTACCATCGGCTTTGACTCTGACATCAGGAGGAGAATCGGGAGTGCAGGGGAGAGATAAGACTTTACCTTCCATCACAGCGAGGAGGAGATGCGCTGTGATGGATGTTTGTGTAAATTGTGTTGTGTCTTGGTTCTTCTACTTGTGTGTATGACTGCAGAAACCAAATTTCGTTTGAACCTCAATGAGGTTCAAATGACAACAAATAAATTGTATCATTGCATTGTATCATTTTTGCCAATTCGAACAGACTGTGGTCTGTGGATGAGGAAGTAGTGGATCCAATTGCAGAGGGATGTGCAGAGACCTTTGCTCCTTGACAGTACTCCTTTATTGTCATTATTATTTCGAGCTAATCCTCATAGTTATTTTATTGATTTTAATAACATTCACATTCATGTTATTTTTCAAAAGTAAGGATATTAAAAGTAAAAATTACTTATCACTTGTTCTGTTCTTATTAATGCACTTGATGTTCTTACAATTAGTTCTGCTGTTGCTGTTAACACTGATTATACTTGATGCAACTGACACTCTTGATGCTGGAATAACCATTCCTCCTACAGCTAATTACTCAATAACTTAGATCTGCTGTATTTATTAATGGTGGCATTTCTATTAGACCGATTTTCCTATTGTTACTGCTATAATTCTTAGTTTTATTATCCTATGAATGCCATCAATTTTGCTTAATTCATCTTTTCATTTTAATGTTGTGTTACTATTAATTTTGTTGACAAGACCAACCAAAACATTAACAAAATATAACATTTCAAAGTGTAAAGAGATACAGCCAATGACTTTCCAATTCCCACACTCCTGCTTTCATCTGCTAACCTTGATTTTTTTCCCAGTTCCAATGATGTCATCAACCTGAAATGTATTTTTCTTTCCCCACAGAGGTTGACATGATGAGTAGAATATTTCTGGGATCTTATGCTTTTATTCCAGATTTCTATTCTTTGCAGAATGTTTCTTCATTTTTGTATTAAACATCTTGTTGTTTTAGTGCTACTTTTACCACAGGTCCAACTGATCCCATTAACAATGACAGTAGTATTAGAGTCAAGAGTGTTTTATTGTCATGTCCCAAAACGGAACAATGAAATTCTTACTTGCAGCAGCACAACAGATATGCAAACATATTACTCGATATACACCATTTGCTATTCTATGGTTGCAGTTGCACTATTAATGCTGCTACATAGAACTATTTATAACTTTAGCCACTACTAAGACTGCTATTCTAGCGTTATCAATGCACTTTTAATGTTTAATTATGACTAATTTATGGTCAATATCAATATGAAAATTGCGATTCCAATGCTGCTTATCACACTAATAAAGCAGGTATTTGCATATATTGCCAGCAATAATGCTGCCATTCTAGTATTGCTATTGCATTATTAACTGCTATTTAATATTGCATGATTAAAGTTGCTATTCCAGTCCCAATATTGCACTATTAGCCTTGCTCTTCATTCTGCTGCACTATTAATATTACTATTCCAACAAGTATTGGACTATTAACATTGCCATTTTGGTTCGCCATTGCAATCTTAATACTGCTATTAATATTTACATTATCAAAGTTGCTATTAAACAATTATGTTGCTATTTTGGTATTGTCACTGTGTTTTCAATGCTGCTATTAAATGATTACACGATTAATGCTGCTATTTGTTTGCTGCTCTTGCATTGTTAATATTACTATTTATTACTATTGACACTATTAACATTGTACTTTACAGTTGCTATTGCACGATTACACGCAAAGAGTAGGAGTAAACGGGTCCTTTTCACAATGGCAGGCAGTGACTAGTGGGGTACCGCAAGGCTCAGTGCTGGGACCCCAGCTATTTACAATATATATTAATGATCTGGATGAGGGAATTGAAGGCAATATCTCCAAGTTTGCGGATGACACTAAGCTGGGGGGCAGTGTTAGCTGTGAGGAGGATGCTAGGAGACCGCAAGGTGACTTGGATAGGCTGGGTGAGTGGGCAAATGTTTGGCAGATGCAGTATAATGTGGATAAATGTGAGGTTATCCATTTTGGTGGCAAAAACGGGAAAGCAGACTATTATCTAAATGGTGGCCGATTGGGAAAGGGGGAGATGCAGCGAGACCTGGGTGTCATGGTACACCAGTCATTGAAGGTAGGCATGCAGGTGCAGCAGGCAGTAAAGAAAGCAAATGGTATGTTAGCTTTCATTGCAAAAGGATTTGAGTATAGGAGCAGGGAGGTTCTACTGCAGTTGTACAGGGTCTTGGTGAGACCACACCTGGAGTATTGCGTACAGTTTTGGTCTCCAAATCTGAGGAAGGACATTATTGCCATAGAGGGAGTGCAGAGACGGTTCACCAGACTGATTCCTGGGATGTCAGGACTGTCTTGTGAAGAAAGACTGGATAGACTTGGTTTATACTCTCTAGAATTTAGGAGATTGAGAGGGGATCTTATAGAAACTTACAAAATTCTTAAGGGGTTGGAAAGGCTAGATGCAGGAAGATTGTTCCCGATGTTAGGGAAGTCCAGGACAAGGGGTCACAGCTTAAGGATAAGGGGGGAAATCCTTTAAAACCGAGATGAGAAGAACTTTTTTCACACAGAGAGTGGTGAATCTCTGGAACTCTCTGCCACAGAGGGTAGTTGAGGCCAGTTCATTGGCTATATTTAAGAGGGAGTTAGATGTGGCCCTTGTGGCTAAGGGGATTAGGGGGTATGGAGAGAAGGCAGGTACGGGATACTGAGTTGGATGATCAGCCATGATCATATTGAATGGCAGTGCAGGCTCGAAGGGCCGAATGGCCTACTCCTGCACCTAATTTCTATGTTCTATGTCTATGTTACACTGCTATCTTAGACTACTAATCAATGCTGCTATTTTTTGTGCTAACATTGCACTCTTATTGCTGCTGTTTAATACTATTCCCTTTCAATGCTACTATTCTGGTACTTATCTATCTATTTTACTATCTTGACCACTTCCTCTTGTTCTGTATATTGATTTTAGAAAAAACGCTGCCACTTACGACTGTGATTTTTGGCCATCTAACTCAGAGTCCCCCTCCGCTGCGCAGGACAAGAGGATGTTTCCCATCGATGAAAAATAAAAAAGTTATTAGTGTTTAATCCCTTCAGGAGAGACTATAAAACCCGGAAGTGTTGAGTCAGTCTCTGCAAGATGGGGGAGCGAGAGGGTCACGTCTCTCAGTCTGAGCTGTGAATAACACTGAACACATGTCTACTAAACTGTGAATGGTTTTACTGACCTGTCAGTGCCCTTAATGTGGTTTGAAAATATGGTTTGGAAATGCTAAAGCTGTGTTGCCTTTGGTTTGGAAATGCTAAAGCTGTGTTGCCTTTGGTTTGGAAATGCTAAAACTGTGTTGCCTTTGGTTTGGAAATGCTAAAGCTGTGTTGCCTTTGGTTTGGAAATGCTAAAGCTGTGTTGCCTTTGTTTGGTTAAAGCTGTGTTGCCTTTGGTTTGGAAATGCTAAAGCTGTGTTGCCTTTGGTTTGGAAATGCAAAAGCTGCCGTGCCAAAATAAAGTTGCCTTGCCTAATTAAAGTTGCCTTGCCTAATTAAAGTTGCTTTGCTTTCTATATAATTAAACGTAATCTTGACCACTTCCTGTTTGCGCTTTATATTGATTTTAGAAAAAATGCTACTACGTACGGCTGTGATTTTTGGCCATCTTACTCCAGTCCCAGACTCAGAGACCCCCTCCGCTCATCAGGTGCCGAGGATTTTTTCTATTAATGAAAAATAAAAGAGTTATTAGTGTTTAAAAAATGTTGAGATTATCTCTCCTGCCAATCACACCATGAAGGCCACGCCCCTTCTGGTGGGGAGGGAGGGGGGGGGAACTATAAAACCCAGAAGTGTGGCCACGGCTTAGTCTCTGCAAGATGGAGGAGGGAGAAGTCACGACTCGCTGTCTTTAGTGGCCTTGCACCCTGCTTGAAATGGTATGAAACTGCACTTGAATTTGGTGGCCTTGCACCCTGCTTGAAGTGGTAAGAAACTGCACTGGAATTTGGTGACCTTGCACCCTGCTTGAAATGAAATTTCAAGGAATAGCCATGAGTCAACTGCCAGCCCACCAGCTGTGAGTGAGTGAGCTGCCAGCACAACAGGCTTGAGTGACCGAGCTGCCAGCCCAAGAATCCATTCGGCCCACAATGTCCATACTAGCCCTCTGGAAACCAGTCCCTTCAGCCCACTACACCCATACTAGCGCTCCAGAAAGCCCTCTCCCCCCACTGGCCACCAATATGGAATTGATGGAGAGGTGGAATATTCTCTTGGGGGACCAGCCCTCCCGTATGATGCTGGGACTCAATGGGTCCCACTTAGTCTATTGCTACAAATATTTACCATCGCTACATCTAATCCTGCAGTACTAGTGCGGCTATCACATTATTACTGTTATTTACTACTTTAGCCTCTAACACTATTATATTGCTAGTATTGCACTATTAAAGTTGCTGCATTCGTATTGCACTATTATTGCTGTTATTTATTATTATTTCCTCTACTAACACTTTTCTAGTATTGCTATCACATTATTAAGGCTGCTATTTGCAACTAACACCACACCTGACGCTATTTTAGTACTTCAATTTTAGTATTACTATTGCCCTATTAAGACTTATTCAATATCTATACTTATACTATTTTAATACTGATTTTGCATGATTAACATTGCTATTTGCCACTGCGCTATCAATATTGCAATTCTACTTCTCCCACTGTGTTATAAGCATTCATTTTACTTCTACCAACTATTAATGCTGCCATTCCCATTGCTACTATTGACACTTTTATGTCATACTATTGTTAGTATTAATGCTGCCATTTTTGTACCATAAATGTTACTATTTATTACAATTTCTACTTTTAATGATGCTGATCCCATACTATTCCTGCACTATTAATACTGCTATTTACTATTGTCACTATAAACAATGTTATTTATTACTATTACCACTATTAATGGTACTATTTACTACCAATGTCACTATTAATGTTGTGATTCTTCTTATTGCATGATTATTGCTGTTATTTTAACCTATGTCACAAATGCTACTATTTACAACTATTGTTACTATTAATGCTGCGATTCTTACAGGATTAATGCTGCGGTTCTTACAGGATTAATGCTGCAATTTACTTATGTCACTATTAAAGCTGCTCTTATAACCATATAACAATTTACAGCACGGAAACAGGCCATCTCGTCCCTTCTAGTCCGTGCCGAACACATAATCTCCCCTAGTCCCATATACCTGCGCTCAGACCATAACCTTCCATTCCCTTCCCGTCCATATAACTAACCAATTTATTTTTAAACGATAAAAAAAAACCTGCCTCCACCACCTTCACTGGAAGCTCATTCCACACAGCCACCACTCTCTGAGTAAAGAAGTTCCCCCTCATGTTACCCCTAAACTTCAGTCCCTTAATTCTCAAGTCATGTCCCCTTGTTTGAATCTTCCCTACTCTCAGTGGGAAAAGCTTTTCCACGTCAACTCTGTCTATCCCTCTCATCATTTTAAAAACCTCTATCAAGTCCCCCCTTAACCTTCTGCGCTCCAAAGAATAAAGCCCTAACTTGTTCAACCTTTCTCTGTAACTTAGATGCTGAAACCCAGGCAACATTCTAGTAAATTTCCTCTGTACGCTCTCTATTTTGTTGACATCCTTCCTATAATTAGGCGACCAAAATTGTACACCTCTTGCAGGATTAACGCTGCAATTTCCTACTATTGTCACCATTAATGCCGTTGGTAACTATTAATACTGCTATTGCACAATTAACGGTGCCCTCCCTTTACTATTGTTCTCACTGCACACTGCCTTTCTCGTACTATTATTACACGATTAGTGCTGCCATTTACTACTATTGTCACTATTCATACTGCCATTCTCACTATTATTGCACGGTTAATGCTGCCATTTACTACTATTGTCGCTATTAGTGCTGCCATTGCACAAATACCGCTGCCATTTATTACTGTTATCACTATTCGTTTTTTCCGTTCTATTATTATTTCACACTTAACGCTGCCATTTACTACTGTTGTCACTATTAGTGGTGCTATTGCACCATTGATACTGCCATTTACTACTATTGTCACTATTCACACTGCCGTTCTGGTATTATTATTGCACCATTGATACTGCCATTTACTACTATTGTCACTATTCACACTGCCGTTCTGGTACTATTATTGCACGATTGGCGCTGCCATTACTACTATTGTCGCTGTCACTGCTGTAACAGTGCTGCCATTGCACATTAATCGCAGCCAATTTACCGGAACCCTGCTGGCTGTTGCACTGACAGCGCTGCTCCACGCCCTGGTTGTGTCAGCATTAGTGCTGTCCCTCCCCACCCCTGTGCTGTGCAACGCTGCGCTCGAGCGCCTCAGGTGCACCGGCTCCTTGACATCCGGGTGCGCGCGCGCTCGCTCGCTCGGTGGCGGTGGCAACGGCAACGGCGCGCAAGTGCGGAGCTGCGGTCCGGCTTGTGGCTGCGTTTCCGCGTCTAGCGATAGGAGGGAGAGAGAGAGAGAGACACACACACACACACAGACAGACAGACAGACCGAGCAAGAGAAGGAGGAGAGCGAAGGGGAGAGACGCAAAGAGACGACGGGCAGCCGGTGCCCAGGAGGATTGAGTCGGGCAGAGTCGAGCACCGCAGCGCCTTGCCCCGCCCCGCCCCGCTCCTCAGCCCGCGGCCTGAGCGGTGCTGCCGGCCGCCCTGACATGTGACGCGGGCAGCGGCACCATGAAGAAGTTCAACATCAGGAAGGTGCTGGACGGCCTGACGGCGGCGGCGGCCGCCTCGGCCTCCTCCTCCTCGTCGTCGTCGCAGCAGCCCGGCCAGCGGCCCGCCGACAGTGACATCGTCGAGAGCCTGTGCTCCGAGCACTTCCAGCTCTGCAAAGTGAGTGCGGCTCCCTCCCATCACAACCTCCCCCCTTCTCTCTATCACTGCCTCGCTCCTTCCTCGAGGCTCAGGGTCAAGGCAACAAGACCAGAGGGGGGAGGAGAGGCTGCTGCCCCCCCCCCCCCCCCCGGTAATGCGGCATTCAGGGGGGGGCCGGAGCAGGATGGTGACTGTCACCCTGCCGTACCCGTTTGCCACAGCCGACCCCGAGCCATAATTTCTACGGTTAATCTCCATCTGTCAATCTGTCTCTTACTCAAGATAGTCCCACCCCTTTATCCTTCTCAAACCCGGCCTCTCCATCTCATCCCTTCATCCTTGCGATTCCCGGCCCCTTCATCCCACCACCCTCGACCAAAGCCCTCCTGATCTCCTTGATTGCCACTCTTTCCTTCCGAACCTTCTGAATGTTGTAGTCGGCAGGGCAGTACTCTGCATATCGCCAACTTGGACAATTTTACATTTTTTTTATCAAGCCAATTAAACCAAGCCGATTATCCTACACGTCTTTGGAGTGTGGGAGGAAACCGAAGATCTCGGAGAAAATCCACGCAGGTCACGGGGAGAACGTACAAACTCCATACAGACAGCACCCGGAGTCGCGATCCCTCAACTTCTATCATTTCCTGTTTCTCCCCAGCGCTGCTTCAGTCTTTATTTGGTCCTCCCAACACACATCCCACCACCCTCGACCAAAGCCCTCCTGATCTCCTTGATTGTCTGAAGAAGGGTTTCGGCCCGAAACGTTGCCTATTTCCTTCGCTCCATAGATGCTGCTGCACCCGCTGAGTTTCTCCAGCTTTTCTGTGTAACCTTCGATTCTCCAGCATCTGCAGTTCCCTCTTTAACACATCGCACCCTTTCCTTTCCCTAATCTGCCAACTGCAACTTGGTTGGCTTTTCACTCCTATTTTCTCTTTTCCTGTCAGCCTTTTGTTCCCGACCAAGAGAGACTTAGAATTAGATTTTAGCTCTTGGTGCTGAGGGAATCAAGGGATATGGGGCAAAAGCCTGAACGGGGTACTGATTTTGAATGATCACCCATGATCATATTGAATGGAGGTGCTGGCTCGAAGGGCTGAATGGCCTACCCCGCATATATTTTCTATGTTCCTAACTGTCTTTTCTCTGTTGGCCATCAAATGTCATCTATTCAGCCATTAAATCCATTTACCTGAATACCTGTGTCCCAAGTCAGTAAAGTCTACTGCCAAATGATCACCAGCCTTCCCCTATTCCCTCTCTTGCCACATGGACCTGTTAATACCTGTTTCTCCCTTTTTGTACCTGTTTTTTTCCTGCTGCTACTTACATTAGACGGTTCGTCATGGATTTCCATATCAACCTTCGGCCATGGCTTTTGATCCAGTGCAGAAAATCCTGGCTATTGGAACCCAATCTGGATCATTAAGACTGTATCCTTTAACTGTGACTGGAGAGAAAGTAATGGTCTTCATTTATCACTTTTAGAGCCTTTGGCACCTTGCTCCATCCAATTGGAGAGGCTGGCCTGTCATTCTGTGTTTCTTTGCCTTCTCAAAACGATGATGGTGCATGGACTGATAGTATGCTACATTTCTCTTGCTGTAGCAATGAAGATGTGAAAGATAAATAATTTTTTATGATCATCGGCCATTGGAGGTAATGCTTAAGTATTTTGATTGTTGTATCTGCTGGTTTGTCTGGTTTGTCATATGCTTTGTGGTTCATTATTATCTATCTATACATTATCAGTACAGCTGGTCTCCTCGGGGAACATGTGCACTGTAGCCTGTTATATTTTACAACTGTTTTACAAACAATAGCTTCGTTTACTGTTGCTTTTTTTCTTAAAAGATAAGGTGTCATGTTGTTGACTGCATTGTTTTTAAATTTCCCTCCTATTATACTGTTTTGACACTATTGATGCATTTGTGTTACGGTATAGAGGTGGCTTCTTGTTAGTGGCTTGTTTCAAAGCTTGCAGTTTGTGTGTTGTTTGTGTGAGAAGTTAAATGAGAATTAAGTTCGAAGGGCACATGAGGCAAAAAAGCTCCACCGGCAACAAACAGATCTGGAAGCTCTTTAGTTAAGGCCTCTGCTCTGACTTGGCAAATATAAATTGCCATTTGCGACTACACTTGTGGATGTAAATTGGCTCTGTATCAAATATTGCTTTGATTTTGTTACATTTCTAATCTTGTATCTGGATTGCCTTGTAGTCTTTTTTTGGTTATCATTCAGCGATCTGTTATCATTCTGTGATCCTTCAATTCTGGCTGCTTGTGCAACTCCACTCTAAAATTCCTCTCCTTTTAAGATGTCCAAGCTTTGGTCAGCTTTTCAATTTTTTTCCTTTCTCCCCACTTCTACAATCAGTCTGAAGGGTTCCGACCCAAAACATCGCCTGTCCTTTCCCTCCAGAAATGCTGTCTGACCCACTGATGTGCTCCAGGACTTTGTGTTTCACTCAAGATTTCAGCAACAGCATTTCCCTGGGTCTCCATTTTCGTGTATAAATATGTGTCAGCGTTTTTTAAGTTTGTACAAAGTGCATTTGCACGTTTTACTAAATTGATATAAATTGGCTTATAATAACCTTTAAGCTAATGACCCTATCCCTTTGTTTCCTAACACAGCAAGGTGCTAAATTAATGGTAGTCATTTAAGGGGCTTTATGAATGCAGGATGCTTTCATTGTCTATTATTAAATTGCCAATTCAAGTAGCCAGATGGAATGGCCTAAGTTTAGTTATACTTCTAAGCATCCGGGACTGGTCTCCAATCCAATACTTTCTCAAAGATCCTTCCTCTATTTTGAAATGCCATAGCCTTATCCTTTCTTAAAACATAGAACTGAAATCCTCCTACCTTCCATAAATTAATGTAATTTGACTGCTAACAAAAAATAATTTAAAATTATTTTGTTCAGATTTTTCTGCCGAGAGCAATCACTCTTAAAAATGCCATTCTATCCTTTAGAAATTATCAGCTTAAGTGTGTTAAACATCCTTGCCTCTCTAAAACAACAGTCAGTTTATTTTATTTGTCTTTTCCTTTGCTTAGCGTCAAGGTAATCAGCAAATCTGGAATTTTCTTTGCTTAATAATAAAACATCTCTCAATTTAACTTCAGGATGTACTGTTACATTCAATGCATGTCTGAAGTTTCCTCCATGCTCTACAAAACCAGTTAACTCCAAATATCTGCTGCTGAACTTTTAGTTTTTCCCCATGAGGTTTAATCAAAAATTAAGACCACCATATGTGATCTTATCCAGGTTGCCATTCCTATGTTCTTCAGTTTCATGACTGAGTTGAATTCTTTAAAATCTCTGACCTGAATTATTCAGTGAAACTGCTTTCAGTGTTCCTCTCTCGCCTCCTCTCTCCGAAGGCGTGCCACTTCTCTTTGGTTCAAAATACCAAGGGTCATTGAACCTAACAGTACCTGTGGTCTAATATTTCAAAGATTGGGACAACCTTTGTGAACATGAATTAGAGATGTCATCAAACCTGATTCAAGATAATATCTAGAAGCAGCAGTGCTCTTGCCAGTTATTTTGTATATTAGATGTTCCTTGGATATGGATAAATTATAGTTCCTTTGCTGTCCCTGAACAAGCAAAAGTCAGTTATGAATTTGCCAAATACTCAATGTGTTCAGTTTAAATCCAGGATTCACACTTTGTCCATTTCGATCTGCTAATTTGAATCTCATTTTAAACCAATTTTTTATTTTGAAGTTAGATTCAAAAATTGGAAAATTCTGTTTAATATTGAATAAACTACTAATATTGTGAATTAGTCTGAAAGATTATGACATTGTCATACAAAAATATACAAAGTAATTGCATGCACGCCTGCAAATGTGCCTTGATGCTAATTCAAAGGTAACGGTTGGAAAAATTATAAATAGAAATGAAGAAGGGATATCTGACGTATACAAATTAAGTCAGAATGCATATTTTTAATTTATAAAATCCCTTCTAATATTTATCCTTATTATTATTGGTTTTACCTCCTGTTGCCACTGTCTTCCCGCACCCATCCTAACTAGTTGCAGAGAGAAGAGGAACTGGTCGCAAGTTTTTGCTCTAGTTTTGACACTGCCCCCAAGAGTTGCATGGGTGCGATTGAAATGATTTTGGATCTTTTGATCAATCAATAACTTACATTTTCTTTCTCTCTTGTTCCTTCACCCTCTTACACTCTATCTCCTGTCTGGGAGTAATGAGATACAGAAAACTTGGAAATAGTGGTCAAAAACAAACCTACTGTGAAGGAGCTGAAATAATGTTGCATTTTTTTTATAATGGAGAAATAAATGGGAAATTAAAGCCAATAAATCCTGAGGACAATGAGTTGCAACTCAACATTTTGAGATAAATTACTATGGAGTTCATGGATGCACTAGTTGTCACCTTCTAAAATTCCACAGCTTTCACCATGGTTCCCACAGATTGGGAGGTATCAAATGTAACATTATTTAAGATGGAAAGAGAAACTAGAAAGCTTTTGACCTGTTAGATTATATCAGTGGGAGAGAAAATGTTGGAATCTATCATTAAGGAACTGAACTGGCAACAGAGTACTTAAAATTAACAAAAACGGAGGCAAAATCACTAAATCTATGAAAGGGAAATCGCGTTTGTCAAATCTATTGCAGGTTTTTTTAGATTGCAACTAATCTAATTCTTCTTATTGAGTCCACATCAGAAATTGTTCAGGCAGAGATTAACACACTTCTCGGCATTTGCATTCAATGGCGTCTTGTGCTTCTTGTGCGTAGTGGTGGAAAGATTGGTGGAAACAGGGCCGCGACGTGAACGCTCATTCCTTGACCCCTCCAACTAATCTAATAGATTAGGCAGACGAGTTAAAATCATAGTTATACAGCGCTGAAACAACAGGGGAGAGGGAATTTAGATAAGGATCATTTAGATTTAGAGGGGGAGATACAGAGATAAGGAAATGTGTAAGGTGTGTACGAGTCGTCAAAAGGGGCGGAGATCAAGGAAAATGTAGAATAGAACATTGGAGAAGGTAACAACAAAGCAAACAGAGATAAAATGTAATCGGGCACAGTCAGACTGGTTGGAGAACTGGGAAGGGGGAGGGATGGAGAGAGAGAGAAACCAAAGGTTACTTGAAGTTAGAGAAGTCAATATTCATACCACTGCTCAAGCGAAATATGAGGTGCTGTTCCTCCAATTTGTGCTGGGCCTCACTCTTGACAATGGTGGTGGCCCAGGGCAGTAAGGTCAGTGTGGGAAAGGGAGGGCAGTTAAAGTGTTTAGCATCCGGGAGATCAGGTAGGTGTAGGCGGACTGAGCGGAGGTGTTCAGCGAAACGATTGCCAAGCTTGTGCTTGGTTTCACCGATATATAGGAGTCCACACTTGGAACAACGGATACAGTAGATGAGGTTGGAGGAGGTACAAGTGAACCTCTGCCTCACCTGAAAAGATTATCGAGGTCCTTGGTGTTGAGATTGTGTTGCATCTCCTACGGTTGCAGGGGAAAGTACCTGGGGAGGGGGCGGTTTAGGTGGGAAGGGACATGTTAACCAGGGAGTTGTGGAGGGAATGGTCTCTGCGGAAAACGGAAAGTGGTGGCGATGGGAAGATGTGGTTAGTGGTGGGATCCGGTTGGAGGTGATGGAAATGTCAGACGATTATGTGCTGTATGTGACGGCTGATGTGGTGAAAGGCAAGGATTAGGGGGACTGTCCCTGTTGTGACTGAAGGAAAGGGGGAGCAAGAGTGGAATTGAGGAGACCCTAGTGAGGGCCTCGTATATGATGGAAGAGGTGAACCCCCCCCCCGTTCCCTAAAGAATGAGGGCATCTCAGATGTCCTGGTATGGAACACCTCATCTTGGGCGCAGATGTGGCATAGACAGAGGAATTGGGAGTAGGGGATAGAGTCTTTGCAGGAGATTGGGTGGGAAGAAGTGTAGTCTAGATTGCTGTGGGAGTTAGAACATTGATCCCAATTAGTATTATCTCCACACATTCCCCCCCAACTCCCCTTCCACTTCTACCATTCAATGACATATTTAAAAGCAATTTACAGTAACCAGTTAAACTGGAAACTTGCACACCTTTTGGATGTGAGAAAAAACTGATGCAAGCTGAATCTGGAGGTCACAGTCAACCCGCCTATTTGAGAATGTATTTGGATTTTCAGAAGACTTTCATTAAGATGGTACCAGAACTTACTTAACAAAATTAGAATGTATGCTGATTTGCTGCAACTGTGCACTGAGATTTTAATTATGTATAGAAAACAATGTTATTGATTGAGAGGCTATGACTAACATGGTGCGACAGGGAATGGTAGTAATTCCCTGACTGACTTTGTGCATCGAGATCAATGATTTGAATAAGAGGAATAGCAAGTTTTCAATTAATACAAAAACTGATGGCTGTCTGGCTTGTGGCGAGGGCGCAGAGGGATGCTTTGTAGAATGCAAACTGGTTGCTTGAATGAGCAAGGACATGGCAGATGTAATATATGGAAAATGCGTGGTCATCTATATTGGCAGTCATTGTAAGAGAATCTAATACAAGAATTGAGATGTTTCGCTCCATTAAAAATGGGCCATGGTGATACGGCATCCAGAACGCTATATGCAGAACCAACCTGAAGGTTGTACTTATAATTCGAGGAGTGCAATGATGGTTCAGCAGGTCAATTCCTCATATGAGGATATTCAGACCAAGCCTATAATTTAAAGTTTTCAGTACAGATGATCTCATTGAAATGTACAAAATTCTTATGGAACATGATAAGATAATTGCAGGCTGTGATCTCTAGAACCAGGAATCACAATCTCAAAATAAGGTGTTAGCTATTCAGTACTGAGGTGATAAGATATGCCTTTACTCAAAGGATAGAAAATCTGTGGAATTCTCTGCCAAACAGAGTTGTTAAGACTCATTCATTGAGCATTGTCAAAGATTCATAGATTTTTTGATATTATGGGAATTGAGGAATTCCGCACTAATGCAGGAAAGTTGTGCAGAGGTAAAAGATCAACCATGTTCTTACTCAATGATAGAGTAAACAAGAAAGGTTGAATATTCGACTCTGGTGTCTTTATCTTGTTTTCTTGTGTTCCTTCAGTCTTTCCTGCTCACTTGATTATATTTTTATGGTGAGAATTACATTTACTGGTCATCAACTGAAAATGAAGTGTCAGTGGGAGGCATGAGCAAACCAGATGATTTTAAGCATCAAAAATAACTATGTACAAAGGATATTTTGACATTCTGATAGTAGCTTGCATAACAGGAAATGGTGGCATAAGTAAGTTGCCTCTATAATCTATGTAAAATATATGCATTACTTGTATCCCATGCCACACCTATAAACTATATGTTGATCTCTGTCTGTGTCACTGTGTGGAAATCATTCCATGCTCTTTGGGAAATAACATTCTTTAATTTCTCTTCATGACAAATTAGTGGTTGCCCACCTAATCAAACAGTACTTGTAAATAACAGTCACGATTTTTTGGAAGTGAGTCAAACTGTTGAAGATGGGTTGAATAGCATAGATTAGAATGAACAGATGTGGAGGAAGGAAATTAAACCTTGTGTAAGTTAGACGTAGAGTTCTGTAATTAGTTCCTGAAGCAGTGAATATTTCTGGATGGATAAATTATAATAGGTCAGTGGCTTTTCGCTTCTGTAAATGTCCTTTAGAAGGTGATACAACTTGAATTAGAAATAAGATGGGGTTGAAGATGAGGAAGAAGATAATCATTTGAATGCCTAAATCCCTTATCCCCAGATTTATTCTAGTTTTGTTAAAAAATATATTTCAGTGCCTGGAGCAATTTACAACCCACCAGTTACTTTTAATGCAGAGAATATAACGGCAGTCGTAACCTTAGCATATATCAGAAAACTGCAGCTGACTGCTTTTTGTGATGCAAGTCAATTTCTTCATACAGGACAATGTGGAAAATGCCTGTCACAGTGTGAAGTTCCACAAGCAGCAAAATACTCAGATTAGATTCTCTCTTTTTCCGTGTTGCTTGTTCAATAAATAAAAGACAGGAGTCTAAAGAGAATGCATGCTACTTTTCAGAATCTGGCTGAGAGGTTGCCATCTCACTAAATAGTGAGCACCCCAGCACTGCAGCATCGAATGTAATGTATTGCACAAAATGAGATTAGGAATATGTCAACAGTGCCCAAATCACAAGAATGTTTTTCTTTTAGAAAATGCTAATGCCAGATGGATTTCGCAATGAATTATGATGTGGTATTAGAGAGACTCCCAGTTAATTCAACTTTCCCAGTTGAATTAAGTATGCAAATGATAGGACCTTCAAAGCCAATTCATGAGAAAGGAGGAAGACCAGCTTTGTGTATGTGATAATTAGAACATTAATGAAATTAATTTAATATTGGAAGAGAAGGCATAAATGAAGACCTAGCTTGCATTAAAAAATAAGCAGAATTAATTATTTGGGGTTATGTGCAAGCATCAGTTGGATTATGTAAGTGAAGTGACAGAACAAACACAAGTAAATATGAAAGTGTTTCAGCTCCTAAATTAAAAATCTCAAGTTACAAGATTTTGAATGGGTTTTTTCATATCGATAATACACAGTGGTGTGAGTTCTGGGAGATGGTGATCATATTAAACTATGGGTGTGAATCTAAACAATGAGTCTTAAACTGTCATAATGAAAATAAACTTAAGAAAAGTAAATCATGAATTTTAAGTTACAGAACATTTTGAAAGTGGTACAATTTAAGAAAAAATAATTGAAGCTCAAATTAAAATTTGCTTATAATTGTTCAGTATCCTTAAAGGGCGAGTTCAGAATGGAAGTTAGTGATTTCAGTGTCAATGTCTGAATCAGACTTAACAAATGAAAACAAATGTAAGACTCTGGAGATTCAGATTGTTGAGAACTGTTGAAGGCAGGTTTTTTAGTTTTTAGAGATACAGTGCGGAAACGGGCCTTTTTGGCCCAACAGGTCTGCGCTGACCAGTGATCCCGCATATTAACCCACTAGGACATTTTTTATATTTACCAAGCCAATTAACCTACAAAACCTGTACGTCTTTGAAGTGAATGAATGAATCCTGGAGGAATGTTGCTTTAATAGAAATAAAATATTGTATTCATTAGTATTGCATCAGTATCAGGTTGGATAACAAAAGACATATTAATAGTAGTCTTCAGAATTACTAAAGTGCAACAATAAATTTACGAAGAATGATTCTCGATTTACGAGAATGTTGCCAGGACTAGAAGATGTGAGCTATCGGGAAAGGTTGAGAAGGCTGGAACTATTCCTTGGAGCGCAGGAGGATGAGGGGTGATCTTACAGAGGTGTATAAGATCATGAGAGGAATAGATCGGGTAGATACACAGAGTCCTTTGCCCACTGAGAAGGTGAATCGAGGACCAGAGGACATGGGTTTAAGGTGAAGGGGAAATTATTTAATAGGAATCTGAGGGGTACCATTTTCACACAAATTGTGGTCGGTGTATGGAACAAACTGCCAGAGGAGGTAGTTGAGACAGGGACTATCCCAACATTTAAGACAATGTTAGATAGGTACATGGATTGGATAGGTTTGGAGGGATATGGACCAAATGCGGGTAGGTGGGACTAGTGTGGCTGGGACATGTTGGCTGGTGTGGGAAAGTTGGGCCGTAGGGCCTGTTTCCAAACTGTGTCACTCTATGACCATGAATAAATTACTGAACAGTCATTGTGGGTTATTAGAACAAGAACCTGGTCTGCCAATCTTTGCTGTTTTTTTTTTAATTGGACCATGGAAAGCATTACAAGATAACAGTTTCTGGATTAAATCTTATATCAGTCTACCTTTGTTGACTGTGGCTTCTGTAGCCCTACTTGTAAATTTCTATGCCAAATCTCTGTTTCCTAAAACCTGGCTGTTTGACCAAGCTTTATCATCTGCCCTAATATTTTGCACATCTTGGTATCAATTTGTGTCTCCTAATAGACTTTGAAACCTTTTGCTGCATTGAAGTTGCTGTATAAATACTTGCTATGGTAGAAAATAAATTGAGGATTCAGAGATAGGTTTGGTCTTGAATGATAAAACAGAAATGTATCATAATCTAAAGACAGAGACTATAACGATTGGAGTCGAGCTGAAAATTGAGAAAAGGAAGTGCTTGGACTAGAGATAGGCTAATTGTACATTGACAGAATTGGCAGGCCAAACAGTGGGCAATATTTAAGTACTGTTATAGTAGTATAATATTGTGAAGAATTAGAAAGGGAAGAAACTAGATGGGAACAAAATATGATGGTCAACAAAGTGAAATAATCACTGAAGGGAATTAATTGGATAGAAATATCTAGTGTGAATACAAGAATGAAAGATTCTTCTTTATATATTAAGAAACCAAATGGATATCTTGAGTTTACTGCAGGCAGTGCAATATAAAAGCATGGCAGTGATGCTGAGCCTGTGAAAGATTCGGGACATCCCTTTATGGCGTTCAAAAGGATTTCCATGAACGTTCTTTTATCAGGGAATTAAAAAAAAACCCTATTCTTTCTGGACGAAAGTTTAGGAATGGATAGTCTAACCGTCATAGCATGGAAACGTGCCCTACGATCCAACTTGCTCATTCCAATCCAGATGCCCCCATCTACCCTAGTCCCACCTGCCTTCATTTGGTTGATATTCCAAACATTTCCTACCTATGTACCTGTCCAAATGTCTTAAATGTTGTTAGATGACCCACCTCAACTACCACCTCTGGCAGTTCGTTCCACATATCCACCATCCTTTGTGTGAAAATGTTGGCCCTTTGGTTCCAATTAAATTTGTTCTCACTTATCTTAAACCTATGTCCTTTGGCTCCTGATTCCCCTACTCTGGGTAAAGGACTGTGCATTCACCCTCTCTATTCCCCTCATGATTTTATATCTATCTATAATACTAAAGCTCTTCGTCGTGTGTGTGTGTGTATTTGGTTAATTTTCCTATTTTCTTCCAAACGCTAGGCCACAGCCTTTCCATTTTCACACATTCTACTCACATTTTCCTGTCGAGGAGATAAACATCATCCCGTCGCATTCCCACCTATATTTCCGAATTTTTAATTGTTTAAAGTTTTAAAAACAGCTGGAAAACTCACCCATTTCGGGAAAAAAACCCCGTGACGTCACAATCCTCGGGTTTGAAAGCACCTTGTGGTTTTAATGTTTTTTACCTATTTCTCCCCCCCCCCCCCCCCCCCCCCCCCCCCCCACGCACATACACACCCACACACACAGCCCTCCCCGCCCATCAGGGACGGCCTTAGGTGGTGCGGGGCCCAATTGGGAACAATTTTGGTGAGCCCCAGGTTGCCAGCCAAGGTCTGTAGAATCATAGCAATATAAATAAAGTCTATTATAGACTTTATATCTCTATGGTAGAATGGAAAGTAATCAAAATGTGTGCTTAAAAAGTGCATGCAATTTAATTGACCAAACAGATCTAAGCTACATTTTAATATAAAATTGCATATATGTAAGCCTACAGGTAACAAACAAAATGTGTAGATCATCTCTGAAAAGTATATAGTTACAATACCATTTGTTTTAGTGACAGTAAAAAAATTTTGCGTAAGCGCTTACTCTGAGTCTTGAATACAGGCTCAGCATCTAGGTCTTTGGCAAGTTCACTAGTGTCAATCAAGGCTTCATCAAAACCGTTTTCCCTGTATGTCTTTAACCAGTTACAAACCTTTTGAAATGAAGAAAGGCCTGTAGCAACATCCATGGTATCACTCTGAAGTTCCTTACTCACAAAATGTACTATTCCACAGCCCACTTGCCAAGCTGATCAAGATTCTGTATATGTTTTGATAACCATCTACACAATTGCAACACCACAATTATATCACTTTAATGTCATCTGCAAATTTACTAATCAGTCTATTTTCATCCTGCTTGAGCCTATAAGAAATAATGGTTTCAAAATTATCTAGGTTATTAAGAGGGTAAGTGGTGAAAGACTGCTTCCATTTTGACAGATTGGTAAAGTCGAGTCATAGATCAAGGGTTATAATAAGAATAACGGGAAATTCACTTTAATTATTGGAGTATAGAATAATTTAATCAATTTACTTTTGAGATTATGATAGATTATAAATGTATGGGAATAGGGTGAAAATTTTAAAATAATGTGTTGTTGGTGTTCTGCTGCAACCTCTGATTTCTATCTGTTAGGATTTTGAGAAATCATTATTAGAACTCTATGATTGCTCAGTCATTCCTTATCAATAAAACAGCTTTAGTTTTTGACTATTTACCATTCCATGATATCATTCATGTTGCTGGTTTCCAAGAATGTCAGTAATTGATTGTTCTAACTTTCAAATATGCATTTATTTGGGTTTATTTAAACCACCAGAATATTTTCAGAATCAATGAATGGATTCAATTCCAAGTTTATTTCTATTTTTATTGTGTGATTTTGAAGTGTGAATGTGTAATCCATATTTTCAGGGCACCATAATGTTTGGGACACAGCAATGTCATGTAAATGAAAGTAGTCACGTTTAGTATTTTGTTGCATATCCTTTGCATGCAATAACTGTTTGAAGTCTGCAATTCATGGACATCACCAGTTGCTGGGTGTCTTCTCTGGTGATGCTCTACCAGGCCTGTTTTGCAGCCATGTTTAGCTTACGCTTGTTTTGGGGCTAGTTCCCTTCAGTTTTCTCATCAGCATATAAAAGGCATGCTCAATTGGGTTCACATCGGGTGATTGACTTGGCCACTCAAGAATTGACAAATGATTAGCTTTGGAAAAACTCCTTTGTTGCTTTAGCAGTATGTTTGGGATCATTGTCTTGCTGTAGAAGGAACCACCGGCCAATGAGTTTCGAGGCATTATTTTGAGCTTGAGCAGATAGGATGTGTCTATACAATTCAGAATTCATTATGCTACTACCATCAGCAGTTGTATCCTCAATGAAGATAAGTGAGTCAGCACCTTCAGCAGCCATACGTGCCCAGGCCATAACACCACCACCACTGTGTTTCACAGATGAGGTGGTATGCTTTGAGTCTTGGACAGTTCCTTCTCTCCTCCATACTTTGCTCTTGCCATCACTCTGATATAATTTCATCTTCGTCTCATCTGTCCACAAGCCCTTTTTCCAGAACTGTGATTGTTTTCAGTACTTCTTGGCAAACTGTAACCGGGCCATCCTATTTTTCCAGCTAACCAGTGGTTTGCATCTTGCCGTGTAGCCTCTGTATTTCTGTTCATGAAGTCTTCTGCGGACAGTGGTCATTGACAAATCTACACCTGACTCCTGAAGAGTGTTTCTGATCAATCGGACAGGTGTTTGGGGATTTTTTTTAATTATAGAGAGAATTCTTCTGTCATCAGCTGTGGAGGTCTTCCTTGGCCTGCCAGTCCCTTTGCGATTAGTAAGCTCGCCAGTGCTCCCTTTCTTCCTAATGATGTTCCAAACAGATGATTTTGGTAAACCTAAGGCTTGGCTGATGTCTCTAACAGTTTTATTCTTGTTTCTCAGTCTCATAATGGCTTCTTTGACTTTCATTGGCACAACGTTGGTCCTCATGCAACAGCAATAAAAGTTTCCAAAGGTGATGGAAAGACTGGAGGAAAGACTAGGTGCTGAGAGCTCTCTTATACCTGCATTATGGAGGCATTTAAACACCTCTGAGCAATTACAAACACCTGTGAAGCCACGTGTCCCAAACATGATGGTGCCCTGAAATGGAGGGACCATGTATAAACATAGCTGTAATTTCTACATGGTGAATCCAAAATGTAGAAAAATGGCCTTTATTAAAATCTGGCAATGTGCACTTTAACCACATATGATTTTTTTTTCTCTATTACAAATCTCAAAGTGTGGAGTACAGAGGCAAATAAATAAATGATGGGTCTTTGTCTCAAACATTATGGAGGGCACTGTATTACCTTCCGAACATTACTTTTAACAAATTTATTTGAACTTTAAAAATAAAGTTAATAATTGTGATTGTAAAACACTGATACAAATCTATTCCCTCAGGGTAGGAAATGTATGGGCCACGTGATCTGGATTAATGTGGTTTTATTCCAGTGTCCAAGGAGTCTGAATTTTCTATTTCATGTTATATGATTGGTTTGAGGTTTTGCTTTACAATCCTTGTAACTATAGCATGAGACCATGAGAAATAGAAACAGGAGTAGATTATTGGATGCCTTAAACTTAACCCACAATTCAATAAATTTGTGGCTGATTCAATTTTTCTTATGTTTACTTTCCTGTCATCTCGATTAATCATTGATTCTCATTGATTAAAGATCTACCTCAGTTTTGAATATATCTATGGATTCAATCTCTACAGCTTTCTGGAGCAAGGAATTCCAAAGACACTCAGACTTTTGAGAGTAGATATTCTCATTCATCTGTCAGAAATTGGTGCCCTCTTATTCTGAAATCTCATATAAGTGGCATTATCCTCCCACCATTTACCCTGCACCCAGAGATCTTGTGTTCTAAACTCCAACTAGTATAAACCTAACTTGTTCCACATTTCCTCATGACAATCTGATAGCTTTGCTAATTTACTTAGAACTGTGTCAAATGATGAGACATTTCCGTACGTTACAGAGTACTCCAGATACAGTTACATTCGTACCGTGTATAATTGTACTTCCCTTTCACACTCATACCCTCTTGAACTAAATATCAACATCCACTAATCTTCCTGCTAGCTTTTTTCTAACATATACGACCTGCGAATCCCTGTTTTGCTGCTGCTTTTCCTGTCTTTTTTCATTTAAACTATCTGTTTATCATTCTTCCTCCCAAAGGGAATAGCTTTGCATTTTCTCATACAAGGTACTCCATTTTCCTTCTTTGTTGTCAACTCGCTCCACCCATCAATAATTCTCCCTGCACTTTTTGTATCTCACTCATAGATTGTCTTCCCCTCCCTGTCCTGCCCCATTTCTATATCATTTGCAAATTTTCACACACCTCCCATAAATGGATAGTGCTTGGCTCTGGGAGTAATAGAAATGAGAGATGTATGCTCACAAAGTGGGTGTGTGGGGAGGGTGAAGAGTACGTGCGTGAGAGAGAGTCACATGAAGTGAAGGGCAGAAAGTGAGGTAGAGAAAGATAGAAAGATCCACAATCATATAAGGTAGGAAGATACAAAGACGGAATAGAAATAAGCATGGTTGAGGAGAGATATAAAGTGGGACGACTCAAAATGAAGTACATAGGAACGTGAAAATTTGAGCATTTGCTATTTACGGGGCGTAACTGTGATGTAGTTGCAGGAAGATTAAGATATTGAAACAAAATATTTTATGATTGAATGCTAAGATGTTGCTCTGCTTAAATTTATCATGTTTCTCCACGATAGCTTCCAAGAGATAGGCTTGAAGTGGGGCCATCCTACTATCAACTCGCATAGATCTCTGGCTTGAATCCCATTTAAAAGGAACTTAACTACCAAACACCAGACTTGCAACTTTTGCTGTGGTCCCCAGATTCCCCCACCTTGCTATTTTGTACTCTCAGCTCTTTCTGTATTGTTTGTATCCAGGACGAGTTAATCCAGACTAATCCCAAAACTTGAAACATGTTTGTTCTTCTGGTTCCTGCCTTCTTCATTGCTCTGAAACATTTTCAGTGCATGTGGGCCTTCCTATTAGTCGTATTAGTTATTTAGTCCTTCCTATTTCAGTCATATCTTGGCCATCTACGGAATCAGTGTTTTTAGAGTATAGTCATACAGCAAGGAAATAGACCCCTTGGCTCAACGCGTCCATGCTGAACAAGATGCCCCATCTAAGCCAACCCGTCTAGCCTGCATTTTGTCCACACCCCTCTCGTCCAAGTGTCCTCTAAATGCTGCCACTGCACCTGTCTCAACTTCCTCTCCTGGCAACTCATTCCACACCCACCACCCTCTGAGTGAAAAAGTTGTCCCTCAGATGCCCCCCAAGTCTCTTCCCTCTCACATTGAACCCACGTTCCCAGGTTTCTGACTTTGCCCACTGCGGCTAAAAGAGCATGCATTGACCCCACCAATCCCTCCCATGGCTTCGCACACCTCCACAAGATCACCCCCCTTGTGGAGTCTCCTTTGCTCCAATGAACAAAATCCCAGCCTGACGATTCTCTCCCACACCCCTGGCCCCAAGGCCTGGCAATATCCTGGTCAATCTTCTCTGATATATTTTAACGCCTTAGATATAAAAATAGGAGAAGTATGCCTATGTACCCAAGTCTATGTAACTATGATGCTGCTGCAGGCAAGACTTTCATTGTACCTGTACCTCACCATACCATATGACAACACGATCGACTTGACTATGATTAGTCAGTTTGTGGATGACAAGAACGTTGGTGAGTTGTGGATGGTGAAGAAGGCTGTCTAAGCCGTGGCAGGAGATGGATCAGATGGAAAGTTCGGCAGAGTTTGGCGACTCAATTCCAACAAATTCGACGTGATGCATTTTGGAAGTCAAGTAGAACAGTATAGCACAGGGACAAGCCCTTCGTCCCACAATGCCTGTGCCAAACATGATGACCAACCTTTGCTGTACTTGCCTGCACATTTTCCATATCCCTCCATTCCGTGCATATCCATGTGCCTATATAAACGTCTCTTAAATATCACCATTGCATCTGCCTCCACCATAACCACTGCTGGAGTGTTCCAGGCACACACCATGTTTGTTTTAAAAAACGAATAAACAGCAAATATACTTTAAACATTGCCCCTCGCACCTTAAAACTAGGCCCTCGAGAATGTGATATTTTCATCCAGGGAAAAAAGTTCTGACTGTCTATCTTATTATCTATGCCTCTCATAATTTTATATACTTGTACCAAGTCTTTCCTCAACCTCCAGCGTTCCAGAGAAAATCAAAATTTAAACCAAAGTTTAAACAAAAAGTTTAAACCAATCTTTTTTAAACATAGAAACCTCGAGGCCAACTAGGAAAATTGTTTATTATTCACATTCACAAAACCTCATGGCACCGTGGAAATATTTACATTTTACTGTATGATTTACAAAATGTGCATAGAGTATTGACTGTAGGGATGTGCTGCCGCTGGTATAATGGTGCAGAGTAAAACGGAAGAATTAAAATATGTGTACGAATGGCTCAGAAAGAAATGGCTCAGGAAGATGAAGATTTAGTCTTTCATTCCAAGGTTCTGTAGCTGAGGGGAATTTTTGAGAGTCTTTTCCACTCTTCAACCAGGCAGTTTGCAGTTTTGGTGATATAAAATTCCTGAAACATTATGAATAAAGGAATAATTTTTGATCCTATACTTTTTGGCGGGTTGCAACGTAGGCGCACTACAATTCTGCACACATGAGAAAAGCACCAACGTGAATGGTGAGATCTGCGGTATCTTTAAATGAGGCCAGATATTGCTATTGTGTCTAACAATTGACAGGAATCCCACACACATTCCTCTAAAATTAGATTTAAAATTATGGAACAATTTCAATGTAGCTTGCAGAATCAGTGCGCAGACGTGTCACACCATCCTATTAGTATGTTGATAATTTGATCTGATTGTGCTCAAACACTAAACTAGGTGCATCTTATTGTTTGAAGACAATAAGTTATGTATTGTTATGTAATACCTAAGATTAACCAATTTTGCCCAAAATTAATAATAAGATTGAAACATCCCTGAACTCAATCAAATGTTTACAATAAATCAAAAGAAGCAAGCCTGACACATAGGTCTTCATGTTTTGTGTTTTTAAGATGAACACATTGTAAAGTGTTCATAATGGAACACCAATGTAAACTGATAGATTATTATTCTTTTCAGACTGATTAAAACAGTAGTAACATTTTTATAATGCGAGCCATGCATTTTTCAAGAATATTGTTGCGCAGATTATTGATACATTTGTAACCTGGATGCAGGTGGGCAAAAGAGGAGTGGAGGTGGAAATATGGGTGGTAGTGAATTATTTTGAATATGCATGCATTATTTATTGCCATTTTGTTGCAGGTTATTATATCTACTGAAAATTAATGCAATTGTCTTAAAATGTTTAATAGAGGCTCATCAAATCTACTACACCATTCAATCATGGCTGATCTATCGAAGATAGACACAAAAAGCTGGAGTAACTCAGTGGGACAGGCAGCATCTCAATTGGCACCCATTCGATCTCTCCAGAGATGCCTGTCCCGCTGAGTTACTCCAGCTTTTTGAATCTTTCTTCAGTATGAACTAGCATCTGCAGTTCCTCCTTGAAGGGTCTCGACCCAAAACGTCACCCATTCCTTCTCTCCAGAGATGCCGCCTGTCCCGTTGAGTTACTACAGTTTTTTGTGTCTTTCTTCCGTATGAACCAGCATCTGCAGTTCCTTCTTACACATGGCTGATCTATCTCTCCCTCCTAACTCCATTCTCTTGCCTTTTCCCCATAACATCAGACACCTGTACTAATCAAGAATCTGTCTCTTGCTGCCTTAAGAAATATCCACCAACTTGGCCTCGACAGCCTTCTGTGGCAAATAATTCCACAGATTCACCACCCTCTGACTAAAGAAATTTGTCCTCATCTCCTTCCCAAAAGAATGTCCTTTAATTCTGAGGTTATGATTCTACCACTAGTGGAAACATCCTCTCCACTTCCACTCTATCCAAGCCTTTCACTATTTTGTTTATTTCAATGAGGTTCCCCCTCATTCTTCTAAACTCCAGCGAGTACAGGCCCAGTGTCGACAAACGTTCATCATAGGTTAACATACACATTCCTGGGATCATTCTTGTAAACCTCCTTTGGACCCTGTCCAGAGCCAGCACATCCTTCCTCAGATATGGTGCCCAAAACTGCTCATAATATTCCAAATGCATCTTTTGTATCTTTTGCCTTGCTGGAGAAGAGGGAAAGACCAGGTTGTGAGTTGTCATTGATAATGCTGGCTGCTTTCCTGAGATAGTGTGAACTGTAGATGGAGTCAACGGATCGAGGGGCAGGTTCTCTCTGACATGTGTGTGATCTCCGGTTTCCTCCCACACTCCAAAGACGTACAGGTTTGTAGGTTAATTGGTTTTGTTAAATTGTCCCGAGCTTGTGTAGGATAGCGATAGTGAATGGCGATTGCTGGTCAGCGTGGACTCCGTATCTCTAAACTAAAACTAAACTAAAGAATAGGCTTCCAAAGAATATAGTTTATTTTGCATCAACAGATAGCTGTGAAGGCAAATTGAATCACTATCTGTCAAGAGTCCTGACAGCATAAGATTGGAATAATGATTCAGAAAATTCCTTGTCATAGAAAAAAAAAATGTATCTTGAAAAATGCGTGATTGCGTGGCATGGATTAATGTGTGTTTGGATGTTGGATACATTTATTACATTCCCAGCAGGGAGCATTGCTGCACGAGGGAGCTATCTGATTTTGGATAACATCACATGCTGGATTGTCCAACATGTTGTCCAGCAGTTACCACTTTGTCATGCAATTAGTAAATAGAATCTATAGGCCTATGTAAGTGTGTGGCTCTCCCCTTTCAACCATCAGGCTCAACAAGGTTTCTCGGTGACACTGGACCTCCGAAGGCAGGGTGGCTCTGGCTGTGTGTGTGCCCATGAAGGACAGTTCTCTGGCAGTCTGAGAATTGGGCAAAAGCTCAGTAGGGTGGGAGGTGTGGGCCCACTTAATTGTTTGCTTTAATTAAAGGTTAAATATATGCAATTAATTGAATGAATGTAGAACTTGGTCATTTTTGTTTAATATTTTTCAAATATATAAATTCCTGCTTGCTTCCAGATGATTATTGTTTCTGATTCTGAGAGTGGATCCAATTGTGAAGCATGACCCACCTCAAAAAAAAAAAATGAGCATGGATACATCATCAGGGTTTTTTTTTTAAAGTTATATAATTACTTTTAAAGTAATAAAGTAATTAGTGTATAAAATCATGAGAGGAATAGAGGACCAGAGGACATGTGTTCAAGATGAAGGGGAAATGATTTAATAGGAATCTGAGGGGTCACTGTTTCACACAAAAGGTGGTGGGTGTATGG
This sequence comes from Leucoraja erinaceus, assembly GCF_028641065.1. Lineage (NCBI taxonomy): Eukaryota > Metazoa > Chordata > Chondrichthyes > Rajiformes > Rajidae > Leucoraja > Leucoraja erinaceus. The sequence goes on along the minus strand of NC_073384.1, from coordinate 15,634,558 downwards.
AACAAGCTGCCCGATGAGGTAGTTGAGGCTGGGACTATCTCAACATTTAAGAAACAGTTGGACAGGTACATGTATAGGACAGGTTTGGAGGGATATGGACCAAGTGCAGGCAGCTGGGATTTGTGTAGCTGGGACAAGTTGGCCGGTATGGGCAAGTTGGGCTGAAGGGCCAATTTCCACATTGTATCACTCCATGACTCTAATCGTCTGATACAAAGGAAAACTGCGCTTGAGGCTCAGTTAGAGAGTGGCAAGTAAGATGTTGTGGGAATTACAGAGACATGGCTGCAGGAGGACCAGGGCTGGGAACTGAAAATTCAGGGGTATACGTCCTATCGAAAAGACAGACAGGTGGGCTGAGGGGGTGGGGTAGCTCTGTTGGTAAGGAATGAAATTCAGTCCCTTGCACGGTGTGACATAGAATCAGGAGATGCAGAGTCAGCATGGATACAACTGAGGAATTGTAAGGGTAAATAGATCCTAATGGGAATTATCTACAGGCATCCAAACAGTAGCCTGGATATAGGGTGCAAGTTGTCTCAAGAGTTAAAATTGGCATGTCGCAAAGGTAATGCTATGGTGGTTATGGGAAATTTCAACATGCAAGTAGACTGGGAAAATCAGTTTGGTACTGGACCCCAAGAAAGGGAGTTCATGGAGTGCCTCCGAGATGGATTCTTAGAGCTGCTTGTACTGGAGCCTGCCAGGGAGAAGGCAATTCTGGATTTAGTG